>NC_051211.1:7124114-7486614 GCF_015220715.1 Pygocentrus nattereri | reverse complement strand
TTCTTTAAACTCCAGTTTTGGAAACTTTTTCACTTTTTGACCTCTTTTCCCTTAGCTCTGAGTTCTGTATAGTACTGTATTCATACATTGTAATTCTTACAAACCTTGTATCTCCAAAGTGGCAACTTTACAGGAGAAGCAAAAAACATGCTTTATTTTTAATGTGAGTCAATGGAACCAGACTTTTTTTCTCAAGTCATTTTGAGCCATTTCTTTTGGTCCATTCACCCTAAAATTACACACAATATAGTATAATATTATAAACTAAAGGTCAACACGCATTTTCAAATCGTCTGAACTGAAAAACTGAAAAAAATGATAGAAATGGAGATACAAGGTTTTGTTTTTTGAGAGAGAGAGAGAGAGAGAGAGAGAGAGAGAGAGAGAGAGAGAGAGAGAGAGAGAGAGAGAGAGGGAGAGAGACAGAGACAGAGAGAGAGAGAGAGAGAGGGAGAGGAGAGCTGTAATTTACGTTTACAGGTTAGCCTATTTGAGTGACCCCCTGCCACTAAGGCCTGCCAAAAATAACACACACAAACGTACACATACAGAGCTCTGTTAAAGCTGGAGCCTGCTTGTCTACTTTGTGCTAAAGGCTGTAACGCAGTCTGCTCTGATCATGGGAGGCACCCTGGGAGCTTTCATTCTGCCACTCAACACTACGGGGGAAACTGAGGTTACGGAGTCAGGCTTCACTGAGTCAACTGAGTCAGCTTCAATGAATAGACTGAGTCAATGAGTCAGCTTCAATGAATAAACTGGGTCAATGGAGTCAGCTTCAATGAATAAACTGAGTCAACTGAGTCCACTGAACCACTTCACTGAATAAAGCTCAGTCAACTGATTCAACCTGGGTCAACTGATTCAGCGTCAGTGAATAAACTGATCCACTTCACTGAATAAACTGAACAAACGGAATGTTTCATTGAATAAACTAAGCCAACAGCAGATGTGGTAAATTCAAGTCCAGAAAGTTAAAAAAAATAAAATTGTGCAACTGTGTAGCCACGTCTTGTGCTGGACTGAGGTAACTAGAGAAGCCAGGCAGTTGGAACAATATTCCAGGGAGGATTTTTTACTTTATGGACCTGATATTCCCAGCTCTGGTCAACAAAATCAGCTTCACTGAATAAATGCAGTTAACTGAGCCAGCTATGCAGAATAAACTGATTTAATAGATTAAGTTTCACTGAACAAAGTAAGTAAACTGAGGAAGCTTCACTGAACACAGCCAACAGTCAGCTTTGCTGAACAAATTCAACCGATTTAACCCCTTCACTGAATAAACTGAGGCAGATTTGCTGATTAAACTAAGTCGACTGAAGCAACTTCACAGTAAAAATCGAATAAACTTTATTATTGAGTCAAATGAATCATGTCCACTAAAAAACAAAGTATCTGTAATTCTCTGCAACATCATCATTAAACAGAAAACAGCAGCTCCCTTCAGATATTTCACTCCCTATGGTCTGGAATATAACAAAAAAAATGCTTGAATAGCCTGTGCTGTTTTTTTCTTTTAGGGAACTATTAGTATGATTGAGTACGATTCACTGAATCAACTTCAGCTGACGACAGCTTTGGTAGGCTTGGTCACTTTAACTCATATGGGCCCTCTATATAAAGAGATAATGGACTCAACCCATCACTCAGCAGAGTGAGTTAACAGCGCAAGATTCACTGAATCAAGTGAGGCAACTACACTGATTCAACTGCGTCGCCTCCACTTATTTGTCTACATGAGTCTCAGCTGTTTAAGTCATATGGCCCTCCTATGGACAGCTCCCAGGGGAGTCCCTCAGTGCTAACCTCTTTAACTTATCCACACAACAACAAAATAAACTGCTTCCTCTCCACCCCACCCCCTCTACCCCAAACCCCACAGCAGCTGTCCCGCGGGAACCACGCTCCTGTACTGTTTGTGCTTACATGAGGAGAGCATTACAGGGGTTTGTATCTCTCGCAGTCGTCCGTCATGTCACTGTCTCTTGAGAGCCACAGGCGCTGCGTTAAGGCCTAAAGTAGCTGGGTCCTGGCCAAAGCTTTGACTTATAGCGAATAGTACATGTTTTTGGGCTTTGAAAGAGCGAAAAGACATCAGCGGCTGGGCAGAAGCTAGCGACGACCCACAGCCGCTAGCAAACCGCATGTGCAGGAGAAAACTGCTTAGACGGCAGAGAATATGAAACCCAGCGAAAGAAAAAATGCACAGCGGTGTGTTTTAATGGCAGTGTTGTACTGAGAGCCTTGCATAGTGTTTAATCCAATAATTCAATCATCATTCCCCTGCACTGACACATGATTTCCAGACAACTGCATAAATGAGACATGTCTGATTGTAGATGTCTCCACTGTAATAGACATTATGGTTGTATAGCAAAGACCAGGACTAGACGTGGAATATTTTACAACCCATCAGAAATATTTTATAGTTGAGGTCTTCTGCCTATAGGAGGTAATGGACTTCTGTTAGAGTAAAGGCAGCCACGTATTGCTGTGCAGGAGTGCAAAGCCCAGCCGTACCATATCAAATGTGTTGCTGTGAGAGCGCAGATAAACGTTCTCTTTACACTCTACTCATATGGAGTAAATGGACACACATTTCGTGCATTTTTCACATTCAGTTCAGCTGACAAACTCTTCACAAACTCGCTGTTTTCAAGATAAATTGTACCAGGTGAAATAAGACCCGGGTAGTAATATCAGCTGAGGCAGCAGAATTAGCATATGCCTGTTTATCTTTTTTATTGCCTTTGGCTGACGTTCTCATCCAGAGCGACTTACAATTTGATCATTTTACACAGGTAGGCCAAGGTGGTGTTAGGAGTCTTGCCCAAGGACTCTTATTGGTGTGGTGTAGGGTGCTTGCCCTGGTGGGGGATTGAACCCCAGTCTACAGTGTAGAAGGCAGAGGTCTTCAATGAAAATTCAAATTTGCCCAATTTTCCTTAGTTAAAATTTTACTTTTGTTTAAAACTGGAGTCTAACATTGCTATCAAACACTAGAACTTAACAGTTCGATCAAACCACATCCAGGTCGTGTAGACTTATTGGTGTGGTTTAGGCAAAAAAAAAAAGAAGCAAAAAGCAAAACAGTCATTTTAGACTGCATTGAAATCCAAATCCTATTTGCATCATGTCGACTGCTTCTGTTGTCTCTTTTTATAAATTCCCGTTAATCTCAAACGTTTAACACTTTAGATATATTTATAAAAAGAAACAACAGAAACTGTAAATGGGGGTTGGGACTCTGTGGCGAAATTTGTTTCGATGCTTTTACAATATATTCTTTTCATTTTAATAATTCAGTCATACTCTGTCCTAAACCACATCGACCAGTCTGCGTAATCTTAATGAAGACCCAGATGTGAAGTTTTGGATATATATTCAAAGATCTGAGTGTCTATCGACTTCTAGTGTTTGTTAACAATGTTAGGTTCCAATTTTAAACTAAAAAGCAAAATTTAGGCCTAGATTATAGTTTTATATCCAAACAGATCACATCATGGGAGAATTTCATTAATGTTTCCCCAACGTTTAATCACCTAAAAAGTCCATATTCACAGCTCAGCCTACACATTGCTGGTGTTGAAAGTTTGCTTCTTTAGTTTTGCACTGGAGCTAAAAGGCTAATGTGACTTGGCGTCATGCAATTTGTCATATATTGTTAGAAACCACACAAGCAAAACCACGCCTTGTGTTTTATACAACCTGTGTGGGTGTCTTGTGGAGTGCTCCAGAAGCCTTGGGTTATAAAGAGGTGAACTTGAAGTGGTCAAGTGGATGATGTCATGAGTGTTTCTTCTGAGTAAAAAGTTGGCAAGCCTTCAGTGACAGTAGCAGTATTTTTATTAAGCTTGTTTTTGCTAGCAGCACCATGCTTGCTAGTTAAAAGCAGGTCAGTCACTAGAATCTGAAGTGCCCAACGTTTTTGCCTGAAATTACAGCTAGCACAGCTTTAGTGGCATTTACAAAAAACAGAAAAAATGTAGTGTGAACCCCCCTTTAATCCCTATTAGAACAGGATTAAATGTACATGGGGTCTTGGAGTAAGCAGGTGCTTCTCAGTGATGTTGTGATGTCTGTGACTGTCTTTGCCAGTGTCCAACATTTGTTAGCTACATTAGCTTGTAGCCCTAGTGCAAAACTGAAGAAGCAAAGTTCAGACACCAAACACCAGAATACAAAACCAGAGAAAGCCTAACGGCAACATAACACAGTCCAAGTGCTGTCTTTACAAGCCATCACACAGAACACTGAGAGGGTGACATGGCCAGAGACTACTGGACCATGGCAGTACTGCTGCATGTAAAACAGCTGTAAATGCTCATGGGTTTTTTTAAAGCTGGTTCTAATGGCATTTCTGGTGAAGCAGCCTGAGGCAGAATCAGAGAGAGAGAGAGAGAGAGAGAGAGAGAGAGAGAGAGAGAGAGAGAGAGAGAGAGAGAGAGAGAGAGAGAGAGAGAGAGAGAGAGAGAGAGACGAAAGACTCAAGGAGAGAAGCAGTACTGGTCCAAAAATAAAGCTGCAAAGCTGGTTTGAGTTAGTATAGCGAGGGTGGAGGAGGGTGGAGGGGGCAGCAGTGTGATGAGAGGGTGGCTGTCCACACAGGGCGGCACGGCCAGAAAACCAACCTGCAGAACGGAGCGGTCCAGCGGTTTACAAAGGAGAGGGCAGAGAGAAGGAAAAAAGCTACAACAAAGCTCCTGACAAACAAACTCTTGGCTCTATAAATGGCCATGAGAGAGAGAGAGAGAGAGAGAGAGAGAGAGAGAGAGAGAGAGAGAGAGAGAGAGAGAGAGAGATGGATAATACTGAGAGAGAGAGAGAGAGAGAGAGAGAGAGAGAGAGAGAGAGAGAGAGAGAGAGATGGATAATACTGAGAGAGAGAGAGAGAGAGAGAGAGAGAGAGATGGATAATACTGAGAGAGAGAGAGAGAGAGAGAGAGAGAGAGATGGATAATACTGAGAGAGAGAGAGAGAGAGAGAGAGAGAGAGAGAGAGAGAGAGAGAGAGAGAGAGAGAGATGGATAATACTGAGAGAGAGAGAGAGAGAGAGAGAGAGAGAGAGAGAGAGAGAGAGAGAGAGAGTGAATGGATAATACTGAGAGAGAGAGAGAGAGAGAGAGAGAGAGAGAGAGATGGATAATACTGAGAGAGAGAGAGAGAGAGAGAGAGAGAGATGGATAATACTGAGAGAGAGAGAGAGCGAGAGAGAGAGAGACTGACATGGGGGAGAAAGGGAGAGAAGAATGCTGCTTTATTATTGTGTTTTGTTTAAACCCTGAAATACTGCACAGTCAAGTTTCCTTCAAACAACTCGCAGAAAGACCATCCAAAATTTTAGTGGGCATCTCAAATTATAGGCCTATCATAATGTTTCTTTTTGTGCGTGTGTGTGAGAATCCTCAAAGAACAAAAATCAAAGCCTCCAGAAAAACAGCAAACAGCACGAGAGCTTGTCAATCAGACATTTACTAATAAGCTACTGTTTCTTTTGGGTTATTAGCCACTAGCTTGCTAGGTGAAGTCGACAGTTGCTGGCTATGGCAAACACAAGCTCCAGATGAGTTTTGCCTGGAGACGGCCCGATACAACTTTTTCTTTTCTGATAACGATATTAAAACCTCAAATATCGACCCGGCAATGAGCCGATATTTCTTTAGAAAAAGCTTAAAAATGTGTCGTTGCACTAAATTTAACTGGAGCACTTCACTTAAGATGGTCAGCCCAAACTACCCAAAACCTCCATTAGCCCAAAGCTAGTCTCACAGGGCCAGATGTGACCTCATAACGAGAACATCTGGGGATAACCATGATAAATTTTGGGCTAAATGTGGGTAAAAGCATAGACTTATTATCATGGCACAAACTGAGTGGGACACTGAGTGGATCACAGCCTTGTACTGCTCAAAGTAGGGGGTTATGCTGCGCTCGTCAACACCGTCCAATGAACAACAAGCCAGTTGGTAGCCTGTTAATGTAATGTGAGTTTCCATCGCTGTAATGTCCCTCCAAAGACTCCAGCTGAGCATGTAAATGTGTCATATTTGCAGAGGACACATTACATGCTGTGAAAATAAACATTACCTATTCAAGAGAAAAACAGCTCTGTTAGAGAAGGTTAGTGCTTGGCTATCTACCTTGTTTGGCTTCTGTTATCATGGTATTCCTGACATTAACAGAGCACGGACTAGATGATCCTTTTTCCTGATTTCGGCCCGTTGCCAATACTCAATATCAGAGCACTGCCAGCTCATTTTGCTCATTGTCACCAAATTTCACCAAAACAGCCAAGAGAAATGTCTGCATTCACAACATGACCCATATTTCCATTAGTGCCGTACGCTACATGGCTGACACGGTGCGCCATACGAGAAAAAGAATGAGCTGCGAGCCCAAAGCTCTTTTGGGCCACGACGTCTAGTATCAAACCTCGAATACTTTCCATCTCTCTCCTTGCCACCAACCCATTTCCATGTTTGTGTCATCTGTGGCAAAATCTGCCCTAATTGAGACAAACTGCAGTGCAGCCACGTCTGCAAGGCGTCTCCACTGGGACGTGTCGACCGGAAAGAGATGAAACCAGGCTGTAATGAGGGAGGCTCAGACAGACGAGCAATGAGCAAGCGAAGAAGCGAGTGTCCGAAATGCCTCAAGTTCCAATCTTCAAGCCTTCTCACACAATCCTTCAGTTCCTCTCTCCTCCAACAGCCCTCTGTAAGCAAACGTCAGAATGCAACCAACAGAGGGTTCAGCAAAGAAGGTATGGAAGTACAAAATGAATTCCCATGGCAAATGAAAAGACAAATATGAAGTAAGCAGATAGAAAGGTTCCTTGTAATATGGTGGACAAAATGTCGAAAAGCTTCCTAAGACAATTCAGCATAATAAGGGTCTAAGAGACCACTTCTCACCATTTTTAACACACTATCCCCTTCCAGGTTACAACAAGGTTTTTTTTCATTTATAGCAGGGTTGCCTGAAGAGGCCTATGTTGGCCTTAATTCTTTTGTACACGTTTCTTGTCATCACCGTTATCATTAGCTTCATCTTCATCAACACTCACATCATCACCATCGTTATCATAATTGCTGCCCATGAGCTCAAACAACACACCTTTATCTCCACTGGTATCACATCTATCAGTCTACGAATACAATCGCCAGGCCTTAGCAGTCTCAACTTCCCCAAAGAATAATACAATTATAATACAAGTTTATATCAGTTATTTCCCTGTCATAACAGCTCATTGCATGCAGATAAATTCTGTTCAACCCATGAATTCAATAGATACGTCTGTTCATTAGCAGGAGAGGAAGTATTACGATTCAAAGTTAGCACAAAGGAGCACATGGTCTTGTTTTGCGGAAAGAAAAAAAACATCCTTTATAGCTTGCAGACTATAAATTCAGAATTCTGTCATCACAGAAAGGAAATGGAAATGGAAATCACAGCATAAAGCTGTCGTTAATAATATACTTTCGCCCTATTCGCCCTCTCCATCTTACGTCTGACCCCAGGTCATTACCATCATTTAATGAACAAAGGCAATGTCTTACCAGAACCTAGTCCATTTTGTTGGCTTTCTTCGCAGCCAGCGCTGACCTGCACATACAACTGGCCTGTTTCGTAACAGATAATCTGCTAAGTGGACGTGATTAGTTGGCATATATTTCATCGTTAATAACGTTTAAGAACATCTAGTTCGGCTTTCTTCGATATAGCTGAAGCAGATTTAATGAACTGACAAGAGTAAAGCTCATTAACCAGAAATACAATCTGAGATTTTGTACAGCCCTGTCAGCACCCTCATGCAGGCCACTCCCTCCTGCAGGCCACTCCCTCCTGCAGCCCCCTCACTCCTGCAGCCCCCAGTTTGAGAACCAACAATTTAAACAATATAGCAGAAAACTTCTAAGCATTAAATTCGTTCTCTCCTTCAAAATGTATGGGAGGTTAGCTGTTCTAGGCCCAACCCCGCAGCATCCTCACCTCTTTCTTCTTCTTGCTCATTGTCATCATTATTGTTACCATCAACATCATCATCCTTACACTCATCAACATCATCATTGTCATCATCGCCATGATGATCCTCATCATACTCATTGCCATCATTATCTTCTTCCTCTGCCTCTTCCTCTTCCTCCTCCTCCTCTCCCGCTCCCACCCACACTTCCTGTCCATATGCCTCCATCTCCCCGTCTCCTCCTACTGCTACCCCCATCCCGTGTGCTCCTCTGGGCCGGGTGCAGCAGCCCGGCTGCAGGAGGGACTGGTCCGAGGCGCTCAGGCTGGAGGTGCAGGCCCGGGACGTGCAGCATAGCTGGGACATCCAGCGGCGGAACAAGCAGGAGGTTCGGCTGGGCCGGACGGCGCGCTCGTAGGGCCGGGACCTCTTCCTCCGCCTCCCGCAGCACGCCTTCCGCACCGAGGCGGCCAGATCCATCGCTCCAAAGCCCACCAGTGACACCTCTCTGCCTCCGGCTAAGCAAGCCAGCCAGGAGTCAACAAGCCAGGAGAGGCTCCGTTCTGCTCTGGAGCTGTGGAGTCCCAGCTGGGAATGAGCTCCAGGCTCTCCGCTCCGCTCCCTTTGGCCTCCAGAGTAGCGGGGGGAGGCGCGAGGCGGCGGTTAGCTCAGCTCTGTACAGCTACAGAGAAAAACCGCTGGCTCAGACTTCAACGAGGAACCGCGAGCAAGTCTGCAGGCTTGGAAGTCCAGACCCCCACAAAAAGCAGACAGGGAGGGAGAGCTGCGAGAAAAACCACGAGCTCTGCGCTCTCTGCAAAATGCAGCAGAAGAAAAAAAAAATCTGGAAGGATGTCCTGTACGCACACGCAAAAACTCTCCTACGGTACAATTAGACTGAGAGGGAGAAAAAACGAGAAGAGCGAGAGAGTGAGTTGATGCTAAATACTTGGACAAAGTGTGGGGTCAGACTTACCGGAAGAGTGCATGTCCAGGTCAAGAATCCTGGCAGAGCTGGAAGCCAGTTTGAGGGAAGCAAGTTCCATGACAAAGCCGTCCAAAAATACATAGAGCTTTCCATGAGGCTACACACAAGTACAAAACCCTTCCATCAGCTACAGTGAGCCAGAGCAAGGAGACAATACAGAACAGCGAGGTACAGTGGAGAAGAATCAGAGCATGGGAGAGAGAGAGAAAAAGAGAAAAACACAGATGGTAATGTTTAAGGGAAGCGTGTCAGGCAAGGCTGGGGGTCGGGTTACACTGTTGTTGGGTCATAGGCATGGTGTGGATCGATCTAAGGGGCCAGGGTCACTTCATTCTGACCCTTCCAGTCCCAAGAGAGAGTTCTGCAGCAGATAGAGGAGTGTTGGATGTGTTTTGCTCAGTGTGGATCACATTTCACCTGAATCATTGGGCACTCGCTCTGCTGGTTCTGTCACTGAGGCCTGGACTCTCAGGAGCCTCCTCTATTACAACTAGGCCTGCATTGGGTCCTACGCAAAAAGACTACATATAATGTTTAATGGTTTTAAAAATTAGAACATAGACACCTTAAAATCCACTGAAAAGCTTTTATGACGCTTGATTAAAAAGGCAATAGTGACATGCTTCTTTACAAATAATTAGCCTACATTCATCAACACTGTTAAACCTTAATTTTGAAGTGCTCACCAGCACTTATCTTTATTTGTGCTCTCCATAAGTCAGTACTGTTTCTGTCAGCTTCATCAGACGTTTGTTCATACATTACTACCATTTAACCACCATCAGGTGCCTTATTACTCAGAAAGGATCCACATCTGGGATGCTGTCCTAAAGAAGAGAAACACTGTAGCATCACCTTCATGTCCATTATATATTACCACCTAGCATCTTTGCACAAGACTTGTGACAATCATGAGGCTGATGCTGTCAGCATGCTGAAAATGTCAAGGTAAATAATACTGTAATTTCATGTTAACATAATCCAGATTATAATTTCTGATTAATAAGATACTCTGTTAGAGGTTTAATGGAAGTAACTTTCTACCTAATATCTGATGAATTTGGCAGGTGCAATGCTGACTGACGCAGAACACAAAGCAAGATAAACAAGCAAGATCTATGGTTTAAGGGTTTTGGTGAATGTAGGCTCACTATTTGGCGAGCAACAGGCCATTGTTTCCTTTTTATTTGTTATAACTGCTTAATAACCAATTAATAATCAGCTAAACCTCTCATAAAAGCCTTATAAAGGTCGTCAAATATTAAAGTGGTACCTTGCAATGACTAGTAAACAATGCTGTCTATGTGCCCATTTATTGTTGGCACCATTTAATCACAGGTCAAAAAAAAGTCCAAATATATAAAAACAACTTTTTACACTTGTATGAGGTGGAACAGTCGGTTTATTAATAAAAGAGAAATGTGAAAAACACTGATGGATTTTTTAATAAGTGATGGTTTGGAATGAAAGACGTGTCAAATGTTTGGCAGGTGAATTGATTATAGAAATTGGCATTTTTATTGCTGGATATGGGCTAAAAGAGAGCTGTTTTACTCTAAACACATACACTTTGGTGTTCCTGTGTGAGAGAATTTGAGGTTACCAAAGAACAAGAGTTCTTAATTTGGCCTGTGGCGAAGCTCGCAGTCTCCAGCCACCGCTAAAAATCACTGGCTCACTGGGAGGAAAAAAAAGCACAAAAAACAAGATGAGAAAAAAAACAGGGCCAAGTGACACTGTTTTAGTGTCTGAAGAGGAAACCAGGCGAGAAAGAGAGGCAGAGTGAAAGAGTTAGAGAGCGCAGGAGAGGGACAGAAAAACAGCGAAAGAGAAGAAACCGAGTGAAAGAGAACACAGATTTACTAAGTAGTGTTGTACTGATGGGAGAACTGATTCCCTCACAGGTTCCCATATGCTGCAATCACCCACCTTATCTTCAGTACACCCATAGTGAGTGTATATTCACTCGTGTATATGTGGGTGTTTCACTGCACAGATGGGTTAAATATGGAGGTGAATATCCTTCCCCGTTGTGGGATTCATAAAGCGTAACTTTACATAATAAATGTATTCAAGTATTATCCAACCCATTGTGTTGCATGAGAATAGAGATGCTTAACATCTACATGTACATCAATCAGGCTGTCCATTTTATCAGCTCAACTTTGTAGTTCTACAAATACAGACTGTAGTCCATTTGTTTCTCTGCATACTTTGTTAGCCCCCTTTCAATCGTCAGGACCTCTACAGGACCACAGGCCCTGTTCTTCAGTGGTCAGGACCCCCATGGACCCTCACAGAGCAAGTAATATTTGGGCGGTGCATCATTCTCAGCAGTGCAGTAACACATCAGTGCTGTTCTGGAGTTTAACACCTCAGTGTCACTGCTAGACTGAGAACAGCCCACCAACCAAAAATATTCAGCCAACAGCGTCCTGTGGGCAGCATCCTGTGACCACTGATGAAGGACTGGAGGATGACCAACACAAACTGTGCAGCAGCAGATGAGCTATCGTCTCTGACTTGACACCTTGACACCAATGTAGACTGACAAGTTAGGAGTGTCTAATAGAGTGGACAGTGAGTGGACACAGTGTTTAAAAACTCCAGCAGCACCGCTATGCCTGATCCACTCAGACCAGTGCAACACATACTAACACACCACCACCACGTTAGTGTTACTGCAGTACTGAGAATGTACTAAAGTACCCAAATAGTACCTGCTCTGTGAGGGTCCATGGGGGTCCTGACCTCTGAAGAACAGGGTAAAAGGGGGCTAACAAAGTATCAGAGAAACAGATGGACTACAGTCTGAAACTGTAGAACTACAAAGTGCAGCTATACAGTAAGTGGAGCTGATAAAATGGACAATGAGGGTAGAAACAAGGAGGTGGTCACAATGTTATGCCTGATCGGTGTTTAACAATCAAATCAATGAAAATAAACAAATTGATCTCTGATTTTTTGTTCACAGTGTACTTAAACAAAAAACAACACTATTTATAAAAGTGATGCGTCATCAAGTTTCTTTCATAACCTATGCTCACCTAAGACAAAGACTCAACGTACTTCGTAGGACTGTATGAACCAATTTTTATGATGGGGTCCATCATCTGATCTGCATGTACCGGACAGGTGAGTTGCGTGTTGCTAAATAATGAAGAGAAAAAATGATCATGAGGGATCATTGCTCCTCCTCAGAAGCAGAAACGACAAAGGAAAACACAACAATTCATTTTACACCAGGTAAAAAAACCCAAAAAACAATGGAAGACAACTAAGACATCAGAGTCACTAAACCTCTAAGGGGTAACACATGCCGAGACGTCTTCTCGTCACCAGCGCTACAAAACCAGAACACTTCCTCCATCCTCCTGCCAACAGCTCCACAGCTAAAGCTGGCCTGGGCTGGGCCTGAAGAGAATGGTTTTGGGTCAGGGCTGCCACTCTGGCCAACAGCTGTGTCTAAATAACTTAGGCGTGATCCTGTGAAAAGATCAGTAAAACAGGCAGTGCAGGAAAACAGGAAAGATACAGAAAGGCTTGCAAAAGTCCAGACTCTGTTCCCGAGGAGCCACTAGCGGAGGCGGCCTGCTATTTTTGCATATGAATGATGCTAAGTGATGAAAATGGACTGGCGAATCTATTTCTATCCCTGCTGTCTCTCTATTACACAAGCACAGACGTCTGAAGGATATTAATAGGCATGCTAATGATCCTGGTCATCAAAGATATTTTAATTGCTTATCTTCTAATGAGAACAGGTAGAGTCATTTTTGTGATTGATGGTCCCTCTTTTTTGTGGTGGTCCTACTGCGCATAGCAGTGTACAAATCAGGCAGCTCAAATAACTAACAGCCATTGATGCAAACTCACCCTCAGGTAACACTCAAACGTTCACTAGAAGCACATAGAAGTTTTATAACCAGGTTTTTTTGTGGAGTGTTAGTAACTAGCTCCAGAAATGTGGAAGGAGAGAGAGCCTGGAGCATGTGGAGAGCCTGGTGACAGATAGTCTGAAGCAAAGAGAACAGCAGGTGTTCAGCAAATTCACGTACTTCAGCAAATCAAATATTGCCCCCGACACTCACTGAACCCTAAACAATTTCAGTAAGTAATGAAAAACCTAGACCGAGCTCCTGCCTATGGACACACCAAGCCAATGCTGAATAGCTAGCGTCAACAAAGGGCCAATGATAATCTCCTTCCTTTGCCTCATGTCGTCTGTGAAAAATTGCACTTGAACACACTTCAAAGACTACAGCAAGATGATAAACATGCACATACATTCCAGTCCAGCTTTAGAAATAACTCACCACATCAGGATGTGGCAGTAATCTATATTCGCAAATAAGGTTTTAATCAGTGCTCATATTTTGGGCCCACATTAAATGCAATCCAAGAAATAACTGTCTGAATACAAATACAGCCCAAGAACTTTCTGTCTGAACGCCAAAACTGCCCAAGAACTACTGGAATGAACTCGAATTATGCACAAGCGCTTTCTGTATGAACCTGAATACAGCCCAGACACTTTCCGTCTGAACCTGATTACGGCCCAAGAACTTTCTGTCTGAACCCGAAAACAGCCCAAAAACTACCCGTCCGAACCCAAATACAGCCTAAGAACTGATCATCTGCCCAATCCCCTTCTGACTCCTGATATTTGGACCCAGTTCAAGAGTGACTAAATTTTGTCTGAACCTGACCTAAACCACATCATCAAGTTTTCAGTATGAAACTGTATAATGATAATAAACTTTAAAATATTAAATAGTCCTTTAATATACAGTCTGAAACTGACCTGAAGCAGTTATTAACCAAAATCCCCAAAATACTGAGGGATAATTAACAGCATAGCAACAATAATAACACAGTCATTAGATCATGGATAAACAAGTTTTTAAAAATAAACAAAATAACATGAAAATTAATCAGTGATTTCTTAATCAATAAACGTTTGCATCCTAAAGGCTTTTAGTCTGGATGAGCTCTTCTCACACTGTGCCATGCACATATAGCAAGGTGTTAGCCTTCTCCTTTTAAATCCTAAAACTAACTTCTATACCTATAACATTTCAGCTTTATTGAATGTACAAAAATATTCTGGCTAAACAATGAAATGTAGATGTTCTTTTGGCCACACTCAACTGTACTTTCCTGAATCCCCTGCTGAATTTCTCACACGGTTGTTTTATCAGAATTGGGGGCCTCGGTGCTAAACTAATAACACGAACGGGTAACTCCAGCATGCCAGATTAAAAACTGTTTCGAGGTGATGGAAGAAGAGAGGAATAAAAAAGCAAGCAGTGAATGTGAAGCAGACGAAATGCACAGTAAGAGCTGTTAAAAGCAGGAGAACCTGGATGTGGCCTAATCTGACCCAAACCTGACACATATTTGGGAGCTGACGACTTAATCCGATGTGAGCGGTCAGGCCCTGCTGGGTTAGCATATATACTTCAAACTGCTTTGTCATCAAAACAAGAAAACTCAGTATCATGAGGCGCTTGTTTGCTTTGCTGACAATTTCTCTTTTCATGCACTGATTCACTGATTCAACAGCCAATCGGAGAGCTCTTCTGACTCTTCTGTGTTTGAGGCCGAGACTAAGATCCATGTTTGCAATTACAGATCCATTTCCTGAGAAGAGTGGAGGTCCTAAAAGGCAGATGTCAGGCATGGTACTAACATTTTAGCTGCATGACTGAACTCACTGGTCGAGATCTAACATGAACCACCTTTAGAAGAAAAGAAAAAAAAAAACACTTATTTTAGACACAAACAGCAGCCCTACATTCTGCAAGTATCAACCACAGAGCAAAGGAACTGACATCCTCCCATCTGAACCACTGTTATCAACCGGCAGGACAGACGCCAGAGAGGTGGTGACTGAAAAAAGGGGGAGAGGAAAAAAAAGGGGGGAGAAAGGAAAAAGGATTAAGAAAGTGGGTAAGAAAGCAAAAAAAAGAAATGGGCAAAGAAAACGAAAGAGGCAGGAAAAAGAGAAAGGGGAAGAAACGGAAAAGAGAAAGAGGAAAGGGAGAGAGGCAAAAAAAAGAGGGGAACAGAAAAAGAGTAAGAAGCAGGAAAAACAGAAAAAAGAAAAGGACAGGAAAGAGAGGAAGAGGGGGAAAAAAGGAAAAAATGGAGAGAAAGATGTAGAAAAAAAAAGACAGCAAAAGAAAGAGAAGGAGGCAGGAAAAGAGAAAAATAGAAAGAGGGAGAGAGACAGAAAAAAGAGGAATATAGAGAGAAAGATGCCTGAAAAACAGAGAGGAGAAAGAGAGATGGAGGTGGAAAAAAAGAGAAAGGGACAGAAAAGCATGATGGCCGGTTAAGGGCAAATCCCAGGCAGTGCTATATTAGCTGTGATGTGTCCAGACACAGATCTGTAGAGAAATGTAGCCCCTTCACTCGTCCAGCACTCGAACAATACAAGCATTAAGGAAATTCTGCATGTTCAGATGCAGGCAGTTTACTGAATGTAAGCTGGTGTGTGTCTGTAAGCTGTTGACATTTGTATCCATATCAAAGATAACACAGTGCTCAGAGAGTGAAGTCAGCCTAAGCTTCTAATCATAAACAGCAGAGCAGTTGTGTTTAAGACAACACAGAGTGCTCACACTGCACGTTTTTCACAAAGAAAGGCTCAGAATAGCTTCAGTGCTGAATTGAACCTTCAGCAAAGGCCCTTAAGCATTTCAGGTGGTCATTTTTATTTATTTTACCCCCCCAAGCAAAATACAGGAAATCAGCTACAGAGTAAGAGACAGGATGCTAACAGAGAGCAAAACCCTGTAAGGGTTGTGAAACCATCCATGGAAATCCAACAAGCACTGAAAAGCTAGTGTATAAAATGAATTGCTATGATGTTCCAGCATAATATGCACAAGTTAGAGGCCACCTTTTCATTTATTTCATTTCCAGTTAAAACAGCCACAAAGCACAAGTTATTCACTTTTCAATGTCAGAAAAAAGCGAAACATATGTAACGGTGCCACAAAAGCCTCCAGCTTTAAGCATAATATTAAATCTATCCATGTTTAATTTGTCCACTCTTTTGTGTGCCTACTTCCACTTTAACTTTCGTCCATCTTTTCAATCTTAAAACCAACCATTTCCAGCCAAAGCTCTTCCCAAAGGACTCACTGACACTAATATTCATATAAACAGCTACCCAAACTCACCTCAGCTGCCTTCAAATTTCGTTGAACTCAGACGTGGAGTGAGGTTTTATGAACTGATGAGCAGAAATTCATAAATGAGAGTACTTGCATGACAAGAAGCAGAAAATGAAACCAGCTTCTATGACTGAACTTTGGAGGTGTGGAAAAATATCCCTGCAGATTTTAGAGTTGACGCACAAAATACTAAAGAAAAAAAAAAATATATATATATATTTAGGTATGGAGGCCTTTGTGCACGTTTGAGTTAAATATGTTTACTTTTTTTTTCTGACACTGAAAAATTAACAGCTTGTAATAATGGCTGCTTTAACTTTACCTCTTATTCACCAGGGTATATTTTGGTTTTCCCATCTGAATGTACATGACCAAATCATAAGGCAAATTATTCAGTAACTGCACGAAATAAATGCACTTTTTTGTTTTTATTTATTTTATTTATTTTTTTGTAAAAGCGCCCCTCAAATTAACAGAAAATGTTTTATGATCACACATATTCCTATATGCTTACAATTTATCACTGAAAGCCAAAAATCTCAGAAGCTCCTTCTATTATTTTATAAAAATAACTTGTACAGATATATGTGTGATCGTGAAACACATTTTCTGCCAATTTGTGGGGAACTTTTAAAACAGTCAATGAATAAATAAATAAATTAATAATTAAATAAAGAACATTTATTTCATTCAGTTACTGAATAATTCGCCTTACGATTTGGTCATGTACATTCGGATGGAAAAAAACTAAATATGCCCTGGTGAATAAGATCACTGAAGAGACGCCCGTCTGTTTATAGTTTACAGCCCAGGAAATATGTGAGTTCGGCTTCTTTTATTATAAGGGTTTAAAATCAGCTACAGCTTTCATATGACACCCACCTTCTGAATATAGATTATGAAATATGAAAGTTATGATGAAGTGCGTTTTGGAACTGCATTTCTGTGCATTTTAAGTTCATATATAACACACTGTTAATTTGCCGTTTATATCTGTGACCTACAACCAGCAACACTTGAGGAATCAAACTTTTAAACAGTGACCCATGCTGACCCACCCTGTCTGAAAGTGTGTGTGTGTGTGTGTGTGTGTGCTTTCACACCAATAACACCTCACCAAAAACACTCAAAAATATAACACAATTCCACTGTGAGATCCATCCACCTCACCTGACCTTAAAATACAGCCTTATAGTCCATGATGTACACTGTGCTGTTTGAAGGCCCATATCACCCACTGCCATCTCTGCATGCCCCACTGATTTATCTCATTTTATCTAACATGTGTGACTAAAGAACCCAGGAAAAATGAGTAACACTACCGCAGCAGAGTAACAGTTCTAATGGTAACGGTTCTAACAGACACTAAGTAAAGAGAGTGATGCAATCATATGCCTAACAGACCTAACTGAGAGAGGAAAATACTGCATTAACTAACATAATGAATTAGAAAAGAATAGCAAGTACCTACAAGTGCTGATGGAAAAGACTAAACCTAACATAGCCAAACTGATTGTGTTGGCAAGTAAGAAGAAGAAATGGCAATACATAAGATCTAGGTATGAACCAGCTATAGTCATGTACAAAAGTTTGAGCGCCCCTGGTCAAAGCACATGCTCATGTGGATTTTCCAAGTGAAAATAAGTTAATACATCCTCTAAGAGAACTTGCTTCTCCATATTTTAATGCGCAATGACGGCTTTCTTCTCGTTTTCGTCGGCTCAGGGAATTTAACTGACAACCTTCCGGTCACATGGCTGGTTACCTAACCTCCAGACCATGACTGCCCCCAATAATGAGAAGCATGCAAATAAAAAGCCAATCTCAGCTTAGTTCTCTTTTCAACAACGTTCTGTGTTTGTTTATTTTCGTTTTTTGTTTTCAATCACTTTCCGTGTTTGCAGAGTTTGGTTTTCATGTAGCAGATTAGCTATGGTTCAGAGTGGTGCACTGTAGATGCAGATGTATTAAAAATGTTTTTGCTGCAGCTGCTGAGCACCACTGGCGTATCAGAAAAGTGAGTAATTGAACAAACTTACACTGAAAACTTACTGAAACTCAAACTCTTTTCTGCATGACACGTGCCTCCATCACAATGTCCCTCGAGCCGATTACGATGAAAGCAAATACATTTTTTAATACATCTGCCTCTGCCGTACACCACTCTGAACCATCCATTCTTTTGGCATTGACTCCCCATCCCTAGTCTTCAGTGGAGTATAAGATGTGCCTGTTGTGAGCAGATGCATTTAACCTGAGGGGTACTGCAGCACTGGTTGGGGTGTAAGTGAAGCCGGGGTTCTTGTTCTTGTCAGCAACAGACTATAGCTGGAGGACAAGACATTGTGGAACTGTGAGTTTGGAAGTGTATAAAAATGCTGGTGTGGTTTACAATGAATATCCAAGCTAACAAAGTCGTTCCGGTGCTGGTTCTGTTGGTGCTGCGTCTATCTGGGTAAACAGTGATAAAAATAGATGTAAAAAGTCAAAGAATATGGCCTAATTGTATTTAAGACCTGTTCCTCCAAATTTCCCTCCAGTGTCCAAATGAAGTACCTCAGCTTATTAATAGCTGTAGGTGTTTAAACCACACCAGGACCTGTGACGGCAAACATCCTCCTCCGGACGAGACAAGTCAGCTAAGACGTTGCCTTGGCGACAGAGAGATGGTGGACGGTGATGTAAGTAACCGTGAGCACTGTGCGGTGTTCCCCTCCCACACGGAGTTTCCATCGGGAATACACCACTCCACTGCCTCCGTCTTTCAAGCAGCCAAAGACTTCAGCACATAGCCCATATTCAGCTCATTAGCAGAAGCAACAAAGCACCTCATTAATTCTCACTTAGAACACACAAATAAGGTACTTGACGGAGGCACCACAAGACAAGAGGCACTTCAAAAACTTATTTACATCTGTAAACGAAAGGCTTAAACTGAAAGAATAAAGGAAAATAGATCTGCTCTTCAATTCGCAATGCAAAATCTGTGTTCTAATACGTTACAACTAGAACTGGCCCAAAGAGTGACAATGTTTGAGTAGTTGCTGAGCAGCCAGCCCATTATGATTTTCAGTTTCACTCTTTTTCTTTGAAAGACTAAAGCAAGATAAGCAAGATAAACAACTTTAACCACATACAAAGGCTTATTATTCATTAAGTACAGGGACTTCAATGCAAACTAATGGAGCTACTCTTATAGAAGTGTGCAATAATACTTAACCCCATTGGCAGGTCCATGGGTTGTTAAGGGGTTAAACAACAACAATCAGCCAAATACATATTCATTAGTTGGGCTATAGTTCTGACTGCTGAACAACATTCAGGTGAAGAAGCTGAACATGTAGCTATCAGGGAGCCTAGAGTCAGAGACAGCAGGCTGGCTGAACTGTTTAGTTATGAACAGTTGTAAACCTACACATATCTAGCACGAAACACTGAAATAACTCACTCAATCCTGAATGAGATTTACTGTCACCTGTCAAAGCTCATTCCTCACACAATGTAAATGAACTCTGACCACAAGTTAGCACTGAAATATGACTTTGGTGATCCATTTAGTGGAAACAATTTTCACTAATTTGAAAGATTTACATCTGCAACTTCCTTTAGTATCATCACTGCTGTCTAGTTAAACAAAAATCCAGTCAGAATCCAACAGTCTGGCTCCTCATCTGACATAACGTCACAGCACATCTGTTGCACAGTGTCGTAAAAAGGTAAAAAGGGATGTTTTAAATGAGCTGTTTGTTCCGAATCAAAAACTAAAACATTTTGACTATATGAATAAACACACGTAAAATAACGGTTAACTCTGAACGGTAAATATTATTGTTTTTAAGGCCGGTATTGATAACGCGTGTTCGAATATTAGTTTGGAAACACCAACAAGGAGTGGAGGCCTGCAAAACTGTGTTCAGGCCAGCCCTGATCAAGACCCTCTAAGCAACTCACAGGGCAAAGGAAACTGAAATGAACATGTAGACCTGGTGCTGCATACGCATGGATGATACTCAACTCTCCGACATAAACAACAACACAGACAGATAAACAACAGGACAAAGATCCAGCAAGACTCTGCTGGAGCTCCATCACTTAGCACAGGGCTTTAGTCACATTACCAGAGTTACAGAGGAGCTAATATTACAAAGAGGAAAACATGATCCCTGATACATACACCAGTAAACAAACACAGATAGAAAGAAGGGGGGGAAGAAAGAAAGAAAGAGAGAGAGACAGATAGATGAAAACGACAGAGAAATAGAGGAGAAACAAAGGAGAGATAGTGAGGGGAAAGTGTAGAGAGAGAGAGAGAGAGAGAGAGAGAGAGACAGAGAGAGAGAGAGAGAGAGAGAGAGAGAGAGAGAGACAGAGAGAGAGACAGAGAGAGAGAGAGAGAGAGAGAGAGAGAGAGAGAGAGAGAGAGACAGAGAGAGAGAGAGAGAGAGAGAGAGAGAGAGAGAGAGAAACAGAGAAAGTGAAGAGAGAAGGGCAAAGAGAGGGAGAGGAAGCGAGAAAGTAGTCACAGAGTGAAAGTAAAAATAAAGACAGAGGGAGAGACAGAATGAAAGTGAGAGTGAACAGAGAGAGAGGGAGGAAGGGAATAAGAGAATACTAAGAAAGATAGGAAGAGAGAGAAGAAAGGGAGAAAACGATCGGAAGTGAAAGTCTCACCATTTTCAGTGTTATATTTCCTCTCACATTCCCTCCTGCTTCCCTGCTTTCATACTGCTGTATAATCCACGCTAACTCAGCTCAGACAGAAGAACACTCAGCAGCTCTCAGACTGAAGACAATCCAGCAGTGATGAGCAATCTGCAGCTCAAAGACACACTGGAGAACCACTTAGGATCAAGATGAGAGGAGGAAGAGAGAGATAAAGAGAACACGAAGGAGGGAGAGTGAGCGAGTGAGAGAGAGAGAGAGAGATCAGGTGGCAGTCAGTGTACCACCTGGGACAGGAAGAGAGGCAGTGTCGTGCCTTCAATTACTTCCCACCTCTCCGCACCCAGCTGGCCAAAACACATACCTATTTACAGCCTGAGAGGGAGAGAGAGAAAAAGAGAGGGAGGGAAAGACACGAGTGCGAAAGAAAGGGCTCAATGGTGAGAAACAGAAAAAGAAAGAGAGCGAGAAAAACGAAGGCCGTGGGTGAGCTTGAACTACACACGGAACAGTCTCTGTTAGCAACTGTACAGTTGCCATGACAACACACCGTGGTGCGGAGGACACCACGACTCTTACAAGATTCTGTAAACAATCGGACTTGTAAAAAAAAAAAAAAGTGAAAAAGGTGCGTTTCCTATTAATGTAAAATCATAACATAAAGCCATAATTATAAATAATTATCACATAACTGAGCAGACTTTGTGGTAAATGTGAACATAGTCCATAGTTCTTACTCGTGGTTGCTAAGGTTTTTGCTGTATGTTCATTGTTGTACATTAATATCTCTAGTCCTATTCCATCCATCCATCCAAAGCCAATGGGGGTTGGGGGGGTGGGGGGGGGGGGTGATAGCCTATCCCAGCGGTCATTGGGAGGAAGGCAGGATACACCCTGGCCAGGCCGCCAGTCCATCACATCCTCTATTCCTATTGCTATTGTAATTGGTTCGGCTGGACGTCCATCAAAGAGCCTTCTTTTAAGTTTTGAAGCATAAACTTTGTCTCCACTGCAGACCAGTTTCTGCTCCCGCCACGTTGAACATTATAAGCTTTCGCTATGGCGCGAACGCAAATGCACAGAATGTACTTAAACTTTCCGACTGGGAATGTAATCGGATACAGCCGTTTGCATGGCTATTATTCTTCTATTTAACTGATTATTTGCAGGAATATTCACCTCGTTCAGTTGGATAGAAAGTATATTCTGAATGGCCTCAACTGGACTATCATATTCTGACTGAGGTGTATATACATGGACTTATTCTATTCCCGGTTGAGCCATCAGTTGGATTATTAACGGATCACTAGGCTGCATGTAAACTGTTGCCCTTGGTTTGCTCACTCAGGCTTGGACCTTGACTTTCTGGAAAGCTACTTTGTAACAATGCCTGTGGTAAAAAAAAAAAAAAAAGGCACTATATAAATGAACATAGGCTTTAAATACTGTTTATCTGATGGGGACACAGTTTTGGCGGTCTACCAGTTCTTGCACATTGGTAGGGGTCCCATTGTATCTATATCTTTTAATTTTTTAAATTCTTGAACAATGCGTCACACTGTGCCTAACAACACCCTTACCTGTGATACACTCACTGTAATATATGGCCTCTCATGGCTAGCGCCTTTCCTGATGTTCCCTAATCGTTACTATACATAACTTGCATCACAATCATTTTGTTATACATTATATATATATTTAGTTACTTTCTGTATCAACAGGCTAGACTCTATTTTTCATGTTTCTGCTTCTTTTATGTCAAGAAATAATTGAAAAGAGGGATCTGAACAAATTCTAATCATCATAAAATCTCCTTCCACATATGAACACAAATGTGGACTGAGCAGAACTTCGCTTGTTCCCGTGAGCCACTGAATGGCATATACGCCACGGAAGACACAAGAGGGTTAATCTTTATTTCACTTATTTACTTCTTTTGCTTTGGTGATGCTGTTACTAAAACAGTCTGATCAATAAAGCTGCTCTTGAACCTGAATTTGAAAGCAACCAAGGGCAAACGCGTATTCAAAGAGAGGGTCATACACCTGCTTCGGTGGGCTCAGAGGGAACAAACTCTGCAGTTAAGGCGTACGTCACTGCTAATGCACACACACATGTAACATGAGCACACAGTACAACGAAGCTACAGAAAAACAGCAGGCAAGTTCTGACGCAAACCTCACTAATTCACAGGTTGGTTTCCTCGACATGATTCAGTGTTAAAACTCACTGTAAGTGTTAGACAGAATGTTCAGAGTGACACTCACACAGACACCTTCGGATCATGTTCGTGCTGTGATGCTAGCACAAATTCAGAGTAATATATTTGTTATTAGTGTAACGATACAGCCTGGGGTACACGACACCACTTTGAAAGATTTTTTAGGACTTTAATATTTGGGAATACACAGTACCAGACTTTTAAGCTGCTGCTGAGCCAAACGGAACTCACTGAACTCTCATGTTCTCCCGTTACTAGAAGACCAAATAATCAAATGTGGAGCTGCTGCTGCTGTTTTCTCTGCCATTTGGGCTGACACAGTATGCATGTTTATTTAAGGCTCATGGAGTTAAAAATGTGATCAGGGTGGTGTTTTTTGGAGGTTTAAATATACATAAACTCGATTGTGCTTGTGCCTTAAACTCAGCTCATTTTGCCTATTTTCTTTCTTTACTGTAGACTGAGAATCTGGGGTAAAGTCAGGGTAAAAGTTGTGTAGCGTAACACCGGCTTAAAGCAGGTATTCAAACTAGTGCTGAATGATTTGGATAAAACATCCAATTGCGATTTTACTGACTAATATTGTGACTAATTTAAATTGCGATTATATTCTATAAACTGAGGTTCAGGCCTCAGTTTATAGACCAAGACCAAGACCAGAATATCGACCTTTACTAGCTTGAAGCTTGACCCATTAACGTAGTGTGCCAGATTGCCAGTAAGTTGTGGTTGTGATGTCACAAAACATGGAGGTTTGGTTCCCTCTGATTGGTCTATTTTATCTACAGACAGTTCTCAAATTCTCAAAGTTCTCAGTTCTTAAATTTTCCCTTTGAAAACTTTATTCAAATGTAGGCCACAATTTGTTGTTTAATTGCAACACTTGATATTTTAAAATTGCAATTCCTTAATTTGCGATTTCGATACAAAAACGAAGCCCTAATTCAAATTCATGCAAATCACTCAATCAGCTAGTAGTACACATCACTATTCTTTTCAAAGGCCGTGCGGACACCTGGTCTTTTCAGGCATCTTGAGTATCTGGATTATATGTGAATCTGTGCATCCAAAAAAATTCTTTCAAAAGGAGCAAAAATCATTCATAAATAACTACAGTTAAAGCAAATATGATATGATATAACATGATAAAGACGATATCTTTCCTAGCTTACACCGATTGGAAGATTCAGAGCTACAGCTCTGCCGATGCAACTTCCACTGTCACTCTTTCTCTCACCCCCCCAACATTTTCAATCTCACCTCCCCTCTGTTCTCTCTCTTTATCTGCCCTCCAACACTCACTTTCCAGAAAAAGCAGCGTGATTTGCACTGCATATTAAAAGCTGGTGATGAAGTGCCTCTACGCAAGTTCATTTCGCACATTACTGCAGGTTGCTCTGTTTCTCAGACAGTAAAGTCAATGGCTCTTTAAATGGTCACCCAAATATCGACATCTTCAAGTATGTATTAAGACTGTTTCTAAGAAAGCCTAATGAAAGCAACCTCACTTTAGCTTGTTCTTTCATGAATGCGTGTGTGAGACAGAGATACTGTGATTACTGTAATTGTGTCTATTTGGGGGGCTGAAAGGTCAAAGTTCGGTCTCAAAGGAGGAGAAGCGGCTCTTGCATTGATTGCGGTCATTAAAGCGGAAAATGTGCCGTTCTCTTTCTGGAATTCATACAGAGAAACGTAAAAGAAAAAAAGGCACATGAAATGTTGCAGTGAGAGTGGAAATCCGATGTGGTTAGTGGACCCATCCATCAGGACTGCCACTAGATCTGATCATCAGCCCCCCACTTAAAAACTCATCACTAATCTCACTTTAATTCACTCGCGACAAGCAGGACCCAGCGCAGAGCCAATCCATGTGATGTTATCTTAAAGCCATTAGAGAATACTGTACAAGTGTAGAGTTACACTCCGTAATGAAAGCAGATGCTAGATTAGAAAGACAGGACAAACACACACAAGCAGAGGTTGTTTTGTTGGTTTCATACAATGTCAAGACGTTTATAATATGTCTGTTTATATATGCAGATAGATAGATAGATAGATAGATAGATAGATAGATAGATAGATAGATAGATAGATAGACAGACAGACAGACAGTCAGACAGTCAGACAGAGTGTATGTGTATATCTGTATATGCTATATAAAAAATACAGTGAAAATGGGACTTCGGACAACCGTAGCCTGGCTGACCATCAAAACTGAAAAGGAAAAAAAATGGAGATGTATATTGTTATGCCTTGTGTTTTGAAGGTTTTCTTTGGACAGTGACGACATACAAAAAACTAAGATTGACCTTTGGAGGTGTGGAAAAATATTGCTGCAGATTTATTTATTGAGGCTTCTGTGTAATTTACTGTTAAATCTATGTTGAATGGAAAAATTAATAACTTGTATTTGATGACCATTTTGCCCAGTAATTAAATAAATGAAGGGTAGTCTCTGACCTTGTACTGTACTGTATATACACAATGCTGTTGTCCCAAGAAAACTGAAGAAAAAAAAAAAAGTTTCTCAGTTTTTGACATAATTTGAAAATATCTAT
This sequence comes from Pygocentrus nattereri, assembly GCF_015220715.1. Taxonomy (NCBI): domain Eukaryota; kingdom Metazoa; phylum Chordata; class Actinopteri; order Characiformes; family Serrasalmidae; genus Pygocentrus; species Pygocentrus nattereri. Next base: position 7,461,032 of record NC_051211.1, on the reverse strand, counting down.
TGTTCTTTACTTCGTATGTAGATTCCTTGATGAATGGACCAAAAGAAACAGCCCAAAATTACTTGTAAAAAATTCTGGTTCCACTGATTTACGTTTAAAGTATCTTTTTCCCTTCTCCTGTAAAGTTACCATTTTGGAGATAAAAAGGTTTTCTCCCAAGAACAGCGGTAAGTATTGATATGTAATAAGAATGTTCTAAGCCTAGTCCTAATTTTAATCTCAGTCACAAAAAAAAAATTCACTTTTAAAAAAATACAGCATTTTTGGATCATTACCATTTTGTTATGTCTAGTTCTCGGCCCAAAAGCCCAAATGTTTAGACACCTACTTACCCGAACGTCTCTGTGAAATGAAAGGCAGTAAGAGACGTTTGACCCCGACTTTGCTGCTGCAACACTTTACACTAGATGTTGGAACATTTCTGTGGGGATTTGGTGAGGTCATTGGTGAGGTCAGGTACTGATGTGATCTGATGATTAGATCAGGATCACAAACTCTGCTCTAACTCATCCCAAAGGTACTGTGGATGGAACTCACTTCAGAGGGAGGCTTTATACCCCTCTAGCTGATGTTCGGCATTGGGCATGGTGACCTTAAGCTCATGTATGGCTGCTCCAATGTGTCCTATTCTATTGGTCAAAGCTGTTCTATGAAGATTATACAAGCTGAGTGTGTGTAATGGACACTGTGTGTTTTGAAGTGGCTGAATTTACTCAGAAGGTGTGTCTGGATATTTTGGACACAAACACACACATATATACACAGAGATCCCCCCCACACCTTTTCTCTTCTTCGTCTTGCATCAGCTCTTATCCATCAAAGAGCATTAGAAAGCTGCTGATTCTCGCAGTGCATTTAAACAGTATTCTGTAAAAATCTGAGTGGTATTTATTCCTTTGAAATCCATTTCCCAATTATGTCTAACAGAGAGCAGCCACCGTAATGCAGTTTAATATATCTGCTATGCATTCAGGCAGGCGATTTTATAGAGGGGAGCAGTGGGCTCAATTAAATAGCTTTTGTTGGAGCACTTTTCCTGTGGCAGCAATATATATTCTATATATTGTTGTTATTTTGTAATTTCACAAATTCAGATCCTATAGAGAGGTGCATTAAAGGCTAAGGCATCAGAAAGCCAACCAAACAACGACAAACCTAGAAAGAGGCAGTAATGACCCACATGGTGTATAGAGGGAAAGAAAGACATCTACTGTGATGAGAATCAACAAAACAGTGAATATAATGTGTTTAATGTATGCATGTAAACATTGCTGAAGCTGCAACAACATTGACCTACATTTGCCAATTCAGCCTACAACATTTTAGCCCCACCCATTCACAATGAAGTTACAAGCAGTCTTACAGCCAAGGTGTGAAATAGAGGGGGTCAGGGAGGGCCGCCTAATTAATGTATGGGACCCTCTTAATGTCTCAAAATCAAAATTCTGGGGGGTTCCTGAAATTATTAGGGCACTATGCTGTCGGTTACGGTAAAATATATGCTCAAATGCAAATTCAGGGAAAGGTCACTGTTTAGCCTACTTCTCCCCAGAAATGGCGAGCTTCTGTCTTTAGTATTTCCTAACTAAATATAGCCGCAGCACTGGTCTGCCTCAGGGTGGTGCCACTGCAAATTAGTTCACAAAGTTGGTCCTTAATAGCCTCACAATTTCATAACCTCATAACTATGTCCGGGACACCTCTGAAAAACTTTATAACGTGCCACAGAATATCTGCAAATCTGAAAACTTGTGCACTTTTGCAAGAGACTTGTAGTCATTTCTCAAACCTAAGACAAAAGAGGAGATGGTCAAGATCTCAGTTAATGTGTGGAAGAGGCGAGTGAGTTAGCAGCCAGTTAATGCTGGAGCAGCCAGTCTGCATGGGACCCTCCAAATACCAGCAGAATTACACACACTGTTTTCAGCCTGGACTCTTTACAATACAGGGCAGCCAATCAGCTGTTATACTGGCATACATCAGTAAAGGTGCAGTAACAAAAACAGCCTATATCATTTAAAAGGATAAAAAAAGAGGTTGGAAAATTGTCAGGTAAAAAAAAAAAAAAGACGACTTTTTTTTCGTACACAAAACCACATAAACCTCATGAGTAGATCTCAAGAAAAACAATAAATTACAAGCAAAATGTACAAGATAGGCCCTTTAAATTGAGCTCAAGTGTTGCAAGGTTACACCATTTTTAGTCTCCTCCAGTTCACATCGGTTACGTTTTTCTTGTATTTCATTCTTTCCCCCCGAGGTCCACTTCTAACATATGTGTAGGTTTATGTACAAAAATGAGTCATAATACATTTCCATGTCATTTTCCAAACTCGATTTATCCCTTACAATTAAACAGACTGCTTTTGTTTCTGTACCTTGATTGACTGATGTACGTCATTGAGCTCCGGTCTGATTAGCTGCCTGTATTGTGCCTCACTCAAAAAGCAGCCCGGGCTGAAACACTGCTTATAGATGGGGCTAAAGTACTATGTAAATGTGTCAGTTTTCATGACACCACAAAAACAATAAATTCATAACTGGTTTTTGTTGCTTAATAACCAAATGGTCCGGGGAGAGAAGGGTATGTTCAGTAAGTTAAACAAAGTTTAATTAATACATAAAACAAGCACAACAGATATGATATGGGCCCATTAAAGTCAGTCAAAAGTATGCTGTACAGCTAAAAAACAGTAAAAGCTGTCATCCTGAAGCCTGAACTCTGTCCATTTTTGTAACAGCATGTCATTCAGCATCAGAAACTACATCTTAAGAAGCAAACTTCAGACACCAAACACGCTCTGGATGAGCGATTGCGTTTGGGGTCAGGGAGTAAACCCTGTAAATTAGATATTTCACTATTGCTTTAAGCTGGTGTTTTCAGGCTGGTATGTTTGGAGCTTAAGGACCATAAAATTTGACATGCTAAAGCCTGCTGTTTATGAGACAGAAAGGGATAGTATGGAATGAGGCAGTGTTGGGGGCTAGCGGGCCTGCTACAGAGAGCACTGCTGCCCAGCAATGCAGAGAAAGAGAGAAAAACAGAGCATGGAAAGGAACAAGGAGGCGATGGCCTGCAGCCAAGCTGAAGTTCGTTCAAGGCTAGCGGATCAGCAGAGGAGGCTGTGGAGAGGCTGAAAACCAGGAGAATGTAGAGAAATTCTTATTTACAGCAACGCGGTTCATGCCAAGTCACTCATGGGCCACTCCTGTGTCCACTGGTCTGCTGTGAGTATTTAGCCCTATTCGTCTGTCTCGTGACGTCGCTATATGACCGCGACGTGTGAGCAGGAAAATCAAAATGTTCTGTGCAGTTTGATGCGACAACAAGCAACAGGAAAACAAAATGTGAAATATTTACTGTACTCCTTTATAAGCAAATTAACGCGAAAATGTCTAATTATTTCATTGCTTTACAAGTATTATCACATAAATTATGTAGGTTACATACATACATTACTGTTTCCAATGTGAAAGCTGTCAAAAAATTTCATGTAAATCAATAAAATCTCTTAGAATAACCCCACATTATCTAAAGTGATGCCGCCAAACACGTTTTTATTTGTAGAGAACACCTCAGTTCACATGTTATTATCCTGCTTACTTACTCAGCAATGAAACAGCAAAACGACTTCTCAGGCTTTCACTGGTGAAACTGACAAATGGCCGTCCTCAGGTAAAACTGTGGATTAGTTATAACATTAAAGGTTGTGTAATGTAGCTTTTGAATTAACATTTGATTTGATCTGACCTATTGGTTCAGGATTATTGGCGTTTTCCCATTTTCCTATAGATAGAGAGTCTGACTTGAAACATCATTGCCCAGGCTTTCACATCAGCTTTAAGTAAATAATTCCACAATTATTACTGACAGACTGTAAAAATACACACACACACACACACACACACACACACACACTGCAGATTCATACTGGATTCATTCCCTCCACAATTATTACTGACAGACTGTAAAAACTACAAACTGTGGATTCATACTGCATTAAAATGACAGATGAGGTAAATACTTGATTAAGTAAGTAATCATAAAAGTGACAGTTTCTTCAATGTTCAAACTAATCTAACTCATATAGAGCTGAGGACAACATGAATGTTATAGAAAAGTATGAAAGATCAGGGACATATGGAGCTTCCTGGAAGGCCACAGAGTTTCAGAGATGACCTTCTGAGAAAACCTGTGTTTGTCTGACCAAAATTACCACTGACTGGACATATCACTGTTGTTTGGGTATGTTACAGTGGTTCTTGTTAAGATAATAACACGATATGTTCAGTTTCTGGACTGAGGGCATTTCCAAAGCCAAGAGTTCTGCTCTGCTTTTCTAGTTCAACAATCATAAGTAGATACAATTTTAAGCGATCTGAGACCAGCTTCCTTTAACCAAATCCCAACCACAGCAATTACAACAGAAACTGTGCATCTGATTCCACATCAGTCAGGCCTTCTCTTTTAACACCCCCAAAACAACAGGCTTTAGCACCCAGCCGCCCACAGGCACAAGTACAAGAGAGATAAAAAGAGAGAGAAAACGTGGGAGAGGGACGAGAGCTCTACAGAGAGCTCAATTAGAGCATCTAAAGCTTCTGAGAGAAATCCAGCTGTTCCACTGGCCTCCAGAGACGAGAGAGAGAGAGAGAGAGAGAGAGAGAGAGAGAGAGAGAGAGATGGGGGTGAGTAGGTGAGACAGAAAGAAGGAATGAAGGAAAAGGAAAGAGGAAAGAAAAGAGAGAGGAAGTGAGAGTGAGTGAAAGAAGCTCTAAGTTAGCGTGTCCTTGTGGCCACTCTGAGAAGTGCAGGGTTTCTGTCTGTACATGAAACCTGTTAGCCTCTAGTGGTCAGAGGGTGCAGCAGGAGAACGAGAGCCGGATACTCCACTACAGTCCACTGAAAAGCAGCTATTTACTGCAGCTAAATTACACACTTGAAACGATGTAAACTCTGTGTGTTCTTTATCCCACACTGATCCAGAGCTGAAGGAGGACTTTGTGTTTTTCCCAAAGGTCAGAGGAACAAAAGTAAACATAGCTTCATCTCACCCACTGAACCGATACCACAGAGATGGAGTTTTGAAGGAGGATGTAGAAAGTGAGCTGCGCGTGTGGAGAGCAGGGAGGGGAAGATGCCCGTGACGGGCCGTGCGTGTGTGTGTGTGTGTGTGTGTGTGTGTGTGTGTGTGTGTGTGTGTGTGTGTGTGTGTTCTGTCAGTGTCATAGTCCAAGATGCACTTTCATCACATCATCAAAGTGAAAAGCAACCTTCATCAGCTACACAAGACACAGAATTTAATCTAGCCATGTGTCTTTTTTTATTTTTCATTTTTACTTGATTTCCAACTGCTAGCTATGCCACAACCATTAAAAGAGCCATACAAAAAAAATCTCATATCTGTGGGCCAGAGAAAAAAAAATTTAATTTCATTTTTAATTAATCCTGTGCTATAACACAAATGGGCTGTTGTTAAATCAAAATATGCAAAAACTTCAAAGTAAAACAAAGATACTTGTAGTAGACCTTGAAATATTCTATGGACACTTGAAATATTCAAAATTTAAATGTCCCCAGGTGTTCGAACCTTTTAACCTACCTATTTGCTTGAACTAGACACCCGAGATCCTTTCTTTGCTGCAAGTTCATTAAGACTTGGGCTCGATTTCCAAACTCCTGAGCTGATGTTAGTTGTTTATATTGGTTGAACTGCAGCTGAAATGCATTTTGGTGACATGACTGGTGCCGAATTGCGCAGAATTGTGTAGACCTGAGGTGTAACCGTTGTCCCATAGATTGCTGTTTGGACAGGAGAGTCAGAGCACAGTGTGATGCAGTGCATGCTGGGGACTGTAGTGCAGCACACTGTGAAACAGGCTAATATTACTAGAAAATTAAAATACTTTTTTGTGGGTTGCATAGGATTGTATGGCGGGGCCTGATCTGGTCCACAGACCTTGCGTTTGATAAATGGGCTCTAAGACGCGTCCCCACGTCTTTTAGAACAGTAGCTAACAGCTGAACACACTTGGAGGGGAATGCTAACTGCTAATTCAGCTAATAGATGAGAGCTAACGGCGAGCTAAAAGGGAGAGAGAGGGCCATCTGTCCCACCCAGACAGAGCGAGGCCAATTAGACTCCTAGCGACTGATGCTTATGAGACTGAACTTGTGACATGCCAACAATAGTAGCTAGCCATGTGTGATGTGTTGTTGTTGTATACGATTGTCAAGTACAAGCAATTCCAGTAAACTGCATGAAACTAAAGTAAATCTATTGAAGCTAAAGGAAGCATAGCTACCATTACCTTCCCCTGTAGCAGAGCTATGCACTACTTGGCTATGCGCAGCTTGTCTATTATTAAGTCTGCACACTCAATGGTTCTTCAAAGGTTATTTAGTAAGGGTAACAGTTCTATTTAGAATCACTTGTATGCTTAAATGTACATACAACCATTTTAACATAAAAATGTATAACATTCTCCATCAACCTGAAGAACAATTTACTATGAGAAGAACCATTTAAGTGTGCAAATGGTCCTACATAGTACTCAAGGTTCTAAAGACAGCCACTTCCTTTTCTAACGAACCCTTGAAGAACCATCTTTTTAAATTGTGTAGTTAAGTTAGCTAAATGTCTTTAAGGGGTTAATCTGTTCCATTTTTAAATGTATTAGTTTTGTGTACTGTGTAACTGTAGAACTGCATACTAGAGTTTCATTGGCAAGTTAGTCCTCATCACGCTACATACGTGTTACTTACCTGGTAGTCTTTTGAGCGGCTGCAGCCTCATGTTGATGGCCTGGTGGGAGAGCAGTGGTGATGAAGGCAGAGAGCGTGACACTCCCTCCATGATGCGAATGTGCTGCATGCCCTCGGTCACCGGCAGAGGAGGCACAGCGTAATCTCCTTCAAACACACACTCGCCATCCGCTGAGCTGCCACCTGCACAAACACACACGTACACAAGAGTTAGAAAACACACACATTATATATATATATATATATATATATATATATATATATACACACACACACTTTCTCTTTGTATTTCACTGCGATCTGTCATGGCAAAGGACATGAAAATGGCCCACTAGGCACATTAACGGTCATGTTAACAAAGGTCAGTAGATAAAAACAGAATAGTATATTTAACGTTTTAAAACCGAAATACATTATCTGTGTTTAGGGATGCAGTTTGCATGCTTTAAATGCATGAGACACTATTATAAGCTACCTCTACTTGTTGGCAACATCAGCCTTGTAACGAAGCAAACTTCACATCTTGGCTGATCAATCAAATAGGGGTGAGGGGAAAACTTTGCCAAACTACCACTGTTCTACTCAGACACATCATTTATTTCTCTCTCAGTAGAATATATAAAACATACAGCAATGGTGTAGCCAGAATTTCACTGTAGAGGGTCTGGTTACAGGTTGGAGGGACCAGTTAGGAGGCTTTATGTCTCACGGGCACAGACAGCCAACCACTAGCCTTCTTCATTGTAGCTACCATAACCAGAGATGCGTAAAGGGTGTTGGTGTTATCCACTACGGTACCCAACCACTTTGTGTGTTGTACTATTGATCAAATTTTCATAGGTTTTTTCCTATATATGCACACACAACATACAATAATCCACTGCTTGTATTATGAGAAGCATGAAATCCAAACAACGTCAGAGGCTGAACTGTAATGGTGTGGAAATGCACCCAACGTCAAAGACTGAATTGTAAGGGTGTGGAAAAATATCTCTGCAGATTTCTTTGAAAAACTGAAAGCAAGCCTTCTAAAAAGAATGGAAGCTGTAATAAAGGTAGTGGACACAAATATTTAAAAAATGTATGTTAATTTCTGTTAAATACATTGTTTTCTGATTTGGCCTGATGCTGAAAAGGGGAATAACTTGTGCTTAATGGCTGTTTTAAGAGGAAATTAAATAAATGAGTGATGGTCTCTTTTTTGCATAGTACTGTATCATAAATCTACATCACCCAGCCATACCCACAAAGACAAAATTCATAAGTGGCACAGAAGTCCAAACACCCTCACACACACACACACACACACACACACACACACACACACACACACACACACACACACTCTCCAAGTCGGTGCATTTCATTAACACTCCGCAGTGACGGTTCCTTGCCAACACAGCACCTTCTGATTTAACAGCAGGGAGGGAGGGAGGGAAAACAGAGAGAGGAGAGAATGATGGAGATAGAAATAGAAAGAGAGATAAAGATAGACAGAATGGTGTACAGAGAGAAAAAAGTCAGAGATAGATAAGGCAGAGAAACAGAGACAGAGGAATGTTTGCATAACACATCTCAAGAGAACAGAGCAGAACTTGTGAGAATTTAAATCAAAGCACCGTTATATGAAGCAATCACGCCGCAGAAAGACTGCCAGAGAGAGAAAATGATGGAGTGACGAACACTTTAGTCTCATCAGTTAACGACCAGAGGGCTCTCTCACGAAACACGACCAACACACACCAAGTTTTAGTTGCATAATTTGTTTGCTCTGCTGAAATGCAATATTTTTCATGTGACTGATGCCACAAGCATTGGCAGAAAGCTGTCCTTAAAAAATCTACACTTAAAAAAAAAAGGCTGGTTCTTCAGTGAAGGAAGTATAGAATCTATATAGAACCAGGAACACTCGAAGAACCCTTTGTATGATTACAGGGTTGTTTGCATCATTAAAGGGTTCTTCATCTTGATGAAGAATATGTTGCATACAGTTATTTATATATATATATATATATATATATATATATATATATATATATTTGTTGCTACGATTTCAAGCTTGTAACAGTAGAAGAACCTTTTGTGGTGCTATATAGAGCTCTTTTCAAAAAGGTTCTTTCAGTGTTTACGGTTCTATATAAAACCATTTTCTTTACTAAAGACCCCTTGAAGAACCATCTTTTTAAGAATGTATGGTTGAATAAAACTAAACCTAAAGTTAGCTGGCTAAAAAAAATTCTGGCTTCAGGCCCTAATTTAGTGAGTTGTGACTTCACCACCATGATGAATTTAAAACGCTGAGTTGGTTGAATGAGCAGTGAGCAGTTGGTTGAATCCAGGAGAAATGGGCAGATGTGAAGACCTGAACAACTTTGACAAGGCCCAAATTGTTATGGCCAGAGGACTAGGTCAGAGCATCTCAGAAATCGTGAGCCTTGTGAGGTGCTCTTGGTCAGCGGTGGTGTGTACCTACAGCCGGTGGTCCGAGGAAGGCTGACGTGCAGCAGCTCCAGCTTGCAATTTACAGGACTTAAATGATCTGCTGCTAATAACATCCAAGTGTCAGATAAAACAGAGCACTTTCAGAGGTCCATGCCTTGGAGGATCCATGTGCATAAGCACCAACAACATAGTAGGCCATAATGTTTTGGCTCATGGACTGTATATACCTGGGACTGGGACTGAATGATACATTTCAAAGAATTCCAACAAGTATTTCAGTAGTTTAGTATAGACTTTATTACAGTCCATCATCAGCATTGCCTGTAAAACACGTAACCAGAGGAAAAAAATGGGTTTTATTGGGAATAACATCACAACTATTTTCCTCTGCTTAAACAACTACTGGGATAGTACCCCAATGCAACACATAAACCCACTAACGTAGAGGCTAATAAAGAGCGAGATATTATAACAGACTAATAAACACAAATGATATTCAACTTAACAGCTGTAACATTAGCTATATGGCTCCCAACTGCCTTTGCCAGCAAGCAAAAAAAGCAAAAAAGGCAAAAACATCTTCAGCCCATATCAGAAGCTTTCAGTCCTTAAACCTGAAGTCTCTTTAAAGGCTTTTGTGGCACCACAGTAGGAGGCAAGTAGGCATGTTTAAAGCAGATGTATGAATGACTAAGCTTATAATTTTGGCCACCGTGCCCCTTTAACAGTGACATCACAGCCAAAGGAATTAGCAGTAAACAGAAAATATAAATAAACATCTTTCTCTCAATTTATGTATCCTATCTCTCCCTCTCTCTCTTCCACTGCACTTCCTCTCCTTTCTTTCTTCCATTGCTAACCTTCTCGCTTCTAACTCTCTCTCACACACTCAGCGGGATCAGCAGGAAGGGGTGAATGGGCAGTTTTTGCTCTGATGGCCACTGCAGCTCCACTGCGTCATGTGATGGCGTCAGCCAGGAAGTGGTCATGTTGAGCCCACGAGTCCAGCCGGGCCGCCGGCGACAGATGGCACCAGCAGGAGGAGAGTAAATACAGAAACTAATGAATGGCTCTGCAACTCTACACTTACTTCTCCCATGTACTTTTCTCATTTCACAGAAATCAAACATTATAAACCGTGTTTTCAAGCAGAAGAAAAAAAATGTTCCGAACTTTTTTGGGATAAAGGAATTGATTTGTGAATGGGGCACACTATATGGCCAATGAGAACAGAGCATGTATACAAACAGTACAGTGCAAAAGTCAGAGACGACCATTCATTTATTTCCGTTAGCGTGTATGACATTTTCTGTGGATCAGTATGTTTAGTAACAAAGCAAAGCAAATGTTAAATGTTGTCTGATAACCATCTCTGTTAGAGCATACAAGCAGGTTGAGTTTGGCTTTGGGTTTCGCAGGTGTGGGTCAATTTCAGGCTTCGATTTCACGCCCGCGTGGACCTCCAGCACCGATACAACCTAAAATGAACAGGTCACTCTGCTCAGAAAGATGAACATTCAGCAGAACAGCTACAATATGCAAACACCAGGAGATTAATGCTGATGCCTAGTGGACACTACATGACTTTCAAAATCTGCACTGCTCACACTGCATGACATTTATCACTTGCAACCTCTTGTTTTGTAGACACAGCAGTATAAGCACAACACAAAAGACTGCAGACAAAGCTCACACATTAAACCATTCTTCACCTTGAGGGATCAAAGTGTACCGGATCTGCAGATCCCACTCACCAAGAAAAACAACCAGGGGATTTATATATCTGGTGCCAAAGTGGAGTCTGAGCAACTTCTTTCATCTAGGGGTACAACAATTATCTGACTTAGTCAACTAAAATCTTACAACATTAGTTGGCAACTAATTTAATAGTTAATTGGTTGGTTACATCATCACGCATCTTGAATGATTTTACATTTACCGCCTCCTGAATAGTTAACCAAAGCAGCCTCGAGAACAAAATCCTCAAAAATCATGGCAGAATGTTTGCAAACAGTCTTCTGTTTTTAGCGAACATTTGTGAGCACTCAAACAGCTTCATGAGGTAGTTCTACATGAACATAGAGGGCAGCTGGATGAAGGGTTACTGCCAAAATGAAATGTCTACACAAAATAACTCTTCACAGAGAACAAACATTTGCCACTTTCCCATCCTGTCCATCAGAGCGCATCTTCTCTGCAGTGGGGAGTATCTGCTCTTAGAGGACAGCAAGTCCTTCACAAGAGCACGTAGAGATGATGACTTTCCTCCATTTCAATAAAGACCTGTGACAACAGGATTTAGTTGCAACTAAATTAGTGTAGACAGGCAGCAGAATGCACAGCCTATATAATCTTCTAAGCCGCTTCTCCTTCTGGGGGTGCTGGAGCCTATCCCAGTGGTCATCAGGCAAAAGGCAGGATACAGGTCGCCAGTCCATAGCAGGGTAGACAGACAGACAGACACACTCACACCTAGGGGCAATTTACCATGTCCAGTTGACCTGACTGCATGTCTTTGGACTGTGGGAGGAAACCGGAGAACCCGGAGGAAACCCATGCAGACACAGGGAGAACATGCAAACTCCCGACAAAAAGGACCGTGGTCACCCGGCCAGGGAATCGAACCCAGGCCCTACTTGCTGTGAGGCGACAGCGCTACCCACCACAGTACCGTGCCGCCATGTTCCCTCAAATAAAACAGATCGATCGATCGATCGATCTATCTATCTATCTATCTATCTATCTATCTATCTATCTATCTATCTATCTATCTATCTATCTATCTATCTATCTATCTATCTATCTATCTATCTATCTATCTATCTATCTATCTATCTATCTATCTATCTATCTATCTATCTATCTACCTATCACTTAGTACATAAAAAACCAAGCTCAACTGGAGCTTGATTGGATAAACAAATCAGCCCAAACCTGTCCATTAGGCTTAGGTCATATAGCAGACCTTTTGCTCACACTACACAACTCAAATCTTTGTTACAGGTCCCAAAATGTGTCTGCCACAAGAAAAGACAGGGCTACAGTTGTGTAGTGTGGACTCGGCAGGAGGCATAAGAGCTTGAAGCTGTAGAAATGAACTAAGAGAGTAACAGAAAAGGCTGCTGTGTTTGCTGTTCCACTGATATGAGAGTGGATATTATGAGAGTGAGCTTGCATAACCCTCCTGCTCTTTCCATCAGAGGATTCAAGCCCACAACATCTGAGTGAAAGGGTGTGTATGTGCACACAATGCAGTAAATGCATGCTGAAATACATTTAAACATTATCCTCTCAAACAATCAATGGAAGCATGAGCCATACTGACGGTAAACTGCCTTACTAAGTGCTTGCAGCAATTTAAATGCACTGCTGGAACTAATTATTCATAATGAATTTGTCTTGTTTGTTACCTTGCCTTCAGTTTGAAAATGTTGGCTCGACTTGGGTCTCTGTGGCTCTTTATATACAAAAAAGTCCCCTCCCATGGCCACATACACCCAGAAAGCTTTATATAAACATGCTGGCTCCAAATTTCTGGAGTGTAGAAGCTGCTCAACATCCCAAAATAAATCTGCAATTACAAAACAAACAGTTCCAGGTTTGAAAGCTGAAGCCATAAAATACACATATATGACAACATACATCAACTGAATGCTGTACTAACGCTCAAAGCCATTAAAAACCATTGTGCTGTTCATGGAATAATCTGTTATGTTGCTTGGCAACCACATCCTACTGTTCACAAACTGCACTGCCTGGTGAATGAATTGCTTATTGTGATCATTATAACTTCAACAACTTCTGAACATTTTTTTATTGTATTTTGTCACCATATATAAAAGCAATAAGCCACTTGAGGCCACTTGATTGACAATGATTATATAACAGTGAAGATTGTCCATATTGTACACACTGACATGTTTTCAAAGTTCACTCACTGGAGCACTCCAGGTGCCATGACCTTAAACATACGTCATAAGTATTTTTTCTGCGCTGACAAATCAGATCAAGTGTACAGTGGGACAGTAGAGTAAAGATTAATGGTTGTAGTTACGGCTCCACAGCAGAATTAGATTTGTAGGTAAAACTAAAATAATCCTTCTCTGCAGTAAAATACATTTCTGCTAATCATTCTAACACAGTTACACAATAAATGGTCTTAAAGGCTAACATGAATGTAAATTCACCAACCTTTAACCCTGAAGGTTGGCGTGCAAACTGCTGGTCACATAGCAACGCAGACAACGATCTGGCCTAGCTAGTAGCTAACGAAAAGGCAAAGAGAAAGATTTAAGAAGAACATGGATAACTTGGAGTTGAAGGAACTTACGTGCATGTATAATTACTCCAGATGGTCATCTTGTCACTTGGGACCATTTAAGGTAGAACAATTCGAAAAAGAAGGTGGCGAATGAGAAGCTTCAGCCTCGTAAAATGTCAAACACTGAGAGTTTAGCAACCTTGCTGCTGGGCTTCAGTTAAGGTTATGCAATCATATGCTTTCAAAGAGGGGGATGCATTAATTATCAATTATCACCCATTCCTAATTCTTTGGTGATGTAAAGCTATTCACCAGTTTCTTGCTCAAATTTTCCTGTCCCATCTTAAATCAAGCTTCAGTTTCATTCTGCTGGACTATTTAAGTTGAAATGGGAAATTCTGGCTAGTGAGCTACCAACATTAGCATACTACAATATAAATTTATGCTTGTTATGAAGGACCATAATGCATTAAAACGAACTAAGATAAAACAGTGGCTATCGTGATTTTTTAACGGAGAAAATGCTCACATTTATGGGTTTCTTTGGTCACTTGTGAAGCCAACTTATCGTTTTTTTTTCTTTTTTTCTCAGAATACTCCATTTAAAGACAGAGGGCTAATGGCTAAGTGATAGGGGCAAGAGGTGAAATGGGATTGGGCCTTCATCTACTATGGTGTTTGTGGTCTGGCCTGGACACGAAGAGAAACTGAAAAGTGCTCAGAGTTACCATGCATCAAAGCCAGTGTAGCTGCTGGTATGTGCCTTCATTATAAAGAATGGTCTTGAATTTCTGAATGCTGTCTGATGTAGAGCAGCCCATCTGGTGTGCAGTGGCCTTCACACACCTAATGCACCTACCGAAAGACACGGCCTTCTGAGGATCTAAACTCTACGTTAAAGACGCCTGAATTGCCACATCAAGTACAACTCAGGCTTTTTTACAGATGCCCCAGTGTAGAAGTCCTAACATTCCACGAGCCCAGTCAAAATATAGATTGTGTTTCTGATTACCTGATTAACTTCCTAAACTGAGAGTTTTTACCCATTATCCACTGTTTGAGATGTCCATTTTAACTGAGAGGAAACTTAGGGAAACCTGGGTCCATGTCATCGCAAGGCTAAAAGCATTATTGGCACATGTTCTACATCCAGGCTCTCCACGTTCTACTCTACAAGGCATTAGACTAATCAGGTCATGGGAAGGTGCCATCTTGACTGAGTTGGAGGACTGAGTATAAGCGCTGATGTTAATGCATATCAGTATGAGGTTATTAATTCTGGATCAGAATATAAAGCACTGTGTCCATGGAATTCTAGTATGATTCAAAATAGCTTCAAGTATAGGCATCCCATGCATTCTCATATGGAATCAGCTGCTTTTAGCAAATCCACTAATCAACAAATGATCGAAAATTTCTGATTGCTGTGATAGTTCCCACAAACGCTTCCAAATGAGCATGCTGATTGGTTCTTCTACGGAGTACTTCTTGCCAGGGTTGTCCAGCTGCTGCCATGTCCTCCCACGTTGCAGCTTTGAAGGACTTCCGTACGCGCTGCCGGTATTGGCCATGTGTCAGTGTACCATATGCTGGTCAGGTCTGCATTCCCGTACGGGTGATTTGATGTATATGATGAGAATATTTAAGGTCAGTGCTTTAAGCTACCACAGATGAGCTCCATAGGACACATTCATTCATATGCTAAATTCTGCCTCGGCTCCCTCATTCATCCATAGCTCTGAGCGATGATGTTGCTCTCAATCCAATAGTTCCATTGATTCAATGCCTCAGTGGTATGGGCAGCTAAATCTTACAACCCCAAGGTCATTCATGATAGTACTCTCTGTCAATCACCTTGACTGGGCCAAATAGAACATGCCATTCTGAACAAACAAGCAGTACATGCTCCATCACTCAAATCAATGGGGAAGGATAACCATCACTCAGTTTTGAATTAAAGTGTCAGACAGACATGAGGGCATGAAAAACAAATGAATTCTCTATCATTCCATTGAAAATGATTGCGGTGCCTTACAGAATTATGACTGTCTGCTTCCACTAAAATCTAGTAACACTTGGTTAATTAGATTCATCAAATGATTCTACATGTTTTCCCAGTACTACAGGCCAGGGGTCATTAAATTCATTTGACCAGAGGCCAGGTTCCTAAAGAGCAGACTCTTTAGGCCCCTCCAAAGTGTACAGACACACTTTACCCCCTCATACCCCCTCACACTTTACTCCCTCATACGTTTTCTTATACAGATTAAAAAGGACATGGGGTTTATATAAAACTGAAATCATACTGGTGTTTACAATAAATTGTTCCAAAACAAGATAATTCAATAGTTTAAACTGTTTATAGTTCACAGTTTAAACTGAATATTAATATATTGTACATATGATGTAGCTCATGGGTCTGGTATATAACTGATTCACTCTCTTACACTCAGCAGTCCATTTTAGCAGAATATTCACACAAGAGGGAGGATTTCAAGCACTTTTTGTGCATCATTAAAATACTAGAGCAGGGGTCGACAACATGCGGCTCTCTTAACTGTCCTGTTGCAGGTTCCCAGCAGAAGTAGTAAAATAAAAAATAAAGTAACCCCCCTATGCAGTAAAATAAAGCTAATCATTAATTCACCTTTTACTCCTGAAGATCGGTGCATAGGCTACTGGCTACATAGCAACAAAGACCACAGTCTCGCCTAGCTAGTAGCTCATGAAAAGGCAAGACATTAACAATTTGGAGACAATCAAATTTGTGTTTATAAGAACTCAGCTGGTTTCCTGGTATGTTTAACCTGCGACAAGAAACTGCCAAACATCCATCCATCCATCCATTTTCTAAGCCGCTTCTCCGTCAGGGTCGCGGGGGGATGCTGGAGCCTATCCCAGCAGTCTTCGGGCGGAAGGCAGGATACACCCTGGACAGGTCGCCAGTCCATCGCAGGGCAGACAGACAGACACAAACAGTCACTCACACACTCACACCTAGGGACAATTTAGCATGTCCAATTGGCCTGACTGCATGTCTTTGGACTGTGGGAGGAAACCGGAGAACCCGGAGGAAACCCACGCAGACACAGGGAGAACATGCAAACTCCACACAGAGAGGACCCTGGCCGCCCGGCCGGGGAATCGAGCCCAGGCCCTCCTCGCTGTGAGGTGACAGCACTACCCACCACGCCACCGTGCTGCCCCAAAAACTGCCAAACACTAAAAAGTTAAAGTCAGCTTCCTGTTCAAATTCTCCCCTTCCAGAAAACTCTGAACAAGAGGCTGTTGAATAAGAAGCTGACTTCAGCCTTGGAAAAAGTCGAAAGACTCTTCAAAAAGTTGAAAGACATTTTACAAGAAACCATTCCACTTTTGAAGAAAGACAGATGATGGAGATGCAAGAAAAGCGGCTACAGCTGAGCTAAAGCGTAAAGCAGAGCAAAGTAAGTCTGTGTTTTCATTTACATTATATTTTGTATCCTATACTAGCCTATAAGCACATACCGAGACATATTTACAGCCAAGATGGTAACATGGACATAAAATGTGGCTCCCAAGGTGGTTTGATTTTTGTTGAAAAGACAAAATGGCTCTCCCTAAGATATGGGTTGCTGACCCCTGGACTAGGTAAAAGGTTTCACTCCAGGATTCACAGTAACACTCCATCATAAAATATGAAGAACATGTTACGTGGATGCCTCTTAAAACGTCAGATATAGGATATCTGAGTTGCCGTAAGTGACATTAACCCCAGTTGAAATCTGTTTATATACCACAGCCTTGTGCTCCCATAAGATTCCCACAGAGACACTAGTAAAAATTAAGCATTTTCTTTGCAGTATTACCAACAAGGAAAATTGATGCCAAAAATCAATAAAAAATTTATTGAAAAACATTTTTTTATTATGCCATTACTCTGATTTGCTTAGCCAACCTGAACTGCAACAAATCAGTTATTATAAAAAAAGCACAGTGGCTATCAAGCATGGCTAATATGGCCTCTATAACATGTTCTGCACCACACCTACAGTCTCATGAAAGAATGGACATTCAGATTCATTTTGAGGTCAGTCTGGATTAGAACACTAGACAGGTTCACTCCTTGCATGCGCACTCAGTAATAGAATACTTGGGTTGATGTCAAGTAAGCCCCCCAGGGGGTGCTTTTGAACATATAATCATCCACTAACACACATGAAACATCTGAGGGTGAGAAATTCTGGTAGGTTAATAATGACCGAGCAGATGTAGTCAGCCAAACAGCCTGAAGCTTAGCAGTACAAGCAACCACGGATATGCAGCATTTAAGTACACGTGTGTACGAGAGTGTATTTGTGAGATAGGAGGAGTATAATGGTACAGATGAGAGAAAAGATAGACAGGGGGAGGCAGGGTGAGAGGGACAGAAGGGAGTGAAAGACAGACAGGGAGAGAGATAGAGCCCAAAAGTCTGTCTGCTCCATCTAGAAATGTGATCCTTGGGTGTAGTCTGCTAGTAATGAATAATTGAGCATTTCTGCTGGTCATGGCACGAGTTAGTGGGAGGAGAAGCCTGCAGATGCTACTGATCTCCACACTTCTATTGCCCCCTTTGCTTTCTTCCTCCTCCTTTTACTGAGAGCGGGCCTCCTGCTGTCCTGAAACAGTAAAAAGCTTGAACCAGTTTGCCAAGAGTTGGCTACTGTCATAAGTTATCCATTTGTCAGCCTTACAGAAACACTGCATGGCCAAAAGAAAGCTATGGAGTAATTAGTTAGGGTGTCCCAATTTCTGTTGAGATAGAGGGGTAGTGTGAAGTGTTAGGACTATATAGACCCCCAAACGGAGGTTTTTCCAGAGACACACTGCAAACGGAGTGTTATGAGAAAAAAAAGAAAAACGGCAAGATGGCTGCGCGAGTATTTTCTCTGTTAAAAAAAATGATGTTAACCATTATATTGTCTTAATTTAATGTCATTTCAATCGATCATGGTTGTTTTCTTTGTAACAAACATAAACAAATCGCTAAAAGTATGCTAATGTCTCGGGTAGCTAGCTAGCTAATTTTCCCATTCCACCTTAAATAGTCCAGCAGTATTGCCACCTGAATCACCAGAAATGTAACTGCTGCACCATTTAAGGTGGAACAGGAAAATTCGAACAAGAAGCTGAAGAATAACTGACTTCAGCTTCGCATCACCATCGAATGAGCGGTGGGCGATAATAAATTAGTGTCTTATATCCCCTCTTTAAAAGCATGTTACCCTAAATGTAACTAAAACCCAGCAGTGAGGTTGATGAACTTTTCCCTTCCCTCCTGTCACTGAAGAGGGGCAGGGTGTCCTACAGAGCAGCGATAGTAGCCTGTTAATGAAGCGTTTAATTTGAGGGTTGTCCCATTTCGTAGGGCAAGATTTCAACCACTACCCTTTGTAACTCCATTCCAAGGGGTTAGGGTGACACTCGAAAACAAGGGATAGGGGTAAAGAAATGAGATTGGGTCTTAAGGTCTATTCGTGTAGGGTCCAGATAACATAAGCAAAGCAAAACTCATTTCTTACTCCAATGAAAATCACAAACATAACACGTGGGATTCAATTCACATATCGCAAAACTGAAACTCAGCTGAAGGTTAACTAGTGTTGGCCAGTAAAACAATGAAAACACAAGAGATAACAAATCTCACTATAGCGCTGCAGTAGCATGTAAAGCTAAACAGTCTATACTGTTGCTCCATAGGAGTGTAAGAAACATATTGCGCTGTATAATGGTGCTTAAAGCTCTACTGCATTGTGTTACTGTGCCATACAAATCTACAAAATGCTGAAGAACTGCACAGTGGTAAATAAAATACTGTAGCATAGCATAGCTGTTCTAGGTAGAGTACACAGGGCATTGTATAATCATATAAGAGGAGTGCAAGATATCCTCATACTACACAGAGGTGCATCGGGTACTGTAAGCATGCACAGAAGTGTTTAGGGGTCACATTGCTCTGCGTGAGGTTGAAACAGGCTGTGAGTCTCACCCCCTCTGTGTCTGATCTGACTAGCAACAGCCTTGGCATGATAAATCCCCTATTTAAAGCTGTGTCAGCAGAACACGGCATGGTCAGTGTCTGGCAGACAGAACATAGAGAGAGAGAGGGAGAGACGAGGGAGAGACGAGGGAGTGGGGGAAAGAGAGGCTATATTGTAGTGGCTAACACAGACAGTGTATATCATGTGTCCAGCAGATACAGAAGGGGTGTTAACATGGCAAAAGCCCATACACTGCTTTAGTTATCCCTAACAGATTTAGAATATTGTAGCCATCATCACTTTACATCCTGCTCTTAATGGCTATTGGAACTTGTTGGAAGTGAGTGGTACCTGAACACCTCTCACTGTACTGAGAGTGTAACAGTGGAAATCAGCCCACTTTGGTAATACTGATATTAATTGCTATGCTGGTGAAATGAATTTTACTTACCTTGCCAGAGTTTTAGCTTTAGAGTATTATCTCTTCTCCTTTCCCATCCAGTTTCAATCCTATTAAGTCTTCTAACCAGTCCCTATTTATATCCCAACTGGCCCACATCTTAATCAATCCCTGTCCCTATGCCAAACAATCTTCATTTCCATCTCAACCACCAACTCTATTCAATCTTCAATATCGGAATCATTTCCAATCCTCATTACAGCCAGTCCCTATCACAACCACTCCCTGTCCCTATCCCAACCAATCCCCACAGTCACTTCAAACAATTCCTATCCCCATGCTAATGAGTCCTCATCTTTATTCCAACCAGTTCCCATCACTGTAACAACCAGTCTCCAAGCCTATTCCACTCAGTTCCCGTCCTTGCTCCACCAAGACATCTTTCCTATATCAATATATACCCACCAGTCAGTCTTACAGAACTACTGCATGGCCACAAGAAAGCTATGGAGTAATTTGAATAAATATTATCTCACTGTAGAATGCTGTAAAAGTCTAGACTGAGAAGTTCAGAGTCTATTCATGTAGGGTCCAGATAGCATAAGCAAAGACAAGGTATTTAGGTGAACTGTATTCCCCAACTCTATCGTCATCTTTACCGTAATCTAGCCCGTCTCGACACTGTCCATTATCCTAGCCCTTAATGCTCATTTCTCCCCATCTCTGTCACAAGCTCAATCGGTCCGCACTCCTATTCCCCATAGTCCTTAGTCCCTATTCCCATTCTAATAGTCCCATCACCATTCCATCCAGTTCCCATCCCTTTCAAACCGAATCCCCATTTCTTGCCCCAACAGCTCCAATCCCAAACAATTCTCACCCATATTTCATTCTGAGGAACAATACCAGCACTGTATCCAGCAGCAAATGGTTTTTAACCATACAGACTGAACCCTCTCTTTTCAGGGAAAAGAGTGTTCTCCTTCATCCTACTGCCGCTGATCATTATGAGCCATCCTAAGCCCCTAAAAGCTTCATCCCACCTTCTCAAAGAAGCCCCAGTGGCACTGGCATTAGAGCCACACACAATCCTTATTCTCCTGATCTGAAGTGAAAATTGTGTAGAGAGTTGACTAGTGTCGTACCGCACTGCACTGTTTTTCACACCAAAAGGGAAGCACTCATCCCACAGACACAGGATCAGAGCTGAGGCAGCACACACACATACACCCCAACCTGAGCCCACCCTTATCTCGCCCATTTCTATCACTCCGCTGAGACCAAAGAGTGGGCGAGGAATGCTGATAGCGAGGGATGAGAGAGATAGGAAGGGATGCAAGAGGATGTGAGTGTGTGTGTATGTGTGTGTGTGTGTGTGTGTGTGTGTGTGTGTGTGTATAAAACTGACTGTGAGAGTGACTGAGTGGGTTTGTGTGTTTGCTCACATTGGTGTAAGTGAGCATGCAGTGGCGTGTGAGTGAGAGCATATTGGGTGTTAGCATACATATGTGGATATATGTGTGTCAGAATGCCCAGCACTGAATAATGTCCTTCTGTTTCTTATCAGGCTGTGAGAGCTCGTCAGGCCACAGGACTCTGCAATTCCCACTAGTGAGCTGCTGGATAATTACTCACCAGCAGTAAAACAGCAACTCACATACAAGGGCAGTGGACAGCAGACACAAGGACTAGAACACGGACAGGAGCAGCACAACCCAAAACCGGCACATGAAAAAGTGCCAAGGCAGTGAACCCACCATAACCTATAGAGATCACGTTGTCACACAGAGACAGGCAAAACAAGAACGGACCCCAATGAGGTCAGGCTCTCGTCGTCCTTCTGATCTAACATGTTAACATATGGCAAGGTAGAGTGGTCAAGCTAGCAGCCGAATAACTCTGAAGGCACTTAATCAAACTAAAACACACTGGTTGAAATTCTATCGAGCAATTTGTAATCTTCCAAACGGATTCATTCTTGGTCTGGTCCTACTTGCCATCCCGGACGAGCCCCCAAAAAAGACCTTGGTGAGAACTGACGCACCTGTAGCTCAGATCAGATCAGATCTCGTCATTCCACTGATCTGACATCTACTGTATAAAAGAGCCGAGCGGTGCCTGTTGCTGCTTTAAGCTGGTGGCTGAAGGTCTCTGAAGGCACTGCATCAAACTGAACCATACAATTTCAAGCACACAGACCGAAACCTCTCTTATCAAAAAAATATTAAGAATCCTTAAGAATTCCTCCTTGCTCTGATCCTACTGCCGTCGCTATCAGTGATCCCAGAAGAGCCCTCAAAAGTTTCTCAGCACAAGATCAGACTCTTGTCACTCTCCTAATCTGACATCAAATGTAAAGGAGAGAAAACTAGTGCCTGCTGTGTTCAAACTGGTGACGGAAGGACTCCGAAAGGCACTGCATCACACTAAAAAACAAGATTTCAACCACACAGGAGGGAATTACTCTTATCAAGCACCCTTCTTCCTAAAAATTCCTACTCAGTCTTTCAGCCTCTTATCCTTATCAGCCCTCACAAATGAGCCCCTAAACTTTCTCGGCACCCCCTGTTCACCCTCAGCACTCACCTCACTGTGCTGACAGACACATTGTACCATGGTAGACGTCTAGAAGCAGAGGAACCAGAAGCGAAGCGTGAACCGAATGTAGGACCAGAGGAAAAAAGGCAGAAAGGAATCAGAATCAGACAGGCAGAAGCAGAGATGGATGGAGTGATGCTGAAATGACAGAGAGTGACCTCTCTGCAGTGTTGAGGAGGACTGCCAGGTAGCAGCGCATGCGCCAACCACATACTTACACACATGCACACACACACAAACACACACACACACACTCTCTCTCTCTCTTGCGCACCAGCGAGGCGGACAGACGCACCCTCTTTCTCATCTCTCTCTCCCACTCGATAACAGCTATTCAGCTGCCTCTCTCTTCCTCTCTCCCTCCCTCTCTCCCCACACAGATTCTCTTAACCTCTCCTGTATGCATTCAGTTCCACCCCCTTCTCTACCCACTGATTCAGCCACACAAACTCAACTCTGTCTTCACTTCACATGGAAAGAGAAAGAGAGAGAGAGAGAGAGAGAGAGAGAGAGAGAGAGAGAGAGAGAGAGAGAGAGAGAGAGAGAGAGAGAGAGAGAGAGAGAGAGAGAGAGAGAGAGAGAGAGAGAGAGAGAGAGAGAGAACACACTGCTTACCCTTCTGAAAATCAGACAAACTGACATGATGTTGATGAATATGTAACGACATACAAACACACACAAAAGTAGCAGCTTAAATTCAACAATGCAGCATCCTGTTCTCATAGCGTAGTGACTTGGCTTCTTTTTCCAAAATGATGACACATTCAGAAAGGCAAAGAAAAGGGAGGCCTACATTGTTGTGGCTAACTGGAGTGGCGCATTATAAAACACGATTACTGGCAGAGGAGTGGGTTAGAGACTTATTCACACCGCTGATCTTTTTTTCACCGCTGTGTACACTGTTCCTATTGAATTGACCAGAGAACTGCCGGGACAGCACCACTGACACTACAGAGTGGGTAGAAGTGTGAGAGAGTGAAATAAAGAATGAAGGAAAGAATGAGGGGAATTGACATTGTGGATGTACTGTATGAATACCAGTGTATGCAGTGTGCAATATACTTGGCTTTTGGAGGCGTCCCATGTTGGCTGGCTACTCCACCAATGGCTAACTGCTAACTTGCTTGCCTTAGTGGCTGTGGTGCTAACTTCAATGGCACCAAAATGTTTCAACGATTCTTCTTTTGGACACACTCTCCTCTGGTTTGGTAATGTGGCCCTCCTCACATTATTTAGATCTTACAGACCACCTCTTCTGTCTTCAGTCTGAGAAATGAGAACAACTCTCTTTCCAAGAATCGGGCAAATTCTCAGCATAATGTAAAAGTTTTTCAGAGGTGTCTTGAGCTTAATTACAGTTGTTAGAATAGGAAGGACCAACAGGGTGAAGTAATATGCCACAGCGCCACCCTGAGGCAGACCAGTGCTGCATAGTTAGTTAAGAATATTAAAGACAGAAGCTGGCCAGTTGTGAAGTAGGATAAACAATGAGTTTTTGAGTGTTCCCTGAATTTGCATCTGAGCGTCTGTTTATCCCCAGACAGCATAACTTCACAATGTGTTTAAAGGACCCTCCAGAATTTTGATTTTGAGACTTTCAGGAAGAGATTAGGACCTCCCAGGACCCCCTGTATTTCACACCTTGAGTGTATGTTGGTTATGTCCCACATAATTCAGTTACATCTTTAATGTTTCCTACAGCAGATCACTGCCCACAAGCTCCAAGGGATCCTTAGGGTCAATCTTGCTTTTACCCACCTTAAAATTGTGACGGGAATAACAACACACCCGAGTAATCACACTCATACACACTAAAGCTTACACAAGAAGCCAAGACTGTGAACGTGCCAGCCCCTAAGACATCATCAGCAAATGTCAACATTGCTGTAATTACCTGCAAGACAGTTTGCACACCTTATTCAAACATAATAGCGTGCTTCTGGAGATGGGCACCGCCTTGCTAGAAAGGCAAACACAAAAATGGCAAGTACAAGTACACAGTACAGGCAAAATATAAAGTTTGTATTACAAATGAACAAATGGATGAATGACTATTGTTAATATACTTAACCTATTTGGATGCCTGTTACACCCAATTGCAAAAAACCCAATTTCTATTTCACAATCTGCAATGCAACAAGAGAACAAAAAGTGTTCTCCACAGTTATACTCTATCTAATGTCATATAATAACAAATTCAAGCCTCATTGCAACCTATGAAAATATTTCACAATATTTTGAGTCTCACGTACTGAATCTTTACCTTGGCTAGCCGTGAAGTAGATTGTTTGCGCATGTTTAGCTAAACATGAGCACTGGGTTAGTCTGTGTAATTTGGACTACTCCTGCAGAGTCAACAGCTTTCTTCTACTTCTAGACCACTGTGCTGAACAGGATTACCAAGAGACGAGGGAGATTAAGAACCTCAGCCTGTAGCTATAAAGTGGGCCAAAGAAAAGCATTCCAATGGAAGGGTTCTAATGAGGAACTCCAAAGTCTGCTCCGTTTACCTCATCTCTCTGGATCTGGTGTCACCGGACCAGCCACATGCTGGGTTTCACCTTATGAGATAAAGGAGGTATTATCAACTCTCGTCTTGAGGGGAGGGGTAATGTTCTCAAACCTCTACATCACCACGCTTCAGTGGAGGCAGTCATTTAGCTATAATTACAAAGGCATCAACATAATCAGGATGTCCGTACTCAGTGAAACAGCACATGCTTTGCTTTATCCCTTCGTAACATTCTAATCTCACTTTACAAGCCATGTGAAACTCTGCACAATGGCTCTGCACACCAATCAAGCATTTGAGATGGGACAGCAAGATGAATATCTTCTGCAATTACAAAGACAGAAGACTGGTGCTGCCTTGAAGGGAATGAGATGTTGCAACGACTTCTCCTCCATGGTGCAATGCCATATCTGATGAATCCAGAGTCCTTGGCCTCACTCCATGGGTGTTCTATGGAGCCTGCAGGTCCTTCAGTGGATGGACGGAGAAAGAAACGGAGTTGGCCTGCACTTCTCCGAACTGAAGGAATATTTCACCACAAAAAAACAAAAAGGGGTCACACTGCTTCCATGATTCATAGAAAATCTCCCGTTAGGTAGCAAAATGCTATACATAAACAAACCAGTGGTTAACACTGACAGTCTAAAATGTCAGTAATGCTAATAATGAAGAGAAACTGTTAGTGTGATCATGTTTCCATTCACTCTACAGGAGCCACATTGGCAGTTTTGGATGTAATATTTCTCTGACGAATGCTTATCCAGATGGAGTCGGGCAGAAGGCCAGAGCATCTCAGTAGGCAAGGGCAAAGACAGCCAGGAGGTGCGAAAGAAGTAGAAAGATGAAAAACAAGTACATCAAGGTGGGTGAATATAGAATCAAACTAGATTAAATGGTGAATGAACTAGATTATGAAGAGTCAAGCTAGATTCTTGGATTGGTGATGTAACCTAAGCAAGCACAGCCATGAGCTTTGAAGTATATCTTAAACTGAACATCGCTAACAACAGAATCTAGCATTGTGGTACACCCACGTACCATCATGACAAAGACAGCAAAACTTCTTAGGATAAGAATCTCAAAGGTAAGAACATTAAAAATGAAAGAGGGAGCTATAACTGACTCCATGCTTTATAAAGAACAGAACAGGTGCTGAAAGCAAATGCATAAACCAGATCATTTGGATGACCGCTTTAAAAAACATACAACTCACAGGGTTTATTTCACTTGGTTGCCTTCTGTTAGATTTGCAGTGTGGCAAAGCATAAAAGAAACTGTGATAGCTGTAGTTATAAAACGTGTTTAGAAAATGGTCTGACCGGCGGATAGATAGATTATTTACAAATGCAACACTACGCCACAGGGGAGGGGACAGTTAAAGGCTTTACAAGATGTACAAAACTTCTTTTTGCAGCCTTTAAACACAGGCCTCAATGCTACCTCACAAAAAATAGACAAAACAAATCCAACAGTGGCTCCAAACATGAGACATTTGATTTTTTGGGGACTTCCTTCTCTAATGTAAGCAATGGCAGTATGCCTGATTGGCTTCTTTGGTCTCACTGTTAAACCTGACAGGATTCCTGAAGCTCTGCTTAGAGAAAAGCCTGCAATTAGCAGGCCGAGTTGGTCCTCACCCAGCCAGCCGCCCTGCACAAACAGCACTAAACACGGAGGAGCTGGATTAACTGCTCCATTATGGAGGCTGCAGACTTTGCCACTTTGGCTTTAAGCTAGCTGGGTTAGATATGGCTTCAGAATAAAAGTCTTACAGTGTAGAGCAGTGACTTTTTAGTGCCAGAAGTTACTTAAGAGTAAAATGTTCTCCTGCCAACATTCTTAACCATTTATTCTTCTTGTACATCACAGCACTTACAAGTAATGGAAAGTTATACTCCACCAATTAGTGTCATGCACACTGCTTGCCTATATCACACTGTTAAGTTCTTAACTCTGTTGGCACTGCCTTACATTCATTAAAAAATGGACAGTACAGACGGCCGCTGCAACCGCTTTTGACTGTGTAACCATCTATTTTTTACATACCACAGTAGGTCACAATGTCAGAAACCAAATAAGTAAGTCTATTTGATTTTTAGATTAAGATTAGATTTTAAACACAATATGATTTGAGACAAATGTGTGGCGCCCTGCGATGGACTGGCGACCTGTCCAGGGTGTATCCTGCCTTTCGCCCGAAGACTGCTGGGATAGGCTCCAGCATCCCCCCGCGACCCTGACGGAGAAGCGGCTTAGAAAATGGATGGATGGATGGATGGACAAATGTGTGGCAACAGCATGCATGTTAATTTATGGGATAAAAGCTTTCTTCACTTTTTAGCTACATAAGCCTCAGAGTGCCAGTGCAAAACTAAAGCAACGTTCACCAAACGTGGCTTGGCTGATAAACAATTTCTGACCCAAAACCAGACCTAACATCCATGTGAAAAGTTAAGTTTTGTGACTTCTTGAATTTTGATCAATCACAGATCTTTGCAGCTCTTATTTCCCCAAAATAAGAACATGACTTGCAGCCTATACCAATGATCCTGAGAGAATTGGGTTTAATTGGAAGAGCAGCACAGGGTCCTCTGCCAGTAATAGCTGATATTTCAGGAGACTGTCTTTTCAAGCTTTTTGAATTGTCACTCTAATTCCTTGACTTAATTAAAATTTTAGTAGGTTAGGGTAAACTGCCTTTTATTCCAACATGCTGTAGCCAGCCAGTGGTGCAAGTTTGCCTCCAAAGTGGTCCGCACCGTGAACACTGGCAAGTGTAGCAGGCTGCCTTCAGAGAGCCTTATGATTCTTCTCCCGGTGCTGCAGGGGCCTGGAGGCTAACCATCAATCGCCTCGCCAACATGTGCATTTTCTGGCATCCCTCTTGTGTGCTCGGCGAGTCGCTTGCTGTGCAGATTTAATTTATGGCAAACGCATTAAGGCCCAGAAAGCTGTATTCTAGATGAACACTGAAGAGGGAGCCGTACATGTGCAGTACCCCCCACACCCCCCGGCCTGGAAGACACAGTTGTTAGACACTGTACTGTATCAAAGCTCGCAGGAATCTTCCATTCTCATGGCATGATCAAAGCAGAAAACCACAATACAGCTGCGATGCAAAACAGATGAAAAACCCACTGGCTCCAACCGCGAATAACATAGTGCTGCATTGTTTAAAAAAGAGCCACTTATGAGAGCAGCTGAAGAGGAATGAAAGAACACCCGCTCGAGAATCTGGGAGACGAGTCCTGACGTTGTCTGAAGCCGTGCGTGGGTAAGAGAGCAAAACGAGGTAAGGAGGCCACGGCTGAGTCTCTGAAATGGCTCTGGGCATTTGTCCCAGCATCACTGGCACACGGCCCCCCTTGTCTGACACCATTACTGCACACAGGACTAAAGCTCGCAGCCACAAAAGCCCAGAGGGTGATGATTTGATCTAGTGCAACTCCGCTGCCATGTAGCTTTTGTAAAACGAGTACAGTCAGTCTCTTTGGCCTGTAACACAGCATGCAGGCTCCACATCCAGGCTTCTCAATTTAGAATCTGTCAACCCACAATGAGTTGTTAGGGTAGTAAGAAGTACTTTGGCAAAAGCTACAGAAAAGCTCAAATGTGAACTAGCAATGTGGCCTTAAAGTCACCCGACTTTTGGTGCACTTGATGAACTACACAACTTTCACACATTTTGGTGTGGGTCAAGTGAGGAGCATTATAACAGGGAAAATATATACAGTATGGGGCCATTAGGAACAGGACTGACAATTACTAGCCACCACACATACAGGATGCTTCCCAAACTTGAAACTTTTTTTTGTTTTGTTGTTTTTGAAAGTGCACACACAGTCACCAATATTCATTGTCGATGCACAGTGGCACGCTCTGACTTCTAACACTGTTCAATTACTCTGCACATCATTCAGCTTCCTATTATTGCATTAAATTAAACTCAGAATGAGATCACAGAAATATATAGCAGACGGCTTGAATTTCACGCCGAATAAGCCTGTCATTCTGAAGTCTTTTACATAATGGTAATGGTATGTTAAGTCTTTTTCAGCTTGGATCTTTCTGTGAGGAGTTTATTAGCTGACCCCAAATATGATAAATTCATAAATTATGTTGGAAGTTTTATTCCATCCAACTTATAAAAGTAGAGTGTACAAATCTGCGCTTGCTGTTTATCGGCAGAGGTTCCATGTGCTATAACTGTATGTAATACCATATCAGCTATGTGACATGAGCTATGCGCAATAAGTAAAACAAATGATAAGATTTTCCCTTTATCCTAAATGTAGTTGGTCATTTTATGTTTGGTGAATAAAATTTGCATCTTTAGCTTTGCATGAGAGCCGA
The DNA here is from genome assembly GCF_015220715.1 of Pygocentrus nattereri. Taxonomy (NCBI): domain Eukaryota; kingdom Metazoa; phylum Chordata; class Actinopteri; order Characiformes; family Serrasalmidae; genus Pygocentrus; species Pygocentrus nattereri. The sequence goes on along the minus strand of NC_051211.1, from coordinate 7,431,698 downwards.
GATGCCAATGCAACTAATAAGTAACAAAAGCTTATAACTACCAACTAGCACTGTGCAAACTGCATGTCTAAATCAGCCATAAACTGAATCAAACTGGACATTTATAGTTGATAGTTCAATTTTAAGAGTGATTCTTCATAGCATATAATTTGAACAGAAAACAGTCACGCTTTCACATATTGTGTAGTGACTTCGGCCCACCTGAAAAAAGTGATTACATCACGAAGCACAAGCTGGCACAAAAAATCCTCACCTCCCAACTACCCCACCTCTCATTTAGTGAAAACACTCAGCTAGCTTGGAAGCCCTCCTTGATATTGTGTTTCACTTGGAAATACGTCACAACGCAGAAGACAAATGCGTCATGATTTCTCAATCAAGCTGACTTTAAATAATGTCAGTTAGACCTGCTTACGGAGCTTCTGACACTGAATAACAGTGTTATCTGCAAAAATGAACAAAAGACAAAAATGACTACAAAAATGTCGCTATTGTTTTTAGCTGCAGTGCTGTGCCAAAGATTCAAGCAACTGAGAAAATTACATGTAAAAAGCTTTTTATCTGGTCAGTAAACTTTTATTTACTCAGGAACAATACCATAAGTACAAATAACATAAATAAAATAAGTCCTGATTTTATGTATGTTAACATGCCAGGGTATGAGTAGTTATAATAAAACACAAGGTTTGGCTTATTCACACAATGACTGAGTGTCCAGGAGAAATCTGGAACCTAACTTTTCAAACTAGCTCATAATATACAATAACAATACACAAAACACAATCTTTTCAAAAAAAGTTGAAGTTAAAGAAATGCTGCTTTTTACAGTATTTATGCTTATTATTCAATAAAATATGGTGACTTCAAAAGCATAAACACACGTATTACCAAAATAACTTATTTAAATAATGTGCTCAGGTGAATAAGACATATTTGCATGGAAGCCTACAAGAAGTACTTGAAGTACTAGTCCATTTTTATAGCAAGCATACAGACTTTTGTCAAACTGTTGCTTTAAGCGCAATGAGACTCCACACTTCTACTAGTGGCTCCGTCTATGTTTGTAACATGCTGTCTGTAACACTAATGACGTGGCAAAGAGAAGCATGGTGTGATAGAACTGCTCTTTCAGGCTATGCAGGGACAGTAGGCACTGCAGAGAGCATGAGTCACATTCATTACGGAGCTCATGCGGGGACAAACTACAGGGTGGATGTGGTGGGCTAAGTCAGGCTTTCGTCTGGTTGCAGCAGAGAGTACCCAGAGTGTTAGAGAAGCTGGAAGTGGACTTAAAAGAGAAAGAAACAGAGAGAGAGAGAGAGAGAGGGAGAGGGAGAGGGAGAGGGAGAGAGAGAGAGAGAGAGAGAGAGAGAGAGAGAGAGAGAGAGAGAGAGAGAGAGAGAGAAAAGAGAGCAGAGAGCGTGACAGACACAGAGAGAGAGACAGAGAGAGAGGAAGAGAAAGAGAAAGAGAGAAAGAGAAAGAGAGAGAGACAAGGAGACACAGAGAGAGAGAAAAGAGAGCAGAGAGCGTGACAGACACAGAGAGAGAGACAGAGAGAGAGGAAGAGAAAGAGAAAGAGAGAAAGAGAAAGAGAGAGAGACAAAGATACAGAGAGAGAGAAAAGAGAGCAGAGAGCGTGACAGACACAGAGAGAGAGACAGAGAGAGAGAGGAAGAGAAAGAGAGAGAGAGAGAGAGAGAGAGAGAGAGAGAGAGAGAGAGAGAGAGAGAGAGGGAGAAAGAGACACAGAGAGAGAGAGAGAGAGGGAGAAAGAGACACAGAGAGAGAGAGAGAAGAGAGCATGCAATGAGGCTTCAGATGCAGACACGCCCCTGCAGTTACCCAGCCAGACACCAGAAGAAAACAAACACAGCTGAAGACATCACATGATTCACACACACAGTCACATACACATGTAAAAAGGTACTAGATGATAACTACGGGCACACTGACATGCGTAAAATCCATACTTATTGCATTAAGGTTATTTGTATTGATTCTAATGTTAGCATTTTACTGAGTTTTTGATTGTGCCTATATGTCCAGAAGTATATATGTTACTGTGTCATGTTAACAGAACTGGCACCTGTTATGGCCAATGTCAATGTTTGATGCCATGATGGCTAACTAGTGCACATTTAGCAAGCATTAGCATGAGACAAAAGCTGTCACGTAATCAAAAATGATGGCACTACTATGTTACTTAAATAAAATCTGTCACGGTAACTCAGGACGGCACATGACACCTGATGTGTTTTGGCAAGGTTATGTCAATGTTATGTACCAAGATTCAAGTAAAGTGTTACTAAATTTTCTTCACCTAACTCTAAATCTATTGCTAATCTTAACCTCGGAATTCAAAACTAAATTATTTTATTTAGTCAGCCACTTTTAGTTTATGGATGCATCAATACTTTATCAGACCGAGCACAAGTGCTTTTTTCGGTACCTGCCAATATTGGCAACAATGCCCTACTAGGTAATCTACTTACAATTAGTTGATAGTATAAGTGAGTAAAATGTTCCTTAACAGTTAAATTGTTTAAATTTAGCTGATTTTAAATGATATGTGTTAGCTATGTACATTCTTGGTTTGAACTAGAGTGACTTTTGTTCCACCTCAGAAAAGCGCTTCTGTGAATATGTTTCATAGTTTTGATCTCTGCTCTTCTGTCTCTTTCAATAACAGTCTCTGTAGCAGAGGAACCACAGGAATCACATCCAAAGCTAATACATCAGAAGAGTCCATTTGTCTTGTTTTGCATCCTAGTGGTTAAGCTGCATTTATATGCTCACACTGTCCAAAAACATGCTGTGACGTGGGTGCTCACATTGCACGTGAAATGCAGTGTCTACAGACAGCTCTGTCTATGAACAACACCCATTTCAGCTGTTTAATTCAGGACAACATGCTGTACACCCGAGTACTGAGCAAACATGCTGAGAAACTGTGCTGCAGCAGCTTTGCTAACTTGTGCCAAACTAGCTACATTTACATGCAGCCTAATAATCTGTTAATAATCTGACTAATAGCAAAATAGAATACATGTATAGACCTCAGTCTAAATAGAATAGACCGATTGAAGTCATTCATACATATCCAAGTTATCCACGTCTGTATCTGATTACATTCCCAATCGGAAAGTTTAAGAATGTTGGGTAGAGTCAGCAGATAAACACCTCAGTCTTGATCTATAATCAGAATGTATTAAATCCGATTGGCCAAAATCTTTGCACCTAAACATAGCCACTGTGAACTGAACGTAAAACCAGGCTGTGATGAAAATGAGCAGGACAATACAGTCTCTCTACAGCCAAGACAACTTAAAAAACTCAACTGATTAACTTTCAATTCTATGCAGTCAAACAAAGTAACGTCTGCATATGTGGACTTTGCTAGCACATGTTGACTTTTGCCTTTGTTTTGTTAGCCTGTACATTCACCTTTACTAAGAAAGTGGCTGTCATTGTGTTTGTGTTTTAGCTAAAATCTCAGTGTATGCCAAGGTAAAATGTCAACATTTAAAGTGCTCATGTCCACATCCACCACACACAGCCTGTGCATGACTGTGCTACTGAGTCGTGCTATTGGCCCACTAAGAAAGCTGGATGAATGGAGTTTGCTTGGGATACTGCAGGAAAGGAAAGGGTTGCTGAGTCAACTCCCACACAGGGCCCTGTGTGGTACATACAAGAGCCTGAGCTGTCCTCCTGCACAGCCAAAAAGACTGCTACTGTTTGAGTACTGAGCATTTCTGTATGTGTGTTTCATTGAGTTCACAAACGACACAGGGTTTGGTGTGCACAATATTTACTCAAATATACACAAACACAAATCATCAAATTATGTTCAATTTGGCTTGGGCTAATTAAAACAGCCGACTGACCGTGGCTGAAGCAGTGTGTGGCAGCAGAAAATCACAGCCTCATTAACTGCAGCAGCTGCATCACTCTGCTCTCATCTACACTACATCCAAACTGACCTACTGTTTTCTCTCAGACTGCTAGTTTAAACACACAAAGTCATACCTTTACACCTCTGACCTTTGAAGTCATAGACCTCTGAAGTTGTATCACAGTTTTGGAGTCAGCATCAAGCCCATATAAGGAATTCTGGCTCTAAGCAGTTCTTCTCGATGGGAAAAATTAATCCATTTTCACTTCTACTGCAAAAAATGTTCCAAAGGCCATATATTTCACCCAGTGTACATTTCTACTTCCAACTATCACCAGATCCTCTCAATTAGGAGTTTGTTAAGGAATCGAAATCTACATAATTCCACCTGGAAGCTAGCATTGCTGTGCATTGAATTATCATCATAAAACTAGAAAACTCACCAAAATACCCCATGCAAGCTTTGCTAAATGCAGTAGTTAAGCTGGTGTTGTTATATAATAATTTTAATAACCTTGCACTCAGGATCCAGTGACAATTGAAATGTACAAAGGACAAAAAAATGTATCCCGTTTGGAATATTTTTGTGTATCAGCAGGCTCAACAGTGGCAATGTTCAAAAACAGCATTCATTTTTCCCATAGAGGAAAACTGCTCAGACCCAGAGTTCCTAATATGGTCATGATGCTAACTACAGAATGACGCAGGACTTCAGCCCCCGATAACCTTGTTACCCACTCACAAACATACAGCTCTGCCCAGCTTGTCTCTCTCTGAATAAATCAAACTCACCACTGTTGCGGTTCTTGCGGTTGGATTTGCCACCACTCAGCAGCGCCTTCCAGCTGTTCCTGAACATGGCTGCTCTGTCTGCACACTATAGAGAAATCTGAAGGGAGACAGAGAGAGAAACACAAGCATGCTGCATCAGCCATGAGCAAGCAGCACAACAGCAAACTAGCAGTAACCCAACAAAGTGCAAATGAAGTGCTCTATAATGCTTTACAACCTTCCTAGGACAGACAAGGCTGTACTGACAGACTACAATACACTACAGGAAGTACAGGGGGCAATACAGCTTCTGCACTTTTCCTGCAGCCTAAAACAAGAAATTAGGTTGGTTAGTGTAGTGGTTAACACCTTTGCCTTCTACGCTGTAGACTGGGGTTCAATCCCCACCTGGGCAAGCACCCTACACTACACCAATAAGAGTCCTTGGGCAAGACTCCTAACACCACCTTGGCCTTCCTGTGTAAAATGATCAAATTGTAAGTCGCTCTGGATAAGAGCGTCAGCCAAATGCCGTAAATGTAAATGTAAGAAATCACTCGTCACACATACAAAACTTCGATTGATGATGGCAAACAGAGAGGCAGTGAAGAAGGCAGAATTTCAGAGGTGGTCCCGAAGAGACGGTACACATTACTGCTCTATCCATATGTGATTTAGGATTGAGCAAAAATGTGGAGAAAGGTTAATCAACTGGAGAAAAGTGGTAGTGAAAGCCCTAATATGAAAAGGGCATAGGGTAGCATTTCCCTGACCATTAAATAACCCACAAACCGTCCCGTTTGGAAAGGAATTGCCAGTGTAGTGGAGAGAACATGAGTGGTAGGTAAAATCACACACTGGCATAGTTAATGTCCATGTTCTTTCAAATGAATGCTAACATAATATTGAAAAGCAGTACTTCCGTAGTAGTGGCATTTTGATAGACAAAGGCTACAAATACAGGTTTCTAAATGGCATTAATCAGTGCTATACAATGACATGCACAGCTGTCACATGTTTGTACTCATTATTATTGTATGCTACCATATTATTGCAGAAAGATGAGGACTCAGGCCTTCCTGAGGTCAGGTCATGTCCCACCAGTGCATTCACTATAAAATAGAAAACACAGCACTGCTCCTTCATGATGATGATGATGATGATTTAGCCACTGGAAGCCAACAGATGAACAATGGACAACATCTTTTCACCTACCCATTCTGTCTTTAATCCCATCATTCACGACCTTTATTTATTAAGGTAAATTATTGGAGATCCTGCTCACTTTCTTAGCAGACTGCATATAGTTTTTTTAAGATTGCTGCATGGGTAAGTTTATTCTAACCCACTTTCAACCCTAAGAGACCCTCGTACAATAGGCATATTCAGTTAATTCAGGTATAATATACATGTACAAAAGATTTTAAAATCTTGTATAAATAAAATTCAACATTTTTATAGACAATAGTATGTCAGAAACCACACAAGCAAGTCTATTTAAGGTTACCAACACAACACAGTTTGTAGTAAGTGTGTGATGAATTAGGCATGCAGTTTACACAATGGTGAGATCTATACACAGGTCTAACTGATGAACGGCACTCTGAGTTGAACTTCGGGGAAAATGCGGTCACATGCTTTACCTTTTTCTGTAGAACAGTGCAGTAGTGTGCTGTAAGACTACAGTTAGGCCTATGCATCACACACACATCCAATTACGCCTCGCATATAAATGTGTGACTTCAGATTAACCAAAACTAGGCCTATATCTAGTAGGGACATGCATTATAACTAATTTTGGTAGTTGAGTATCCATTCAGTTGAACAGAGACACAGTTGAGAAAAGAAAAACAAAACAATTATCCATCCATCCATCCATTTTCCAAGCCGCTTCTCCGTCAGGGTCGCGGGGGGGAGCTGGAGCCTATCCCAGCAGTCTTCGGGCGGAAGGCAGGATACACCCTGGACAGGTCGCCAGTCCATCGCAGGGCAGACACACAGACAGTCACTCACACTCACACCTAGGGGCAATTTAGCATGTCCAATTGGCCTGACTGCATGTCTTTGGACTGTGGGAGGAAACCGGAGAACCCACACAGACACGGGGAGAACATGCAAACTCCACACAGAGAGGACCCCGGTCACCCGGCCGGGGAATCGAACCCAGGCCCTCCTCACTGTGAGGCGACAGCGCTACCCACCACGCCACCGTGCCGCCCACAAAAACAATTACATTACCCAAAATAAATAAGACTGTGGGTTTATTTTATAGATGACTTCACTGGTGTTAGAGGACTAAAAAAAAGATCTAAATTTTCAGAGAATGCAGAAAATATATTTTATGAGTCAGAAACTGTCATGAGAGATCAGTAGGCTTTCACATCAGATGAGTAACGGAGGCTAATGATAGATACGCTAATGATTTGTACACCAGTGCAAATTGGTGCAACGTTGGACGATGAAGAGGGAGCATCAAATGAGGAATTTTCAGTTCATCAATTATTACATTAACATGCCAACATGTTAATCAGAGAAATACATTTTCACTTTTTTCTGGGCTTAGCTAACATCAGCTAGAGAGGTTAGCCTAGTTAGCCGCAAAAAAAAAGCCACAGCAGGCTTCACTACGGTGTCTGCCTGGTGACAAAGTCACGTCTTTAACGATGCGTCCTCGTCAACGTGCGGAAGTGTAACGCAATATACAAGCTCACTTGTAAATACAAGCAAACCTATCACATTTAACCCCTTAAAACATCAGGCTTATTACATACTAAGGCTTACTATTCAGTAACTACAGGGACTTCAATGCAAACTGACTGAGCTATTTGTAGTGTAATAAACTTTTGGGCCCCGGCCATTTAAGAGGTTAACAGTTTGGTTAAAATATAAAACTGGCATTTCTTTGAACTGTTAACTTGTATATTCTTCCATCTTTCTTCTGTAGAACCATAACAAATAGCCGAATAGTGATTTCAGTCTTCGAATGCTCGCACCTTGGACAGTTAACCAACTGCTCCAGGAGCCATTCACATTCCTAATGCCAGGCATAATAGATGCCTGCTAATTCTGAGAAAAAAAATGAGCTAGAATGTAGGCTTACCATTATGTATATACATAAAATGGGCGATTTCATCCATTATTTCTAATGCATCCGCTTTGATTAATGCTCCTAATGTAGGTAACAAATCATTAGCTACGTTAGCTTCCATTCCTCTGCTGCTAAAAAGACCTCAGGGTGCACACTGTGCTTGTACAAACACACATACAAGTCTAACATGAAGTGTTTGAAAGTGCAGGCGCTTATTCCACATGTTTCAGTCTTCGAGCGCCTGTTACAATCTCTGTTGCCTGTCTTTGGGCTTGATAACAAGCTTTATCCCCTCCATTATTTCAGGATCTTTCAGCACCTACGCCAGGGAGGCCTCACGCTCTGAACATGCTAATTACTGTTTCACATGTGTGTGTGTGTGTGGGTGTGTGTGTGTGCAAGTCTTTGTTCTGCAGCTGCTGAATGCCACATGGGTGGGTCACGGTTTTATGTATACGCCTCTGTGTGTGTGTGTGTGTGTGTGTGTGTACAAGCTGGGGTTCAGTTGTCTTTGAATAAAAACACGTTCAGATTAATGAAGCCGAGTGTGTGAATGCAGTTCTGATCAAGTCACTGACGTTCCCAGCATGGCTTACTGTATTTACTGTTCCTTGGTCTATTTGTAGCTCTTCTGATCTAGTATAGTGATGCAAATGGCCTATGTTGGAAAATCAGGTTAACTAAATAGAACACAGTTCTCTCGTTACATTACTGTTCTATACTGCAATAATATACAATTAGGCTGCAGTCAAGACCCCCTTTGTCATGTCCAAAGCAAGTATAAGACCATGTTTACTTAAAATACAGTCAAAATTGAATCTAAAGGGGCTGAGATCAAGTCAAGTCCAGCTGAGAGTTAGACTGAGACTGAAAAAAATCAAGTCCTTTACAAGCCCAACTGCCTCCAATTGGGACGAATTACGACGAATTAATACATATAATTCTACAAGTATAACTTTCAGTCTGCTACACTGTAAAGCATTACATTCGCTTTCCATTTACATTCTGTACTGACAAGATTAGATTTTTCTATTTGTTGTCTATATCAGAAATGGACACAAACATGGCAACATTTTGGTAAAAATCAGCTGTACATACAAGAATAACTTAAAAAACATACAACACTATTACAGGGAACAGAAACGGCTCTTAATCACTCAGAAAACCAGGAAGACTAAAATACTATGATAGAGAACAGGAATGGCCCCTAATCACTATTAACTACACTGGAAAATCAGCGCTATCTAGAAATCATCTAGAAAATCTAGATATACAGCTAGAAAATATATATTCTGCCTGTTTTAAAACTGCCACCGCAATAGCCATAGGTACCAGACCCCCTTTAAATGTCTGAGCCCCCCTGTAAAAACTCTCTCACCCATCAGGGCTGGCGGCAGAGAGAATGGAAGGGCTGGCGGCAGAGAGAATGGAAGGTCTGGCTTTTCTCTAAACAAATAAAACACTCTGCAGTAGCGTTATATCTGTTAGTGTCTGTTGATCCTCAGCTACAGGCCAGTCGCCGCTGTTTGCGGAGGTCTAAAGGGGCTTTACGGAGAGATCCAGGCAGTTAGTGTCTCCGACACTGACATCTCTGAACAAAGAGCTGGACGTATGAAAGGCAACATCTCAGTGTTAGAGACTGTTATTAACTCCATCACTACTATTACTTCTATTCAGTGTGTTCAGCTAGAAACAGTTCAGCTTTACTCTACTCTGACAACACTGTCCTCAAGAGAGGGAGAAAAGGCAGACAGACAGGGAGAGGAGAAAAGAGAGAGAGCGAGAGAGAAATAGAGAGAGGGGGATGGAGTGAGAGAAATAAAGAGGGAGCACAAGGTAAGAAAGAGAGAGGGAGGGAGAGAGAGAGAGAGAGAGAGAAAAGATGAGAGAATTAGAGAGAGAGAGGCAAGAGAGAAAGAGACAGAAAAGAGAGAGCAGGAGAAGAGTGATGCAGAGAGAGAGAGATAGAGGGAGACAGAGAGAGGGGGTAGAGGGAAGAGGAAGAGTGAGAGTGAGAGGGGAGGTAGGGGGGAAACAACCAGAAGGAGGAAGTGAGAGAAATACAGAGAAAGAAGAAAGTGAAAGAGAGGAGGAAAGAAAAAGGTGAGGGAGCTAGTGAAAGAAATTGGAGAGAAACAGAAAGGAGAGAGGGAGTGAGAAAGAGACAAAAGAGAGGACACGAAGAGAGAGACAGAGAGAGAGAAGAGGAAAAAAGAGTGTGAGGTGGGTGAAGACAAAAAAGGGAGTGAGGGAGTGAGAGAATGAAAGAAAAAGAAGAAAGTGAGAGCAAGAAAGAAAAAGTAAGAGAACTAGAGGGAGAAGCAAGAGTTACAGAGAGAGAGAGAGAGATACAGAGAGAGAGAGAGAGAGAGAGAGGGGGAGAGACCGAGAGAGAGAGAGAGAGAGAGGAAGAGAGTCATAGTGTATTTAGGGTTGGTCTGAGCTCCATATGTTGTGCGTTAAGTGAGAGTGACTCAGCCAACCTGCAGCTTCTTCCAAACTACAGCAGCAGCCTGTGGAACACCATCAGCTCCACGCGACCGCCACCTGAGGCCCCCATTCCTCTCTCTCTCTCTCTCTGTCTCTCTCTCTGTCTCTCTCTCTCGCTGCTTCCTCCTCTCTTCCCTGTTCTCTACAAGAGGACGTAAAAGTTCTCAATAGTGAACCACAATTAAGTTTTGTTAGGACAATGGCAGTATGCACATTTTGCCATGTTAGTAAGGCCAATATTGATCTATTCCCCCACTGATTTCAACAGCCTCTACTGTAAATGTATCTTATTTGCCCATTATTACCATTGGTGTCATTAATGTTGACCGCAATATGCAACATGCTTTGGCAACAGTTTACTCCGTATGGTCATGCCAATAAAGCTATCTTGAAATGAAACAGTGGAAGCCCCCGTCTCTCAGTTTTCCTTCATCTTCTGTTTCTTTCTAATTTAAACCAACTGTTGCTCTTCTCACAAGCATTCTCAACCACTGCTTGACTTCTTTCCCTCTATTTGTACATCTCTCTCCCTCTCTCTCTCACACACACACACACACACTGCATGGCCATTGTTTGACCGCCACTGGTCGATTCCAGGAAGCCGCTCCCCTCTCAGCCCCCCGTGGCTGAAGCAGTGTGTGGCAGCAGTCTGAGTGAACAGCTCACAGCCTCATTAACTGCAGCAGCTGCATCACTCGACTTTCATCTACTCTACAGCATATCAGACCAAACTGATCTACTGCCTCTCTTTCACACTGCATGTTTACACACACACACACACACACACACACACACACACACACACACACACACAGCCTGTGCGGGTATAAACACCATAAACCATAACATTGGCCTACAGGCACACGAGGCTCAGACTTTACATGCTGTCCGTTCAACCTTACGGATTATATAAGCCTTATGAACTGTATCTTTAATTAACTTATAATGCAAGAGCCACAGTTCATAACTATAAGCTTTATAGCAGTTACTGAATAATTCATAGTAGTTACTGAACAATTCATTGTAGTTGCTAAATAATAAATAGTTCTTAGCAGGTAATCAATGATTCAAAAATACCTGAATAATTCTATTTATGTATTGAAACTATGAGAGGCAAATCCAGCCAAAAAAGAAAAATTAAAATTAAAACAATAAAATGTAAATGCAAACCTTTTTGCCATTTCTTTTTCCAAACATCTGCCCAAATATCCTGCCAAAATTGGAAATGAAATACCTACATTTGCAATTTCATTTTTGAGTCATTTGTGACAAAAATAGAAATGAATTTTAAACAGCTATTCTTCTTTCATTTTAGTCATTCTGATCTTTCATGGCCAAATCTAAAATGCAAAAGCTAACAGAGAAAAGAAAACACAAGCTTCAGTTTGGCTTTGGCTTTTCTTCATGAAATGCAGACTACGTGTCAAAACTAAAATCAAACTGTGATGTTTACTTTCTTATTTCTTTTTCATAGCTATCGGCTGCATATCTGACAAAATGAAAGCGCAAAATAGATGAATCATCAGCAAAGTGGCAGGTTGTGATTCAATTTTCGGCATGGATGCGTTTTAACTGTCAGAATGAAAAGGCAAACACAAACGAACATCGGCGCCCCCTGCTGGAGATTCACTTTTCATTTGCCACTTTGCGTTTTCGTTTTCAAACTGACCAACATGCAAACATATGCTCATTAGCACTAGGTGGGGCTACGGGGTACATTTTAGGACATCCTCAGCCATCCGCGTCAGAATCTTGCGCAGATGTTTGGAAACAGAAATGGCAAAAAGAGGTTTGCATTTACATTTTATTTTTTAATTTTAATTTCGTTTTTTGGCTGGATTTGCCTCCCATACTGAAACTAGCAGTAGTTATGCTAACTGGTGTCTGTTCGTTTGGACACACTGTTAGACATGCTTGGTTTAGTTTCACTGCACCTGTAATGCTTGTTTTATTATATAAGACAAGTCACTACACAACAAACCTTAGACACAGACACCTAAATCTGCAGTGAGTCCAGGTAACAGCTGTGTGTGAGTCACTGACCCTCAACACGCTTAAAACACTGAGCTTTGGTGAAGGCCATAGAAATGAGAAACATGTGGGGGGAGAAGAGGTACATCCATGTCCACATGGAAGGCTATTGCTCTTCCCAGAGTCATTAATCAAAGACATTTTCCCCATCTGTAATGTGGCCAAGCTTGAGTGCATCAGCACAGGAGGGGAAAGGAGGACACAACCAGGACAGCTTGTGGGAAACATATGAATCTGTTGTTTATGTCAGGGTGTTTGTGAAGTCAGGCGACTACACGGTTTCTGTCTTCAAGGTTCTGACCGCTCAGTTTCCTGCTATTGTGTCTGTGTTAGTCATGGACTGAGAGGAGAGGAGAGGAGAGGAGAGGTGCAGTAGGGAGCAGAAAAGAGAAGATAATAGAAGAGAAGAGAAATGGAGCACAAGAGAGTATAATAGAGAAGAGAAGAGACAGAGACAGAGAGAGAGGAGAGAACTAGTCACACAGAGTGAGCCCAAGATTGAAAGGGTAAGTACGGGATCAAGGTGAAGAAACTGAGCAAAAAAAGCAAGAAAAGGAATGAAGCAGCCTGTGGATGGGGAAGTGAAGACAGATGGAGTGGTAACTTGTCTTCAGACTGTGCCTAGCCATTGAACAAAGATGTCTGTCTTAGCCTTGCACAGCAAGATTTTCAGCCATTTGGTTAGCCAACTGCAGCAGTGATGAATGCAGGAATGTTAATGCCAGCCTCTACAGCAGCCTCACGCCTGAACTCTGAAAAGATGAGAGCAGTTTCTCTGAGAAACGGACCAAGCAAGCCCAACACAAGTACACTGCATAGCTGAAACGCTAGTAGCAGGAGCCACATAATAAAGTCTACTTTGGATTATTTAAACGCTTTAGCACTCTTAAGAACTGTTTGGGGCAAGTGTGATGATTTAGGTATGCATTTGGCACAGTGCTAATCGGTGTCCATGGACAACTGTTGAGGGGCTGTCATTAGAGACGGTCATAAAACAGGTTCAATATGTTCACTGCTCACATGTCTGTGGGTAATGCTACCGTTCTTTTGTGTAAAAGCCAGTCTGCAAAAGCTCATACTGGAAGCATCCGCAGACAAAATCTTTTGAAGCACTCGTACTTGGAGAAGAAAGAAAACATGTAATCCTCTTTTTATTTCTCACAGCTGTAAGTCAACATGTTGTTAAGCAGCTTTTTGTTTCGGATATGAGAGCTCTAGCCAGGCAGCGCCGGGTTGTGTGTGGCTGTACCAATTCAAAAAGCCACTGAGCAATAAGCCACTCTGAAAGACGCCTCTGTTCGTCTCTCTGTCCATCTGTCTGTCGGTCACCTTTGGTGGTCTACGCCCGTTTGAATTTACTGCAGCCATGGGGGCTGAGGAAGAGGAGCAAGGTTATGTTGGCCAGACACAAAACGAGTCACACGACATTAACAATTCCTTTTATTTCAGGACTAGACTTAATCTGGGACACCTAGCCACTTTTAGGTCTTGGGTCTTTTGAAGTGCCTATATTATGGTACTTCATATTTTCACTGCTTGTCTTGAAGTGAAAATATATATAAGTGTGATGTACTTTTGTTCCACTCATTCTTGAGTTCATACAGTCCACATTACGGAAAAAAAAGTATAAAATATAGGTTTCACTTCTGAAATCTGGATGTAGGAAGAACAAAGGTTGGGTGATAGTCCCAGTAGCTTTGGTCTCCCCATGTGCTGCAGTCCCAGAGTCATGCAACTAAGCTCCACCGGCTGTGCTTTGACTGCAAATCCATCCAGGCTAGGCGAGATAAGGGCTGTGTTATTCTTCAAGATCGGCGGCAGAGCCAATGGAAGCAGAGCGAAGAACGAAGAAAAGCGGCGTGGGCAGGAAAACAAGATGAGGGAGGGTTTAAACAATTTGGCAGAAGCCTGAAGGGATGGGGTTCATGCACGGGTCACCCCTTTTTTGTGCTTGGCATGCGCAATCACAAACACAAACTCTTCAAAGTAAACAACGCATTCTTCTGCTCTTCAGGTAGACAGAACATGGCATCTGAAGTAATTCCGCCAAGGACACGCTAATGCCATCAGATAACCCAGCCATGACTGTTAGAAAGAGAATGCGCACCTGTAGATAGGCCTGGGCGATAAAATTAAGCATTGTTTCAATATTGATGACAAGCATTTGTGGTATTTTTGATAAAAATTATTCTACATTGTATTAGTAGCAAAGGCTTGAACTTTTACTACTTTGCCACACCAGGTATCATAGACGAAGAAGTAATCTTATCATTCACTCACAACAGAACAAACCACTGGGACAGTCAATGGAATTAGCCATTCTGCTGAGAGATAGATATAATTGGTTTCTTAGACCACATAAAGCACATTAGCAAAGTTTGCCTAGAGCGTGTGGCTATCAAATTCTGGAAAAACCATCAATATGTTCTATCAAAATAGGTCTTGGGGGTCTCTGGAGTGGCGCAACCATCTATGCATGGGCCCCATCTTCAGGAGATTGTGAATTCAATCCGTGCTACAACCATCCATGGCCTGGATCTATCTGGGTGGGTAGGATGCCCTCATCTCGCTTGCTCACTCACCCAAGCCCACCCCCCCCATTAGTTTGCCTGTGCTGAAATAAAGCCCATCTCCCTCCACTAGTGTCCCACCACCAGCCATCTGCTTCAACAACAGTGACGGAATCTTCCGGGTTCCCTGCGGCGGGAAGGGTTATCACCATGGCGGGAAACTGCTGCTTTGCACACAAGCGATAAGTGCTGTTTTCCCTCCATCTCTGGGGACTCTTTGAAAGACTCCACAAAAGGAGCTTTGGGGGTTTGGTGGGGTGGGGGGGGCGGGGTCACTGCATCTCCCTATGAGGAACCAAGGTCAAGTCTAATTCGTTCCACATCTTATTCGCAGCTTGATTAGCTTGCGCTCTCTTGCTGGAGGCTACGCAGTTGTGTGATTAGGGGAAATGCTCATTAAAATTGCAACAGCACATCCTCTTTCTTTTTACAACCAATCTGCTCGGGTCGCAACACACTTTTAAAGCACTCCCCCCTCTCCCTCCAACGTTATCTACCTCAGCAGAAGATAATGTTGTGATCTCAGTGGATTATCTGATTCCTGACTTT
This sequence comes from Pygocentrus nattereri, assembly GCF_015220715.1. Lineage (NCBI taxonomy): Eukaryota > Metazoa > Chordata > Actinopteri > Characiformes > Serrasalmidae > Pygocentrus > Pygocentrus nattereri. The sequence goes on along the minus strand of NC_051211.1, from coordinate 7,416,301 downwards.
GTCGGCACAGTTCTGTCATCTTCATTATCTCCGGATGCGCACTTGATAATAAAAAAACAATAACAAGGCTGATTTGTATTGTGTAAGAGGCATTTAGCTACAGTTCAACTCAGCTGTTAACTTAAAGGCTCACTGAGTTTCTGTTACTAACAGCAAAACAATGCGTTTTATACAAACAGCTCCTTCAAAGTGAGTACAATAAGAACTAATTAGGGAGAAACTACAGTAAGGGAACAATAGCCACTGGTACAAAAAGACAGCAATTCCCCAAGTCCAATAACTTGCATGTAATCTGCCTTTGAACCACTGCTTTGTTCCCCTTGGGAACATCCATCTAACCCCAGGTTTTCCAGCCCTATTACACAATGGAACATGTGGACAGAACAATCTTGGACCCTGGCTTAGAGCTAAAAGCTGCTATTTCAGGGCTGATAGTTTCTACAGGAGTTCAGTGGAAGCTGTCAGACAACAACATGGTAATTGAGTCTCAAACTGCTACCTGCTTATCTTGGCGTAGAGTTACTACAACCATGTATGTGTGCTGCCACTGTAAAAAGCTAGTCATACTACTTTAGAGGGGAAAAGTGGAGCGGGTGGGGTTTCTCACATGAGGTAGTAACTTGTGTTCATTATAAAGCATAGCGTCACCTTCCAACTCCAAAATGGTAAATATACAAAAGAAGGAAAAAAACAAACACTCAATGCTGAATGGAAGTGACAGGAAGGAGAATGAATTCTTAAGTACTTTTGGATCATTTGTATTGGTTCAATAAAACATTTTCAAAAACAGAACAAAATTATTTAAAAATAACAATAGAGTGAAGACATGCTAAATGCGCTGCTTTAATTTGTTTTTTTTTATTTAATTTGTGATACTTTTTTGATCCCACAACCGGGGAAATTCCACCTCCGCATTTAACCCATCCGTGAACTGAAACACCACATACACACTAGTGAACACACACACTAGGGGGCAGTGAGCACACTTGCCCGGAGCGGTGGGCAGCCCTATCCACAGCGCACGGGGAGCAGTTGGGGGTTAGGTGTCTTGCTCAAGGACACCTCAGTCATGGACTGTCAGCCCTGGGGATCGAACCGGCAACCTTCCGGTCACAGGGCCAGCTCCCTAACCTCCAGCCCACGACTGCCCCCATATAACTGCTATTTGTCGTTTAACATGTTGAATAAAATTATATTTCCATTATTTTTTTTTGTGTGTTACAACATGATATTCTCAGGCTGATGGTTAGATATGACACATATTTTACCTACACTCGAACCGTAGAACCTAGTTACAAATTGCAACCATTTTGACTTTTTTTTTTTTTAGCAATTAAAAAAAAAAAATTAACTGTTTTTTGTTTTGTTTCAATTTTTGCTGTTTAAAGCTACACAATATAAGATTTTGGGATTTGGAGACCTCTCTCGTGGGAATGTGAAATTGCAAACAAAAGATTCTCAAAATCTTGCAGAAGAAGATTTAGGCCCAATCCCATTTCACCTGTTGCGCTTATTGCTTCATCATCAAACACGGTGTTACTGGGTACTACTAGTCTTAAGATGATTGAAAACCTTGTACTTTAAGGGGTTAAGTGACCAATTGAAACATCCTGCGGTTTTCTCGCTTTTTACACTGTCATAGAACCACCATCATCCTCAAACACTGTGTCTGGAAAAGTTCCCTTGTTAACCCATTCACTATTCACCTCATACCATGTGCTGTACAGCAGACTGGCTGAAGAACGACCATGAAATGACCAAAAGATTGAGGCAGCAGTCCCATTTCACCCCTCGCCACTACCACTTAGCCCTTACCCCTCTACTTTCACGTCTAGGGGTAGGGTGTTCCGATTTTTGTTGAGACAGAGGGGTAGGGCGAAGTCTTAGAGCTATATGGCCCTCCAAACTGAGGTTTTTCAGAGACTCACCTCAAACAGAGTGCTATGAGAAAAAAAGGAAAACGTGGCTGCACAAGCTAAACCTCCCCTTCCACCTTAAATGGTACAGCAGTTACATTCTGGCTCTTCAGGCATCAAAACTGAACCAGTTGGTGGAAGGTGGAACAGGACAATTCAAACAAGAGGCTAGCGCATAGTTGACTTCAGCTTCATAACACAGAAGAATTAGGGGTTGGCAAGAACAAATACCTGTCTCAACCACCCCTTGAATGCATACGATTCCCTAAATTTAACTTCACGTCCAACAGCAAGCTTAGGACTCTATACTTGTGTGACTGAAATATGTAGGTAGCATCTACAAGCTTGGCAGTCTAACAATCCTGGCACAACTCGATATCAACCAGTTGGGCCCTAAAACTCAGCGCACATGCTCAGGGCATGATTAACACAGTCTCAGGATGTGAGTGAGTGTGATTAACAGCAGTGGCACAAATAACAAGGAAGGTATTCCAGTAACAAGTAACTCACATTTACACACACATGATCTGAACTTGCTTCCACTCTCTCTAAAGCAACTCAGCAGATCCACCTCAAAACTAGGCCTGCAGAACCGCAAAGCACAAAGCTCTACCATTCTTTCCTTACTGTGCCATTTTAATACATGCACACAATTTCTACTGTCTACTGGCTGATGAGTCAGATATCTGCCATCTGATACTTTTACAGGCATTCCAGCCAAAATGAAAAATGGAGCCATCACTAGTTCTGTTGTAAACCTGCTTACCCGCATCCTGCTGCAGCAGTCGCTACAGTGAGATTTCCTGGATTAAAGGATACCCCCTTATTATAATCCATCTTAAATGTGAGAGGAACTTTTTGAAAAAAATTCAAACTGCTTTGGGGAGGCTTTCTTTTGGATTTCTTTATTTTTTCTGTTAGCTGGTGAGTGCAGAAAGAAGGAAGATAGCTAACCAGATAGGACACCAAACATCTTATTGTAGCCATATAACTAAAAATACTTCACCCCAAAAATATTGACACAAATAATATAAAAGTTGGACTAGACCATTTAGCATTACACTAAATGGCTTATACTAAGTGGTTCCAGCTTATGCATTTATAGCTATATTATCATGTGTTGCCGAGGTACTGCTTTATTCTCCTCCCACCTAAAGGCAGTACGTGCCCTAAGGGCCTGCCCTAAGCAGGTGGGACATGTTCTACCGATTAAAGCCGAAGGCCCCCAAACAAGGTTATTATGATTTTCCCAGGCAGCTTTCTTCTGAGTAAAAACCACAGTTTACTCAGAGATCGTGCAGGGATAAGTAAACAGCCCAGAGTGAGCCGGTTCCTGAAAGTCCTCAGCGAGATAAACAGTAAAGGAGGGAAATAAAGCACAAAAGAAGCCACAGCAGTGCTAAAGAAATTCGCTTTCCAGTGGCTCACAAACAGCACAAGCTATATGTTTATCAGCCTCAATTACAGCCTTACAATGAGCTTATGTAACTGAAAAATCTTCAGACACTGTACATGTTAAATATACTCTTTGTTATGTAAAGGGGGGGGGGGGGGGGTTGATCATTTATTCTTCATAGAAGACTATATTTTTTCCAGAGAATGATAGAACAATTGAGCACTAATGAGAACTATACGCTCTGGAGTGCTGCGCTTAAAGTAATTTAAGAAGATGAACAAGCTGGAGAAATACTTTACTTTTTACACGATGTCTAAAAAAACACCAATAAAAAAGACTAGAAAAGAAATCGCAGAATGGCATTCTCCTCCCAACTATTGTTTTTATTAGTACGTCATTTATTATTTATTCTTTAAACTCTCATTACTACATAAATTATATATTAGCCTATAAGAAGAGACTTTATCCAAGGACAACAATAATAAAGCCACATGACAAACTACTTCTTCATGACAACTGATGCCAAGTGTCCGTTTCACAAAAACGCTGCTTTTGTCAGCAGCTTTGTGCACGGACTACCTATGTTAGAAATTTTGGCAAGATTTTGTCTGGCAACCCTAGAATAGGATGCAACAGCTTACATTAAAAAGTCAAGCAAAATTGGTATGAGTATTTTGAAAATCGCATGTTAGATGGGCAACAATGGGAAAAGAGGAACTAAAATGGTTACAACAGTAGTACAATGTCAGCTGTCATAATGTTCTATGTCATTTCAGCCAATAAACTGTTATGACATCACCTAAATCAAACAAAAATTAATATCGCTTGAAATATGTTGACGTTATGTCAACTTGACATCTAAGTTGACAAAACCAGCCTTTATGACAACGGACGTTTGTTGTGCTGGTTTGTCAGTTGTCATGTAAGTATATGTATGCTGCCATTAAGTTACCACTTATTAGATATCACCAAGTAATTCATAGGTGTTACTGGGTACTACTAGTCTTAAGATGATTCAAAACCTTGCAATTTAAGGGGTTAAGTCACCAATTGAAGCATCCTGTGGTGTTCTCGCTTTTTACACTGTCATAAAACCAATTCAAACACCACAAAACGGCTCACCCACTATACTAGTGATACTTTTTTGATCCCACAACCGGGGAAATTCCACCTCCGCATTTAACCCATCCGTGAAGTGAAACACCACATACACACTAGTGAACACACACACTAGGGGGCAGTGAGGAGTGAGCACGCCCGGAGCAGTGGGCAGCCCTATCCACGGCGCCCGGGGAGCAGTTGGGGGTTAGGTGTCTTGCTCAAGGACACCTCAGTGATGGACTGTCGGCCCTGGGGATCGAACCGGCAACCTTCCCGTCACAGGGCCAGCTCCCTAACCTCCAGCCCACGACTGCCACTATAGTCCACTGTTCCTGCACTAGAGAGATTCCAAACACAGTTTCCATTAGAGTGGAAGCACAGGAATATGTCATATTTCCATGATTTCAGGGAGGATTCATTCTCCTTTTATGCAGTCCTATTCACACCAGCAGGAAATTTTGACCACTAAACGTTAGCAATTACTGACCACCCATCGGTGATTACAGTAAACGTGTGGCTGCTCTGAGACTGCTAGGACGCTGTGACTATTTTAAGCCTGAACTGGCCTTATCTGATGAGCTGGTTTCCGGCCTAAAACTACAAAACGTAATGTTATTTGTCATGTTACGTAATGTTCTGGAGTGTGGCAATGCATCTCTCAACCTTGACAGAATTCAAGATTTAATATCCTTTTGGGGATTTCATCCATACAATGATTACTAAACCAGCATGCAATGTGCAAAATGTGAAACAGCAACTGGGAATCACATTGACAGTGATAAAGTAATCCAGACTTATGTAGAGGCTGATAAATACAGATGTAATAGTCATATCAGCACTGCTATCCATTTGAAGTTTTTCCAAAATCGCTGGTTCTGTCTGTGCAAAAGCAACAGAAACAATACTGCCCCCTACACTTCCTGTACTGTACTGCAATTTGTCAGAATAGCAGCATGTATCACACAAGTGTTACAGAAAATGAGAGAACTTTTGTTCTAAGTCAATGAGGCATGAACAACTTTCCTTAATTGATGTCATTGATGATTAATCAGCCTTGGTCTAAATAAGTAACCAAGCAGCCCTACAATCTTGAAAAAGATGAGTCTTCAAGGGTTCTTTACTAAAGGCAAAGGTTCTATATAGAACCATGAGTTCTATATAGAACCATTTCATGCTTAAAGGTTTCTCTACATGGTGAAATAAGTCTTCAGATTGATGGAGAGGGTGCTACAGATGGTTCAATATAGAACCTTTTTGACAAGGGTTCTATAGAGCACCAAAAAGGGTTCATCTACTGTTACAAGCTTGTATAGTAATTATTTTTGGTGCTATATAGAACCATAAACAACACAGTCTCCATCAACTACTTCACCATGCAAAGAACCCTTTAAGCATGAAATGGTTGCATACACAGCTCATGGTTCTAAACAGAACCACTCTCTTGAGCAAGGTGGTGAAACCCAAGTCGCCATCACGATGGCACTGAATGGCAGAGTGGCTGCTCCATGGTCATGGTACTAATAGGTTGAAAAAATAACAGTATTCTCATTTCAAAGAAGCATGGGCAGGGTTGAAAGGAAAGGTGGTGAGGGTTTTGAAAGGGTATAGAGCACCGCGGGTGTACGGCCCATCTCCACAGCTGAGGGGCTGAGCAGACTTAATGGAGAGTGTGAAATCAAAGGGTCCACACATCTTCAAAAAGAGCCTCACCCGTTTGTTCTGCAAGCCAAAAAAAGAAGCCCCTACTTCACTCTTCTTTTTGACTCGTGCAGTCTTCAGAATAATTGGCCCATGTCAAACCTCTCTCTCTCTCTCTCTTAAACTTTTATGGCTGATGTTTAAGTTTCTATGCTGGTTTCGGGTCATGTGCTTCATCCTTCAGCATACATCAAAACAAAAGTTCCTGAAGCTACTGAATATATTCAGTGATATCCACGCTGAGCGCTCTAGAACTTCTCCTATCAACTTCCAAATCCACTGCTGCAAGGTTGCTGTTAAAAGCCAACATAAACAGGGGGGAGAATGCACGACCAACAGACAGTGACATAGTGACTATACTAGTTAAACCACTCCACTAAGGTACTCCAGAGACCAGTTCTTGATGTAATATACAGTGCAGCACAAAAGTCAGCCTTTGATGTTTTTAATTTCCACTCAGACACAAGTTATTCACTTTTCAGCGTCAGGACAAAAGAGCAGAAAACAAGCTTTTCACTATTTAGTGTACCCACCCTATTTCTCCACTACCTCTTCCAGTTTTTCCAGACTTGCATTCAGTTCTCCAAAGAAATCCGCAGGGATATTTTTCCACACCTCCACAGTTTAGTCTTAGACATCTTGTGCATTTTCTGCTTCATTCAAGTAATCCCAAACACAATCAATAAAGAGAAAGATTTGAGAGGAACATGGATAATTTGGAGACTAACGCACTTAAGAACTCCACGCATTTTAGAATCACTCCAGATGATGCATTTAATCTGCAGCAAGAAACTGACCAACACTAAAAAGTCACAAAGCTGAAGCTACTTGTTTGAATTCTTCCGTTCCACTTTAAATGGCGCGTTCAACTTTTTTTCAGAAAAGTTTCCTGCTGGAGATGCGAGAAAAGCGGCTATACCTGAGCTAAAGCTTAAAGCAGAGCAAAGCAAGTCTGTGTCTTTGGTTAGATCATATTTTTAGCCTATATTTACATATTTACAGCCAAGACAGTAAAATGGACACAAAATTGTGGCTCCCAAGGTGGTCAGATTTTTATTAAAAGGACAAAATGGCTCGTTAACATTTGGGTTGCCGACCCCTGATGTGGGGTGGCGAGTCCATTTTAATTTGGTGTTATTGTATAAACTATGGACAGCTCCCCATATAAGATAATATTAAATAAAATAGTTAGTAATGACGAGTGATTCCAAACTTTTAGCCGGTAATGCAGCTTATAAACGTTAGCGATGTTGGCTCAAGCAACACTACGTTCATTGATCATGACTAAACATGCCTGACAAATAGGTTCAAAATACGATGTTATGTCTATAATAGATAATATGACATAATCATAGATAATATATAATAGATTACAGGTTATTACTGACCAAATCAATTAATGATTTTAAAAAAATTTTAAATCCTTGCCCGTCTGATGAGGACGACTGTTGGGCCTGTTTTAACAATACTGCGCAAACCACTGCTGTAGCTCAACATTAGTCTTTGTCTCAGATTTTCCCAGGCCTGAGAATGGCAGCAGCAATAAACTTCAGCACTGCGGGTGCTGAGAGGAAGCAGAATTTACCGTCCCGTCACAGTGCGGCTTCCTGTGTTTTGTTTGGGAAGTGATGCTGGGAAACTTCAGCACGTGCTGGGGTTTTAAAGTGACCTGGAGTTGCACGGCTTCAGAGCTCCAGGCTACAGTGTAGGATGAGGTGATATTTTTTTGAACAGTCAGTGGTGAGGGGCTAGCTTCATATTAACTGGGTCAAGGATAAAATAAGGACACTGACAAAGCTTGGCGGGAGCAGGACACATTTCTGGGGTACAATTACCAGTAAGTAGAGCGTCCAAAACGAATAAAAACCAAAGCGCAGTAACAGTACAGCCGTTCTTGGCAGTTATAGCGTACAATCCTGACTGTAGCATGAGCAACTTATCACACACTTTCTACAGCTACAAATGCAGTGCTGTAGAGGGTAATGCTTTCTTTTATAGTCCCCTAAGCTCTAGGTAATTAAGTGTGAGGTACAAAAAGTATGATATAATTATGTTTGGTAACATGATGGAAAGTTCACAGAGAGTTCAGACAGGGTCTAGCTATTAACTGAGTAGCTGTGGGTCACAAGCTCCGAAGTGCTGTGTGTGCTGGGTAAAATGAAGATTAGTACCAAGACAGTCTCACTAAATGACATTCCAATTGCTAACAGGTTCATTTCACACATTTAAGTAGGAAAATAAATTGGAAACAGCTTCAAGTAGCGGGTAAGTTTAATAGCATAAAATGCTAGCATACAGCACAAAGATAACGTTAAGGACTCAAAGACCACAGTAAGAATAACTGCGTTCTACAGAGCCCCACTGGCGACATCGCTTCTTTATGAAAAATAATGCAGGGCCACATCTTACTAACTAGACTTAGACTTGGTACCGAGATCCTTACTTGTACTGTTACCTTGTTCAATGCCTTATCGAGTTGTGGGTATGACAACAGTTTCCGTGCCTTACCAAGTCAGGGCCAAGACTTAATTATTTCATTCCCACACTTTACTAAGTTGTTGCCACAACTTAACCATCAAAACTTAATTATGTTGTTCTCATGCCGTACGAAACATGGCCACGACTTAACTAAGTTGTGACCTGTATAACTATCACTATAACTTTCTTTTCTCTTCTCTCTCATTCCATGGCTTACTAAGTCGTGCTCCCAACTTAATTATCTCATTCCTACCTCTTACCAAGTGTGATCATGACTCGACTATGCCATTCTCACTAAGTCATTTCCATGCATTAGGATCCCATTCCCCTTGCCTTTCCCCATTCTACTACTTAATTATCTCATTCCCATAACTTACTCAGCATGACCATGCGTTACCATCTATCTTTTTTTTTAATAAGTTGTGGACACAACTATCATGACTATCAAATTACTTATCTTTATTATTTCGTTCCCACAGTTACTAAGCCATGTTCATGACTCATTTATCTTGCTCTCAGTGTAGCTATGACTGAACTATCCTGTTCCCACACATTAGTAAGTCATGGACCTGCAATAGACTCCAATTCCCATGCCTTAGTAAGTCACTTCTATTAAGAAAGAATGTTACCAGTGGGGTTCTGCAGCTTTCTTTTAGAGCCCAGAATCAGTTTCATTTCTGGGTAATGAACAGGTATGTAGTATGTACAGTACGAACTCATGTACTTTTCTTCTGTATGGTCTTTTTACACCATATAACCACTCAGCACTTTTTACCCAAATAACTATACAGCATTGTGGAGTTTGTATCACAACTGTCTTGGAACTCACCACCATGTTACCTAGAATAATTACCTAGTAACAGTGTTTCTACCTCACACTTACCTGGTTTACACCTAGAACTTAAGAGACTGTAACAGAAAGTGGTGCCCTATAGAGACGGGGTGTGGAATGGAAGAGGCTTTAGCCTAATTGCTTTGGATTGGTTTGTTCTGCTTCAGCTTTTTGGGCTTGGTTCATGCTCCTGAAATCCCATCCTCCTGGTGGCAGCATTCCAGGAGCCACTCAGCTGCTGTAACAGAGGAAAAAAAAAAAAAAAAAAAAGGAAAAAGAGCTCGATGCCTCTCTGGCCATCAAGAAAAACATGGATCCTGACTGTGCGATCAGAATACCAATTAGGTAAAAATCTGAACGCTGGCTGATCCCAGCATTATGGTGTGCTGGGGTGATGTGTAGTCATGTTAACTGAAGGCTTTGCGTGGGCTGACGTGCCACAGCTGCTCTCTTGTGATGTGCATTAATGCAAATTGTGCATGTTTTTTTTTTTTTTTTTGCACTTATTCAATGTGCTTCTGTGTTGTTTGCTTGTTTTAATGCACACCTTCAAGGTGTTGGGAAAGGCTGAGGGATTCGGAGCGGTGACCGCGGTGAAATCTTTAAGCTGAATGCAAATACGCCAGCCGCCACAATTCCACCAGGCGATAACGATTGTATTCAAATCCAAAACGCTAATTAATACAGCGCTTAGCGACGGCTCAGGGTTGCCTAGCAACAGCGGAAGCAAGAAGCTTGTACGAAGTGGTGGAGTTTAGAAGCAGTGGGGGTGTTTGTGTGTGTGTGTGTGTGTGTGTGTGTGTGTGTGTGTGTGTGTGTATGTGTGTGTATGTGTGCGATGAGTTGCAAATGATGAATAAAACAGACAAGAGACAAAAGCAGACAGGCTATTAGATGCTTTAAGTCGTGTGCTATCTTTGCCCTTGCATGCGTTCATATGGAACAGTGTGATCCATGACACCATTACAGCTGCTCTGTTTTCCAGTCTCACAGGCACCGAGCCTTTAAAGTCTCGCTGCTAGAAACTAACTGAGCATATGCTAAATGTCGGGAAAAGGAATGGTGATTGTGTGGTCTAAGGACTATTAAAAGAATACTGAATGTGGGTTTAAAGTAACACTGATTATGAGGTTTAAAGGAATACTGCAGGAATAATGAGCGTGGGTTTAAAGGAATATTGTGAGGTTTAAAGGAATACTACAGGAATACCGAAAGTCAGTTTTAAAGGAATACAAAAGGAATGATGGGTGTGGGTTTAAAGCAATATTGACTGTGATGTTAAAAGAAACACTAAAGGATTTATTGTGGGTTTTAAAAGAATTTTAAAGGAATACTGAGCGTGGAGTTTAAAAGTATAGTAAAGGAGTACTCAGTGTGAGGTTTATAGGAATACTAAAAGAACACTCAATGTGGGATTTAAAGGAATAGTAAAGAACTACTGAATGTGGGGTTTCAAGGAATACTGAGTGCTAGGTTTAAAGGAATGGGGTTTAAAGGAATTCTAGACGCAGGTTTTACAAGAACACTGTAAGGTTTACCAGAATACTAAGTGTGCAGTTTAAAGAAGGGTTTAACCGAGTGTGAGCTTTAAACGAATACTAAAGGAATGTTGAATGAGGGTTTTAAAGGAATACTAAAGGAATTCTGAATATGGGTTTAAAAGACTACTCCGAGTACTCAGTGTGGGGTTTAAAGGAATACTAAAGGACTACTGAGTGTGGCATCAAGTAATTCAGAATACATGATTTAAAGGAATACTAAAGTAATACTGAATGTTAAGTTTGAAGGGATGCTACAGGAATAGTGAGTAAAGGCTTCATAGTACTAAAATACTAAAGGAATAATGAAGGAATACTGACAAGGGGATTAAAGGGAGTTTAATGACAGACTGCAGCGTGAGGGATAAAGGCATAGACAGTGTGAGGTTTACAGGAATATTAAAAAGAAAACCGTGTAGAGTTTACAGGAATCCCACAGTAATCTTACAGAGTTCGGTTACAGGAAGATTACTCAAAAAGAGGTAGCATGGTTAACAGTGAAAAAAAGCTAGTGGGGAGCAGTTCACGTCATTTTTAATGTGTGTAAAATTGTGTAAAAACCGAGTGTAAAGCTAACTGGGACATCAGTTCTCCACTTTCTCTGTGTTTTTCTCATACCTTGGCTTAATCCCACACACTTCCATTATTCACAGTCATCAGGCTATAAATGAGTGAGGCCTGATGCTATCGGGCAGGTGCAATTCCTCAGCTGGCTTCCTGCTGGATACTCAGCGGGACACAGATGAGGATGGGTTACCTTGAGATTAAGCGAGGGAGAGGATGACGTGGACTCATAATTTACTGAAAAGGACAGACAGATAGGGTACTGTGCAGTGTAAGCAGTTTAAGGGGCTCACACACACACACTCACACACTTCATCTGCTATCTTTGGGGTACAGTTTCAAGAGCATGTGCAGAAAATAACCACAGATGCCTCGCTCAAGTTCTCATTAATAATCCAGTGCTAGGCCGCTATCATTGTATTGGGAGGAGTGCAAGGTTCAGGTTCAATTCAAGCCGAGCCACTATGGAACAACTACCCTGCTATTTTAAGAGGCACTTATGTTTTTAATTGTCAATGACCACTTCGACCAACTTCCAGGAATTGTCAGTGAGTGCAAGTGCTGGACCAAGTGTTTGCTGGATGCCTCAAAGCATGATGTAAAATCAAATGGCAGTCAGCTTAGTACATAAATTATTCAAGAACCAACCTACATGGCCCAATGGGTCCGTGTTGATGCCAGCAATAAGAAAAGCATGTTTTAATTAGAATAATGTTTTTTTTCCACTCATAGCTCATTAAAATCATGGTCTGTTAGAGTCACAGAGGTTAGACTTTATCATTTGTATTTAATGACAAGTTATTATGTGTCTTGTTTTATACAAAGAAACACCATCCTTGAAATTTCTACAATATGTTATTCACTCTTTGAAAATCAAAACAAAAGGAAAAATGTCAGAAATGCAGCCTTGAGCCTGTTGATACAGTATGCTAATTCAATCGATTGCACAACTATGCAAGTTAACATGCATCTACTTTTAAAATAATTTGAACATTACAATAAAATGAAAGTTCTAAGGGCTAATATGTTTTATTATTTTTTTTCTTCCAATTTCAATACTGAGAAATTCAATAATCAGCCAAAACAGATCCAATAATGTTTTATTAAAAATTTACAAGCAATTTCTAATTGAAGCACTCCACTTTAAATCAATGTGAATGGGAAATCATAACACATTTTCCTTCTGTAATGTTACATATTTCTGGGTGAAACTCAGTATCAGGCAGGGTCTCTAGGCTAGCTGAGCATTTTAGTCGATCATAGGTGGGGGTGGCTGGAGATCGAAGTGAAGCATGCCATGATGCATTGTTGATGTAATCAAAACTCGGATCATTTTCAAGGTGAGCAAAAGTCACATTTCGAGCAAAGATTACAAGAAAAGAAAAATGTTTTGAAAGTTATGTCTTTTGAATGACATAGCATGATGTGTTGTTTATAAATGAATAATATGACCAGGAACATGACATAAAATGGTAGAAATAGTCCATTTCAAGCTGGCTTTAAGATCTAAAAATAGGTACAGTAGGTACAACTAAACACCCTACTAACCCACAGGAAGAAACACACAGCTCACAACATCAGCTCACACAATGTGACTGTGTGCTATTTCAGGCTAGATTTGTTACAGGATTAAAACTAATGAATTCATTAACTGCTAACATTGGCCTAATACAGATACCTGGCATCAAATCAGTGCCATCTTCAGCTCAAACACAGTAGATCCAGACTTTTCTCCACGCTTCACAACAGACGGTACATGAGGCACAAGAAAAAATATCATTTCATATAAGAACACTCTGGAAGTTAAGTTTCACTTTCTAAGCTTCAAGTTCTCTCTAGAACAGTTTCTTTTTAGGACAGTTACAAATCCGATGACCAGTTTTCTGTGCCAATTTCAATACTTTCTTGTTATCACACTGAAAAAGTAAATATGGCCTGCCTGTGTGTGAATGTGTACACACCGCACTGCGTTTACACCATTTCAGAGACCAAAGCGCAGTGCAACTGGGGTGACCGTCTTCTAGATTCTCTACACAATATGACAAGCTGTCAAAACACTATTCAGAAAGACAAAGTAGCTGTTGGTCCACATCCAAATACAGGTTCAAAAGACGGGAAGGAGAGGAGACGCTTTCCAAAATATCAATCTAGCCTGAGTTTTCTAACTGAGTTTCAAAACAAAATGTCTACAGAATTTCTAGGACGTGCTAGAACTAGGACTGTGTGATGATACTGGACAGATATTTCGATTTGAGGACTTACTCATTGTAATTATAGAGCAGAACATTTAAGTGATATTGGGCTGCTGTGCTAAAATGTCTGCACTTTATTCATTTTACTGTATTTGTAACTGTAAAACACACAATTAAGTATTTTTCTGTTAACTGTATGAACCAGACGAGAGCGGTATCTACATGACCCGATGGGTCCAAGTTGATGCCAGCAATAAAAAAAAGCATGTTTTAATTCTATATCAATATTCTTTTCACTCATAACTCATTAAATTAACTGAAAAAATCTGTTAGAGGTGCAGAAGTCAGACTTTCTCATTTGTATCTAATAAGTTATTGCACATTTCATATAAAGAAACACCATCCTTGACATTTCTGCAATATGTTTGTCACTATTTGAAATCAAAACAAATGCACACAAAAGCTTCATGCCTTCCTGAGTGGTGCGGTGACTAAGCGGTGAGCCTCAGTGATGCCACAGCCATCCATGGACTGCTCCATTCTGATCTCGTGCTAGTTCTGGTCTGGGTTGAGTACTACTTGGGTCCCGTCCTCAGCACTTCTGGATAATCAGTGTTCTTTTTTTGACGCACAACTGTGCGGATTCATTACAACATGTAGTTGAGATGTCAGAGGCAAGTTGTGGCCTTGGCGAGCTACACTTACCCCTGAACTCCGTCCTCGAGTTTCGACACACATGTGTTTGCATGCATCTTTTGAGAAGTATAAATCAGCCTTAAGAATGCAGCAGAGTGTGCGTCATTTCTTCTCCACACAGCTGGAACATCATGTCCAGTCAGAGTGATGGATTCATCTGAAAGAACAAGATCTGCAGCATTGTTTTTAAATCCAGCTCCTGGGGACCCCTGCTCTGCACATTCCCCCTAACACCAGCACACCTGATTCTGCTCATGAAGCGTTTGATAATTAGCTGATGAGTCGAGCTAATCAGGTGTGCCAGAGCAAGGAAACATAGTAATGTGCTTCCAATGAGTGGGACTGACAACAGCTGCACTAGTGCTCTAAAACAGTGCACTCCATTCTAAATCCTGTGTTATAAAACAGTCCTGTTTCCAAAATCTGACTGCCTGAGTGAAGCTTGCAGCCATTTGTAAATGCTAGATATACAATAAGACCACACACCTCAAATTAATTCTGCATTAATGCGCCGAGTTATTAAAAAACGCAGCCTACTGTTAACAACATCCATTGCCTGGTGCCGGGAGAAATTGTTTACTGCAATTTTTATTCATAACAAATTAACATATTTATTGAACATTGATGTATTTAATTATACTGTATTTTGTCACTGTTTGGTAAAAACAATAAGCCATTTGAGGCTTGCCTGCACAAAAGACTTGGAATAGGAAAATGAAAAATTATTTATTGTGTGCTCTGAGCATCTGGACCAATCATACACATTCCAGCTATTTTCTATGGTTATGTTAATATGGTGACCAATATGTAAATTTTTTTGGTTATAGCAATGGTGCCCATCTTTATCCATACCAAAGGTTCACTGAGATATGAAGGGTTTTATTCCAAATGTGTTACAGACCACATGATTTTTTTTATTGTTTATGATGCATATCGTTAGTTACTGTTTACATATATAAGAAATATCAATGCCATATTATGACTAATACCACTTTTACATCAAATAATACATCATCTCTTATTATTCACATGAACTCATCATGCTAATGGATATACAGTGCTTTAGAATGAAACTCTTCATATACTGCAAGCACATGTAGCAACAGAGTCACAATGTGATACTTCACTCAGCTCTGTTCTGTATTTCTGGAAGTTCAGCAAACATCTAATCTCAAATCAGTAGTGCTATTGAAAACATTGTAGCAGCTAATGGGAAACGGAGCTGCTATTGCAAAGTTAGTGGTGTTCACTATGTTTAACATCCTGCAGAACTGCTCCAGCTACTGTTCTACGGAGAGAGATTGAAAGAAAGCAAGGAACTGGCCTGGAGAGAGGTGGGTCAGAGTTCTTGGCTCAAACACTCTCATGGGTGAGCAGAAGAAAGGCCTGGACCACAAGTACAACACGATCATGCTTGCCTTTAGGAAGAACTGCTGAAGAATGACTTCATGTTGACTTTAGGTCACAGAATATAAGCCAACAGCAAACAAGGCTCCGACCAGTATATCAGCTGATCTTCTTATTGCAATCGTCAAAAGTTCTACTGATAAAGCAGCAAGATTTCTAGGAAGCAAAGAAAGCAGAGACCACCCTGTTTTTATTTAATTTTCAGCTAAAATGGCCAGTAAGTACAGGTTATTCATTTTTAATGTCAAAAAGGCAGGTGGTAAAATCAGGAATTTCCAGAACTAGATTTCTCAACAATCTCAACAATCTCTAAAATATAAAAACAGGACTCCTAACAATCATGCAAAACCTGACAGACCACAAAAACTGTCCCCATCAGATAAACAGCACTTAAAGCTCTCATCTTTGAGAAGGAGGAGAAAATCAGACTCCATTCTTACTTCAGATCTGAAAAAATCCACAGGTGTTTCTGTCCATCCTTCCACTGTGAGAAGACCACTCAGCTCAATGGGTCTGAAAGGAAGTGTAGCTGTAAAGAAGCCATTACTGAGAAAAGGAAAACTAAAATAAAAAATAGATTTGCACTAGAACACCAAAACTCAACATCTGAGGTGTGTGGTAAGGTTTTATAGACTGAATTCGTAATTGGGATTATTTCATCATGAGAAGCAGAACTCGCAACCAACTTCTCAGACTGAACTTGGAAATGTTTATAAGAAGCACGGAAGCAAGTCTCTCAGAAAAATAAAAGCTGTAATGAAAGAAAAGGGTAGACTAAAAACATAAAGATCTAATACCATATTTAGTTGTTGCGACTTCTGTGTAATTCTGCTGAAAAATAAAAAACTTGTATGGCAGTTTTGACTGGAAATGAAATAAATGAGCCTTGTTTCTGACTTTTGCACAGAGCTAAACATTATTAAGAATTTGTGGGTTTCTGCTGTTTGTCGGAGTTTAGGAAATGTAATGATACCATGTAATCAGTAACATCTAAACATCTGAAAACTGATATCATATTAAAATCAGTAATCCACTGCAGGAACACCCTGAGACGTAAACGAGAGAGGTACGAAGAAAATGGAAAAAACACATTTCCTTTTGTGATCATGACTGAAAACCAGAGAACAAGGTTTTTCAAAGCATATGTCTTACAATGGACGCTGTGCTTCAATGCTTTTGTATAAGCAGGTGTCCATCAGTTCTGATTCAAATACTTGTCCTTTTCCAGTCCTTTAGTAATTTTACTGTCCACTTTCTCAAGGCCACAATGCACTGACAAAAGACCAAAGGCACAAGAAAGGAAGAGTGAGCCTGAGGGCTGGCAGTAAACATGGAGGCCCACCCCACTTTGCAGCAAACAGGGAGATGATGTTCAGTTCTGGAGTGGCCATGTCCTGCAGCAATGTCTGGATGTCCAAACACCAACCTAAAGCAGGTTTAATCTCCAGGCTGTACTCTACAAAGCGAAAGGGGCCATTAAATGGACAATCACTACAATCAATGCGTTACTATCTTAGCCCTGACCTATTTCTTTTCTGCCCCTCAGCCCCTCCTTCTAACCTATTCCACAACTCCCCTGGAGCAATACAGAAGCCCAATGCCACCATCACCGCAGAAAAGAGCTGATGGGGGCTACACAAAGCGGGAGGAGGGGAGATGGAGAATGGGCCCAGATTGAAACTGGTTGTGGCCTGCAGGTCTGATCTGTACTACATTATGTACATGCATTCCTACAATGTCATGCAAGTTTAAACAAGATTTTCTTTAGTGACAACAAGAGCAAGTCGACATCTCATATGAATTATTTCTCATAGAAACAAACTGAGAAATTTAGTCAATAGATCAGATTCTGGGCCTTTGTCTCAAGCCACCATCTAAACGTTGGCCCTATTGTCAGGAGATTGGAAGAGTGATCCCAAGCACTGCCATTCCTGCCTGGGAGTCCAAGACAGCACAACTGGCCTCGCTCTCTCTGAGTAGGTAAGAAGACCCTTACTCCCTGCCCCCACATCACTTACCCCATTGGAAGTTAGTGTTCTCCTCCAAGCATGTTGTGATGCGATGGTGTTTCAAATGAAGCATGTGCTAACTTTAAGCCTTTCAGCTTGGAAGCATCATGCGATAGAGATGATCTTGAGATCTAGCTAGCTAAAATGGGCGATAACCTAAATAAAACTCATTGGTAGCACAGCAACAAGAGTTAGTAAACAGAATGTTGTGGGATCAAATCCCAGCACTGACTGGGTACACCTGGTTTTGCCCTTGGGCAAGGGACTCAACCCTCCACTGCCCCAGGTGGCGCAGTTCTGCTTTTCATTTTGCTCACTGCACAAATCCAAGTTAAAATAGAAGACTGTAAAGCTGTTCTCAACACTTAGTGACCAGTCATGTCTTCATGACACAATGAACAGATATTAACTAACAGATATCCATAATATAGACCTAATAAAATCTGTTTTATTTTCTACCTGTGCTCTTAATGAACAAGATCAGAAATGGTGCATGGCCTCTGAATCCTTCATTACAGGCCTTACCTGGACAATGCACATTTGTCTCGGTTGAAGTCAAACCTTTTGACAATGGAGTTGACCTGATTGAACTCAGTGGTGGTTTGACTGAAGGAGGAGTTGTGAATCTAAACCTGATGTCTCTGAGAGGAACACCAGTGTGATGATGGCTATCAGCAATGTACCACTTACTTGAGAGGGTCGGGGGGGTCTTTGCCTGAAGGGTAGTTCATTTCCTCTCTATCTCTTGCAGAAATCCAGTCAGATCCTTCTCTGCTAAAAGACTGACAGGTAGCCAAGCACTATCCGGCTCCCCCTGTCAGCGCCTGTCCCCTCCGCTTAGCTCGCCCACTTTTGGGGTGTCACCTCTGATTAGGTCATTGTCAGACGAAGCCAGACGGCAGCTGCCCCTGGGTCAGGTATCAGGTGGCCAAAATAATAGACATGAAGCACATGAAACACTTTCAACCAAACCAAAACAGAATCCACATGGAAACATAAGACTAAAACCGTCTTAAACCTCTTGGTGTGATTATATTGTTTGATTTTCAGTACAGAGACACAACCGTTTTTAGTGAAGACTGTTCAGGTGCAAACCACCTTCTACAACTTTATCTCAGACATAGACAGCTGCAGAAAAGGAAAAACCCTCAGCCAAACTTTCCCCCTTATTCCAAATGTGGTTTCAGCCTCAGGTGCTCCACCCCCACATACACTGAGCATCATGTAAGGATAGTAAACTAATTTTGCTGCAGCTTGGCTTACATTTTGGCTATTTGCACATCTGTTTATGAAGTCTGAAAAAAGTCAGAATAACTACATCAAGAGGTTTTTCAAAAGTTTTGTTCAAAGCATTTAGTAATTCTTAAGCAAGATGAAGCGAGATGCGTGTGTGATGCCAGGCAAAACATTTTGCTTTCCATATTTGTAGACCATATTGTAGTAATGGGACATTTGATGTTCCCAAAAAATCTAATTATGTTAGATACTGATGAGTGTTTTCGCTAGACAAATTTCAAAAGGCAGCAATCATAAGACAGCCAGATGGCCAAAATGGAGGCAAATCCATCAACTATTCATCAACGAACAAGGGCAAGAACTGAAAACCTCCAAGAGCAAAAAACCAGAAGCAAACTAACACAGCGGGCAGTACATTTGGGAAGCTCAAAGAGGAGCTGGAATGTTTCAAGGAGATCCAGTAGGGTGTTCAGCTATAGCATCATAAGATTTAGCCAGTGTCTTATTCCAGCAAAAAATAAATAAATAAATAAAAATAACTAAAAGTTCAAAAATGCCCTGCGATGGACTGGCGACCTGTCCAGGATGTATCCTGCCTTCCAGCAGGCTCCAGCACCCGCTGTGGTTGCTTATTTCATGCCAATCAAATGACATTTTTCTTTCAATCTGTTGATTGCAGTGAGCTCCGAAACACACCAAACGCTCTGATAATGGTCAGATGTCTGGCTTGCAAAACTAAAATGTAGTCAATCCACCAAAACATGTTCGGTGTCTGATGAACTTCTTTCATTTTGAGCATTAGGCTAATAAGTAATGGGAGCTTTCCGCGACCAGCACTGTTTAATGGCATCACCTCATACTTGCATCAAACTGTGTCAAGTTGTTAAGCCATGTCAAATAGACTTGCTTATGTGTTTCCGTTCATTAAGAAGGTGTCCGTCAGAGCGACTTGCATTTGAAGTTATTACATGACCTTTCAAGCCATACGGTTACCTATAAAAAAGTACATTACATGGCTTAAAACAGCATTAGCAGTTGTCTGCACTCTTGAATGGTGTCTATATTTTTGTCTACTTTAATATACATCGCATGAAGTCTGTGCAGTGCTAATAAGTGGTGCATAAGCTTCCATGTTACCGACATAAGTCTCATACTAAAAAGACTTTGGAAGCAACCAGCAGACTCCAAACACCGTCTTCAGTACATTTTAAGGAAGGGGGAACTGTGTACATTAGATTTTTGCCCCAAAGCATACCTTTCAGCCAATGACAGAAGCAATGGATCCATATATTTACCAAATGTATCACCATTACTGATGTGAAAATGCAACATATCCAAATATGTTGTTGCTACGTTCCAATACCTAAACAGAATTAAACCGTAACATATTTCCGGTATTTTGCAGCCTTGTATATGTAAAGCAATGCTGATAGATTACTATTTTGGTTCCATGCATCACTGGCTATACTGTAGAACACATTTGGATGAAGACATCTGTCAGAGATGTGAAAGCAGGCTTGAAAGGCCAGTCACTGGTCATGTAATAACATCAAATGCATGTCGCTCTGACAGGGGTGCAGTCTTAATGAATACATATGAGGCTCTTTATGGGCCAAACGTGGCTAGGCCCTGCATTAAACAAATGACCCTGATAGCCATTCACTCCCAAGAGACCTCCTGGTCACAGGAACTGTCAATCAATCACGAGCGGCTAGACAAAACATCCCCAGGGACCCTGTCAAACAGACAAACACGCACACATAGGTGCACACAAAGACGGATCTTGTTGAGGGATGTTGTGGTGCGCAGGACAGACAGACGACGTCTAAATCAGGCTGACAGCTCAAAACCTTGGGAACAAATCTGTATCGACCTAAAGGCATTAGACTAAAAGGAAGTAAGCACAGCTCTACCCCAACCACGAGGAAGTGAAAATGAAGTGTTAATGAAACCAGATCCGCCGAGTGCAGACAGCAGACAGCTAAAACAATGACACGCTTGTGTCGCCCACTGCTGCTACTGTATGCACCCGGATATTCACGACACCGGAATTTCGACACAGATACTGACACCGAGTGTTGTGTTACAATGTTCATTACAAAACAATACTAAGGCAAAGGTCTGAACACCCTGGGACTGAAGTACTTATGTACAAACTGTAGAACGAGGCTTTTTTCTAAGGCTTTGTTCACAAAGTAGGTAAAAGTGGCCTGAATCTTATCTTTTCCTTCATATGTGACACAGATGTGTCATCTGTGTGTCAGTGTGAACAGCAAAAAAACACACTGAACCGGACATTCCGATTTGAGACGTTTCCATCTGTGGTACTACAACCCGATACGTATCCGATGTGTGGCAATGCGACTCGGTCTGAGCAGCCAGATCGGAATTCATGCAATTCATTTACGTCAATCCAACTTAACATTGGTCGTCAATTTTAGCTGCTGAAACCTCAAACACTAGGCTGATATTTCTGTGCAAAAAAAAACAAAAAAAAACTTGTAACCACTCCATATTCAAAGAGATTATGAAAGAAATGTCTGGATGGCGGCTAAAGGAGAACGAGTCTGCAGCATCAAAGAAAACAAAGTTTAAAGAAACCAAGGACGTGAAACAAAGAAGCGGCTGTCGTGTCTCGACACTTGTTCGATCACCTTGCTTAAGTTCTATCCATGGTTTGTAAAATAAAACGAATTCAATTTGTTAAAAGAATTAAAAGAATCAAACAAACTAAGAAACGAGTAGACTAAGAAATACGAGAAGACTCTTCAGAATTCAGAAGTGCAGGTCCTTTATTTCTTGAGCATGGAGAATGTATTCCAAAGGCAGTTGGACGACACACCCAAATATACAGAATTTGTACACATGTTTTATACCCTTGGTGAAGGTGGGGTGACATCGCCCCACCTCTTTTTTGTCATCTCCTGGTTTCATAAAACCACCATTATATTCAAATTGACCTTCAAATGTCTATCAAATAGGGTCTTGTGTGAACCATTATCTCCAAGTCTTGTCCGAATTCTTTTTTAAAAAAAACATTGTGCCCAGCACATGCTGGTACTTTTCCGTCTCGGCTTTTTGGCCTTGAAAGGTTCACAAGTTCACTCAAAAGCATCCGTCCTCATACTGAGGTTATTTTAGGGCACTTATTCCAATATGCTTAGGCCTTAGTTATGATCTAGCCTGTATAATATATGGCATTTTAATTTTGAGGATTTTTAATTTACATCACGGCCGTGGCTGAAACAGCGTGCCCTTTTTAAGAGTTCGAACGCATTCTGGGTGACGAGCCCAGCTGTCAGCCATCGGAACTTCGTGATGACTCCTGTGGTGCTGGTGCAAAACTGAAACCTCCAGGCTCGCATGAGGGTGCCATATGAAGCACTGTTCATTTGCGCATGTGGGTCAGTTTAGGAGCGTGATCTGTTCAGACTGATGTCACATATAGGTCACTTTTAAAAGACATTGTGAACAGCACCAAAAAAAAAAAGATTAGGTGAAAAAAAACAGATTTGGGTCACATTCACCTCCCAAAAGTAGCCTAGAAGTCACAGTTTATGGGCTGTGTGCAAGGTAAACTGTAATACTAAATACAGTATGCAAATCTAACCGTGTCGCCGATTTCCTAAGTGTAAATAAGTCAACACACAAATAATATATAATATAAAATAATAACATAATATAAATATATTACTATTTATATCAAATAAAATAAATAATACCCTTTACAGACAACACACTTCTGCACATTTTACTGCAATGTCTATGTGCTGAAATGGGGGGCTTGGGGGGCACAAAATGTAGCCTGTGCAAAAGTATATTTTATATTTTTCAGCTCTAAATGTATATAAGAAATGCATTTAAACGGAGTCGATTCCTTGCAGTCCAGCAAGCACAACTGGGCCAATTTGAAAGTTTAATTATTTTTTTCTTTATTTGATGAATTTAGTTTCCAAAGTCTTATCAATGCATCTCCAAACACTTAAGCAGTGTAGCCCAAAGAGGTTTTGGAATGTAAAGTTTTATGTTTACTTTCTCTGACTGCATCAGAAGACCAGACTGGTGTAAACAAAACGCACACGGCTGCTTTCCACAAGGCTGGACACATGAGCAGCCGTCTGGCCGTGGTGCTCCGAGGCAGCCGGAACAGCAGAGGCCAAACAGGATATGCCAGCTGAAACATTTCCATTAAAAACTTAAAAGAGCCAGCAAATAGGAGCCACGCTGGAGTGAATTAAACTCCTTTTAAATCTGTCAAATTAGAGGCAGGCGTGTTAGGAGCAACAGGAAAGCCAGAAGCCAGGCCTTAGGCAGCGGGCTCTGGAGAATGACCTCTGCCCTTTCACTGTCTGAAACTCACCACTCACCTCCGTCTAATACACTCTCTTACCACTCCTTGAACGTCTGAGTCTTAGCCCGTACCACACATGCTCAGCAAATAGGACACCAGCCTATTTGTCTCTTCAGCCATTCAGAGTTCAATGTAAGAATGTAATGTGATCTTCATATCTATGCTCCGCCCACAGTGGAGGTCTTCTGTACGCACTGCTGCCAAGCTGGACTTGATATTCATTTTGTATGTGAGTGATCTGTTCATTCGGCACAAGTACCTCCCTTCGCTCCTGTCGCTAGTGCTTCGCTAATTGAGAGACATGGCAAACTATTGCGCAGGATGTGAAGGAAAATGTCAATCATGAAACTGCAGATTTCAAATAAATTCAATAATTTCAATAATCCAAGCTGACGACTCTTGTGAGCTCAGTTCTTGAATTTTCAGGAAGTATGACAGATTTGTGCAGCTAAAATATTACTCATTTTTATTTTGTCTGTTTACAACGGCATCCAAAGACCTGCTTCAGATGTTTTTTTTACTTTACTTGTTAAAAATAGAGCAGTTAAATGCTCTAAACAAGCTACTCCATGCATCTGAGAAAGTGGAGGGCTGTGGAAGAATGGATAGTTCCAGAACTCCAGAAATAAGCAGGGACATCCTCGTTTCGTATGGGGATTGAAAGTTTTGATCAATCAGCCGGTGCTATGGAGCTACAGCTTGTAATCTGATCACAACCTTTCCTTCAGAAAATAATAAATAAACAAAATAATTACATTTAAAAATAAATATGCTTTTCCTCCACAAAAACAGAAAGCATGACATTATTCTTCATGTAGCTTGAAGCAGAATGTCAAGCAACTCTGACAGTGACAGTGAGTGAGAGAGAGAGAGAGAGAGAGAGAGAGAGAGAGAGATCTTTAGATTTCAAATAAAAATGATAGCCTACACCAAAGTCTCTATAAATAAGGACATGTGTATGTCTGCTTTAACTGCATAGCAGGGTTAACATAACACAACAAATACCTATAAACAAAATGACAGCTTCTGTATCTCAATGGGAATAAGTTGGAATGGAAGCTCTGTTAGAAGCATGGTGATGGTAGTGTAGGGCTGAACAGTTTGGGAAAAATATCAAATTTGTTCTGACCAATTTAAGACGGTGATTAAATTGCCATTATTTTTGTAAATATTTTGTAAGGTCCAAGCCTTCACCATGAAGACCAGCACATCAAAGTTTTCTGGCTTGAGGCCTGAATGCTGAATGTGTACTGGCGGTTAGTTGTGGTTGTGTTGTCATGTACTCATCGCATGGGAGCTGGTTTGCTTCTTATTTGTGTAACTCCCCTACAGGCAGTTTACAAGCTCCATGTCATTGGGTTCAATTTCCCACTTAAATTTGTTAAGACAACACTGTTGATAATGTAGGCTGCAATTAAAGTTGCATTTCTTGCAACCTTTCAAATTGTGATTTTCATCTAAAAACAATTCATCTATTCTCAGCATCATCTTTACTGTTACAGAGCAGATTCTAACTGATGCTTAGTTTTGTCTAATCGAGCATTGTTTTCTCTCAATTTCCCAGGCTTATTACAAGCTAGGCTTAATGTCAAGAGTGCACCAATCATTTTTATGACCAATTCCTTTTTATAACAGCCAAAATGGTCAATGGCACATTTTTTAACCCATAAAACACTCTAGCATGTTCCCAATACTTTCCATTAGCCAGAAAATTGGAAAAAAATGGCTGATTATGACTGCTCCCCCTATTATTTTTCATGGGAAATAATAGTGTTATTCTCAAGTTACAGAAGTGAGGAATGGCAGACCATCTGGGCCACTTTAGGGTTAAATATCAGTTCTTCATTTTATAGTTAGGATGAGTCTAAATGGAAGAAGAGTTGATTTGTAGTCACTAAATTGCAGTGTATTATAAACTCAGGCCTCGGTTTAAAAATCATTCAGTGGATATGATCCTGAAAGCATTCCAGCTTGGTCCGTAAGCAGTAACCTTATCAAAGCTCCAGGCCTCATCTATACCAATTAGAGAGGAAGAGGGGGATGTATGTGAGCCTGAACAGAAAGCCTCATGGCATACAGAGTAGAATTAAACCATGCCAAATACACATTCATTTGCTCATCCATTCAATTATTCCCCATTTGGTCATGGGTAATAGAATTATTCCAAACAGAATTAATTTGCCTGTTCATCAAGCACTGCCACAATTACATCTATTATCTAAAGGAAAATCATCATCTATTTATGTAGTCTCGCAACTTCACTTCACTACAGACTGTGCGTTTCCTGAAAAAGATATAAGTCCTCAATAGGCCTGTCACTCAAATTTTGGGAAAAAAAGATAATATTTCATTTCTTAATGAATCGGCAATGACGAGTTGGCAATTTGCATTATCATCATATCTTAAATTCTCCAAATGGTGTCTATTATTCATTTTTGCCACATAGCATTTAAATGTTTTCAAAGAAATATTTTTATAGGATTTCTAACTTCTATCTTTCAAATAAAGAACAGTACTATGCAAATAGAGACTGTCCTTATTTTATTTCCAGTCAAAACAGCCAATAAGCAGAAGTTCTTCATTTTCCAGTGTCAGTAAATTGTCAGTATTTTAGGCTAAATCCCATTTCTTATTTTTTCTCCTACCCCTTGTTTACAAGTGTCACTTCGGCCCTTGGAACAACAACGGGGGGGGGGGGGGGGGGTGATTATTCATTGTCACCCACTGCTTATTCTTTGGTAATATGAAGCTGAAGTCAGCTATTCACCAGCTTCTTGTTCGAATTGTCCTGTTCCACCTTGAATGGTGCAGCAGTTACATTCTGGCACTTCAGGCTTCAACACCGCTGGACTACTTATGATGGAACAGGAAATGTAGCTAGCTAGCTACCAAGACATAGCATACTTTTAGCAAATTTTTATGCTTGTTATGAAGGACCACATTACACTGAAATGACATTATACTAAGACAATAAAATATTTAGCACATTTTTTTAAAACATTGCCACATTTGTAGTTTATTGTATTGTATTGTATTGTATTGTATCTTATTGTTATTGTATTGGATTGAATGGCACAGAGTTCTGCGTTCAACTCTTTCTTTTTCTCTTGGTGTCTGCAGTGACATTTTGTTTCTAGCAGTATCTGAGCTCAGGACTGTCTTTTTCTCTAAGCTAACTGGTAACTAGCTACTAGATACTTTCTCTAGCGAGACAAAGCACTTCTTCTAAGTCGCTCTGGATAAGAGCGTCTGCTAAATGCTGTAAATGTAAAATGTAAATGTAAACATTTGTGGGTTTCTTTGGTCTCTTGTGCAGCAAACTTACTGGTTTTCTTTTTTCTCGTTACACTGTTTGGAGTGTACCTCTGAAAAACCTCCACATGGAGAGCCATGAAGGCCTAACACTTCGCCCTACCCCTCTATCTCAACAAAAATGGGGACGCCCTACCCCTCTATCTCAACAAAAATGGGGACGCCCTACCCCTCTATCTCAACAAAAATGGGGACGCCCTACCCCTCTATTTCAACAAAACTGGGCATGCCCTACCCTTCTATCTCAACAAAAATGGGGACGCCCTACCCCTCTATCTCAACAAAAATGGCGATGCCCTACCCCCTCTATCTCAACAAAACTGGGGATGCCCTACCCCTCTATCTCAACAAAAATGGCGATGCCCTACCCCCTCTATCTCAACAAAACTGGGGATGCCCTACCCCTCTATCTCAACAAAAATGGCGATGCCCTACCCCCTCTATCTCAACAAAAATGGGGACGCCCTACCCCTCTATCTCAACAAAAATGGGGATGCCCTACCCTTCTATCTCAACAAAAATGGGGACGCCCTACCCCTCTATCTCAACAAAACTGGCGATGCCCTACCCCTCTATCTCAACAAAACTGGGCATGCCCTACCCCTCTATCTCAACAAAACTGGGCATGCCCTACCCTTCTATCTCAACAAAAATGGGGACGCCCTACCCTTCTATCTCAACAAAAATGGGGACGCCCTACCCCTCTATCTCAACAAAAATGGCGATGCCCTACCCCCTCTATCTCAACAAAAATGGCGATGCCCTACCCCCTCTATCTCAACAAAAATGGGGACGCCCTACCCTTCTATCTCAACAAAAATGGGGACGCCCTACCCCTCTATCTCAACAAAAATGGGGACGCCCTACCCTTCTATCTCAACAAAAATGGGGACGCCCTACCCCTCTATCTCAACAAAAATGGGGACGCCCTACCCCTCTATCTCAACAAAAATGGGGACGCCCTACCCCTCTATCTCAACAAAAATGGGGACGCCCTACCCCTCTATCTCAACAAAAATGGGGACGCCCTACCCCTCTATCTCAACAAAAATGGGGATGCCCTACCCTTCTATCTCAACAAAAATGGGGACGCCCTACCCCTCTATCTCAACAAAAATGGGGACGCCCTACCCCCTCTATCTCAACAAAAATGGGGACGCCCTACCCCTCTATCTCAACAAAAATGGGGACGCCCTACCCCTCTATCTCAACAAAAATGGGGACGCCCTACCCCTCTATCTCAACAAAACTGGGCATGCCCTACCCTTCTATCTCAACAAAAATGGGGACGCCCTACCCCTCTATCTCAACAAAAATGGGGATGCCCTACCCTTCTATCTCAACAAAAATGGGGACGCCCTACCCCTCTATCTCAACAAAAATGGCGATGCCCTACCCCCTCTATCTCAACAAAAATGGCGATGCCCTACCCCCTCTATCTCAACAAAAATGGCGATGCCCTACCCCCTCTATCTCAACAAAAATGGGGACGCCCTACCCCTCTATCTCAACAAAAATGGGGACGCCCTACCCCTCTATCTCAACAAAACTGGGGATGCCCTACCCTTCTATCTCAACAAAAATGGGGACGCCCTACCCCTCTATCTCAACAAAAATGGCGATGCCCTACCCCCTCTATCTCAACAAAAATGGGGACACCCTACCCCCTCTATCTCAACAAAACTGTGGATGCCCTACCCCTCTATCTCAACAAAAATGCGGACGCCCTACCCCTCTATCTCAACAAAAATGGGAACGCCCTACCCCTCTATCTCAATAAAAAGCGGGACGCCGTACCCCAAGATGGAAGCACACAAAACAGGGGACTAAAGGCTAAGTGGTAGCGGTCCTTTCTTTTCTGTAGACTTGCCTTTATGTTTTTTAAAGAAATCTGCAGTGATACTTCAACAGTTCAGTCTTGGTTGCATTTTCTATTTTCTATTCACGATCCAAGGAATCCTATACACATACAATGCTGTTGACATCTGGACTCTTCTGGAAACTTCTATTTTTTTCCCAGTTATTTTCCACTGAGTATCCTTTTGCTTACCCAATCTCCTCAAAAATATCTCCTGAAAATGAAGTACCTAATGGCTGTTTTGACAGGAAATTAAATACATCAAGGTGGTCTCTGACTTTTGCACAGGGTCATCTTCTAGAGTTTCTGAATGGCTACGCATCGTTTGTTGCTCACTGAAGTCTATGTTTATTGCTTGGCCTTTTTTTTTTATGAACTGATTACTCAATCATCATAATAATTGGTAGATTACTCTATTACCAACATAATGCCAAGTACAGAAGTAATTTACAGTCAAACAGTTAAAGTTTCAAAATGACCTCTGCCTGATCTCTTGGAAGAACATTTTGCCGTTCTTTAAAAATGTCTTTATGTAGGAACTACAGGGCAGTGAGAAATAAAGGAGGCCAATTATCCTGCCTATACAGAACATGTCTCAGAACAAATCAGCAGCATTACCATTTTAACTCCAGGCACACCTAGTCTTGAAATTCCCTGAAGCCGTCTTAGCAGCGTTCGAGTAAAAAGTGAAATGCAGTTTTAGTTTTTTTTATATTTCAAATATTAAGCGCTAATGAAAACCTCGCCGCTAGTCTGGAGAAAGGTCACCTCTTAGGACACAACTGGACGTCACCAGGACGTCCATGCTTTAGCTAACTGCTTCCTCATTAAGCAAAAACGCTTTAATAAAAAAAGGAGAGACAGAAAGTGGAGATAACGAGCAGGTCGTATCAGACGCAGCTGTAGCAGAACTCATGCCCCAGAGTCGTCATGGTGACAGCTGCCTGGTTGCATGCAAAGCGAGAAGTGGCAAGAGCGGATCCAGCCGCTAACAGCCGCTGGCTAATTGGCATCGCTAACTGCCTTTAAAACTGTGACAACGGCTCATTTTTCATTAGCATAGGCTACTTTAAGAGTCCAGCAGTTAAAGATGTGGGGCAGTTAGCATGAAAAACACTATTTTCTGGTCAGTCATAGACCTTTTAATTGTGGCGCCTGACCCTGTCTGTCCAGGTTTCAGAAGGTGCTTTAGGTATATGCAACATCGCACCACCCATAGCCCCCCCACCCTGGGTCAAAAGGTCAAAAGGACATTTGTTGTTTTTGCTGTTGTTCATGTGGTTGTTGTTCGTTTAACATGTGCTTATGTGTTGACTGTGTTTCTTCGTGTTGAGCTTTGGGTCAGGTAGCGTGGGTTTGTGTGTCCACCATAGAGAGAAGCTATATGGCTAGAACTGACCTTGCCCTCTATTCTTGCTATTATTCAATGGCCTTTTCTGCTTTGTTCAATAAAAGAGCATTTCGCCACGAGGCATTTCAAGAAAAAGGCAGTTTGAAACAGTCGGTCAGTCTGTACAGGAACTATGCTAGATAGCTAACCTAATCACTAATCCAGCTGAAGCTTCATGAAGTTGTAAAAGAATGGGATCTGTAACTTACTAAAACTTCAGCTGGACTAGCCACTATGCTAGCTGGTTAGCTACTGTTTAGACTGCTACTCGGTATCCAATCTACCATTTCAAGTGGTTTTGCCTCTGTCCTTTAAAAACCACATTAAACTGCATTCTGGCCATCAGAGCAAAGGTGAGGTGACGGCAACAACATTTAAAAAAAAAGGCGTCTCTGAACACAAGGAATTACTGGAATTTTTGAGGGCCTGTATGCAAATATTCATATTTTTCATTCTCTGTTAGAGCCAACATCTTAGCTTCCCTCAGACGTTATTTCATTTCCGTGGCTTGGTCATTCTAGGGGTCCTTCGAGCACTCACTGGCAGACAATTAGCCACAACTTAGCAGCTATTACACAATTATATGACCACAAATATGCACTCTGTAGTGCAATTCTGAGTTGCTGGGGAATAGCTAGCCTTTACAAAGTAGTCATTTTGCTCACTTCTCTGAAATGATGCCGATCATATCCTCTACATGATGTGTTCACTTTACTTTCATGTTCACCCTGCGATCGTGTGATTGTCATGTGAACCCTGTGATGGCATGATGAAAATAACAGTACTTATTTTGTCACCTCATACAGCTTTGCCAAAATGCACTGCTTGCTAAAGGAAAAAAGCCTTTCTTTAGGTTGAAATCGGTGTCTTTTTGTGTCATTTGTGGCTAAAATTTCAGAAATCAAGTCTAAGTCGAGGTACGAGTCAGCAAAGCGTGGACTCGAGACCCCATCTCTGACAGCGACAACACATTTAAAAAAAAGGCATCTCTGAACACAAGGAGGGGGGCGTTACTGGAATTTATGAAGGCCTGTATTCAAAAATTCACATTTTTCATCAGGTTCATTATAACCTACATCGTAGCTTGCCTTAGGGGTTATTTCATTTTTGTGGTTTGGTCATTCTAGGGGTCCTTCTAGCACTCACTGGCAGGCAATTAGCCATGACTTAGCAGCTACTATACAATTATATGACCACAAATATGCACACTATAGTCCAATACTGGGTTGCTGGGGAATAGTTAGCCTTTACAAGTAGTCTTTT
Source organism: Pygocentrus nattereri (assembly GCF_015220715.1). Classification (NCBI taxonomy): domain Eukaryota; kingdom Metazoa; phylum Chordata; class Actinopteri; order Characiformes; family Serrasalmidae; genus Pygocentrus; species Pygocentrus nattereri. The sequence goes on along the minus strand of NC_051211.1, from coordinate 7,385,064 downwards.
GCCCCCATCTCTGAAACGCTGCCAGATCATGTCCTCTGTATGTTGGCACCACTCCAGAACAATGTGTGCATATAAGAAGCCAAGTTTTTTTTCTTGTCTCTCAACAGCTGACCGAGTCGTCACAGTGAGGAACGCGTGCAGACAGAAGCTCACACAGAGTGACCAGTGGCCAGGGTCAAAGGGTATTTCAAACTGGGCAGTATGAGCAGAGGATGCAGACATCGGTGATATGCAGCCAATTAAAAAAATTAATTAAAAACATGAACCCTCAAGTTTTCAAGCTTCAACTGATTAAAGGGAAATTCCAGCACTTTAACAGTATTGCTGTATAATTCAACTTTTGGGATGTAAACAGTCAGTCAGAGTGGTTTGAGGTGAAACAGTTCATTGTGGAGAAATTACCAAGAGTGGTGGAGATGGGAATCAGCGGTCTTGATGTCCACAACCCAGATTTAGCCATTTTATTTTAACAAAATAATCAGTAAACCTACATGCACCTTCTGAGTTTTAATGTAGTGTGGAAAATGGTACAATTGTAAATAAGTGCTTTTGGAAGTTTTTTGCCTCACAACACCCTGCATGTACCATTAAAGGTACACTTTAAGTCAAAAAGTAATCTCAGAGCTATCGTAAAACAATGTGCCAGGCATCAGACAATGTATTCATCAAACTCTCGCTGAGCTTTTCGGAGATGGTAAACACTTTAGACATCTGGTTCCTATCATCACTGTTGTGAACAATTCTCTTTTGGTAAGTATCTCTAGAATGCAGTGTTCCACATCAAACCACTCTGAATGACTCAACAATTTAATCATGCAGAAATTTTTAAAAATCTGGATTTCCCCTGTACACCTCTTAGGTCCACTATGACGCAAGTGACTTATTAAAAACAAGCCGAAAATTTTCATGGAAAGTGCAGGTTCTAAACTTTCAATCTGTAACATATGTATGTTTGTAAGTATAAGAAGAGATATTTTAATATGACTTGAATTTGAAATGTTTTATGTACTGTCTTTATACTTTTGCTACCCTTTTGGCATTTTTACATGAAAATAAGCAAAAAGAAAAAAATCAGATAAGCAGACACAAACCTGTCAATTCATAATGTATAAGTAATGCATTATGTATTTAATCATGTAATTACATAATGACAATAATTATGTAAGTGAAACTGAACATAAAGCAAAATGACAACATTAAAAGCTAAATTGAAGATAGTATTTGGAAGAGGTGTATTTTTTGATTAACCCACATTAACACTGACCACATTAACCTGTTGCACCTAAAGACCATTCAATTAACTAAACAATGCAAGATTTAAATCATACAGTCAGTTCAACAAATAAATCCAACTCAAAGATGCTGAAACACTAAAAGGTAGCATCATTAACAGCACTCTCTTACCGGCAGCCACTGTATTAATGGAGCGGACCATTAAGAAAAGTCCTAGAGCTCATGGTCATCATCTGCGTGACTGCATTGCAACTAAGATGTCTGCCATTCATCCGGTCCATTCCATGTGCCAAAGAGGGCTGGTGTAAGCAACACACAGATCTAATAGAATGCTCCTCCAGAGTGGTCTCTAAGCAAAGGAAATAACACAAGTCCACACAAAGGAAGAAATAAATAGAAGAGGACAGGCCTTCGTATTCTGTAAGCTATGCTGTTTATAGAAACGCAACAGTCCTTTACTGCTGAGACTGCTGTCCAAGTGTGAATTCCATTATGTATGAGCATTCACCAGGAACATCATCCAATCAAAGAACTCCCATTAAGGGCAGATTTTTGCCAACCCAACCACCAGTCAGACCACAGAGAGGAGCTGGCAAAAGGCAGCCACAACAAGGCTGGTGGAAAGGCACCGGAGCGCGCCTCGGACCCCCACAGCGACATCGCCCACTCCCAGCTCCTCTAGAGTCTATAACCAGCTCCCAAACAAATCTGCTTCTCCATAAACAACATTGTGTTTACCATTCGCTGTTTACAGAGGAGCAGATAAAAGTGCTTGTGTTGAGCCAGGCTCCAGTGCCCCTTGATTTCTGAAGTCCCACTCATTCACTGAAGGGCCACTGAGAATACGGCTGAGCAACAAAGCGGCCGGTTCAGCCTGGAGTAAACTCCTAATGGTATTCCTGACTACATCAAAGCACAGCGCTATAAAAAACTTTTGAAAGTTATAACATTTAGGGCTTGAATGATATGAACATTTCAATGATATGTGGGTGATATTGATACTGATTTAATGGGCTAAAAACCTCAGTTGTGACATTTCTTAAACATAAATAAATGGCAGAAATCAGTGTTGAATAAAATCATAGCACTGGAGGCGGAGCTATAATTTTTGGTGTTTTTATTTCTGTGAATTACCTCTTATTTTTCCCGTTTTCCATTAATGTTATAACTAGTGGTTTCAAAGTTTCAATAGCACATTAACACCATTCCGTTTTTTCATTTCAGGTCATTAGCACATTTTCCTAGTTTGACCCTTCAAACCATCCATAGTTCCCAGAAGCCCAGTTGTTTGCAGGCTGTATGTTATTATGACTCTTTGATTGCGGCCCTCAATTCCAAACATAGCTTTTAAATGGCGAGTTATTGATGGATCACTCGAAACGAGACGTAACACAGCGACACCCATGTTTAATCAAAAATTGGAACCTGTGTTCACCTTATTTTCATGTTCACCCCGCATTTGTGTGATTTTCGTGTGAAATCTGTGCTGACACAATGAAAATAATAGTACTGAATTACTGAAAGTAAATAAATTGCATGCTTGTTCAGTGAATAAAATGCAGTGACTGTTAAATAGGGAGAATTTAATAGGTTCAAATTTGAGCAAATAAGGATAACATGATTTATTGTGACTAACTAAACAAAGAATGCAATTAATCTCAATTTATTATGTTAATAATCCGACAGTCCTAGTTATAACGTGCTAAAGCATTGGATACATTTTACAAGTTTTTGTTATTTTAACTCTGATGGTGTTTCATGTTCAGATTTATTCAGCTTCTGTGCTGCTGTTTTATATTTAAAGTATGAGTGACTCATACTGGGCTTCCCAGTGGAACAACTATCAAAGGTTTTGCCCTATTGTCAGGAGATACCAAGCTCTAATTCCCATGATGCCACAACCAGAAAAGTCACTAAATCAGCAGATTTGCAACCTGCAATAACTGTGGGTCCTCAATATTAGCTGACATCAGTGGCCAACTGATACATCAGTCAGGCCATAATAATATTGACAGACAATGATTTCACAAAATGTGTTAAACTGCGATTTTTTTATGACTGAGCATCAAAAGAATATGGACACATCTGAGCACCGATAAGACAAACATACTCAGTGAGAGAGCCCGACATGTCATGACATTGTGGTGGAAGAAAGAAACACCAGGCGAATCAATTCAGTAAAATCTGTTAGTGATTGTTTATCTTATGCTCCAGTACATCAGAAAATCAATGCGTTCAGTTTCCCCATCTTATCTCAAAGGCAGTCCTTCAGCCAAGACATATGTTAGAAGGTTGCTTTACTTATGCTCTAGAGTGAGGAGGCTATTGTAGCTGAAAGCATCATCCAAACAGCATGTCTAAATCATCACGCACCCAACCGTGCTGACACTACGCCACTTCGAAACAGACCTGCCTACATACACCATATTGTCAAAAGTTTTCAGTCACCCATCCAAATCATTGAATTCAGGTGTTCCTATCTCTTCCATGGCCACAGGTGTATAAAACCAAGCACCTAGGCCTGCAGACTGCTTCTACAGACATTAGTGAAAGAATGGGTCGCTCTCAGGAGCTCAGTGAATTCCAGCGTGGTACCATGATAGGATGCCACCTGTACAGTCCAGCTGTGAAATTTCCTCACTACTAAATATTCCAAAGTCAACTGTCAGTGGTATTATAACAAAGTGGAAGCGATTGGGAACGACAGCAACTCAGCCACGAAGTGCTGCGTATAGTGCGCAGAGGTCGCCAACTTTCTGCAGAGTCCATCACTACAGCCCTCCAAACTTCATGTGGCCTTCAGATTAGCTCAAGAGCAGTGCATAGAGAGCTTCATGGAATGGGTTTCCATGGCCGAGCAGATGCATCCAAACCTTACATCACCAAGCACAATGCAAAGCATCAAATGCAGTGGCGTAAAGCACCACCACTGGACTGTTGTCTGGAGTGACGAATCACGCTTCTGGCAATTTTCTGTCTGGGTTTCTGTCTGGGTTTGGCGGTTGCCAGGAGAACGGTACTTGTCTGACTGCATTGTGCCAAGTGTAAAGTTTAGTGGAGGGGGGATTATGGTGTGGGGTTGTATTTCAGGAGTTGGGCTCAGCCCCTTAGTTCCAGTGAAAGGAACTCCTAAAGCTTCAGGAGACCCAAGACATTTTGGACAATTTCATGCTCCCAACTTTGTGGGAACAGTTTGGGGACGGCCCCTTCCTGTTCCAACATGACTGCGCACCAGTGCACAAAGCAGGTCCATAAAGACATGGATGAGCCAGTTCGGTGTGGAAGAACTTGACTGGCCTGCACAGAGTCCTGACCGCAACCCAAGAGAACACCTATGGGATGAATTAGAGCAGAGACTGCGAGCCAGGCCTTCTCGTCCAACATCAGTGTCTGACCTCACAAGTGTGCTTCTGGAAGAACGGTCAAAAATTCTCACAAACACACTCCTAACCCTGTGGAAACCTTCCCAGAAGAGCTGAAGCTGTTACAGCTGCAAATGGTGGGCCAACATCATATTAAACCCTATGCATTAAGAATGGGATGTCACTCAAGTTCATATGCGTGTGAAGGCGGACGAGCGAATACTTTTGAAAAATACAGTGTAGTTTCAGACATTGTATAGGATATCTATTAAATATTATCTTCACAAATGAACAAACATACATCATACAGCTAAGACCAGCAGTAGCAGGAATCAAAGCATACATTTTGCCTTAAATTTTCCACTTTTATAGGTAATATTTCAGTGTGTAAATGTCAATGCCAGACTATTCCTTAAATTCTCCAGGCATCCTGCCCTGGCAAATATCTGCATAATTAAACTATTAAGATGTAAACAAAGTCATTCAGAGCCATTGAGAGCAATTTGTCGTCAAAGGTTCCATTCTTGAGAAATTTAGGGAGTTAGAATTGTTCGTAGTAGTGGTGATGGGAACTAGACATCTCAAGAGTTTAATGCCTCCAAAAGCTCCCTTACAGAAAGTAATTACATGAAATGGTAACAAATATGCAACATGACAGCCTGAGACATTGTTTTATGTTAGTTTTGAGACAAGCTTTTGGCTTAAAATGTTTATTTTCTAATACATTCATGCTTGAGGGATACATGCAAGGCATTATAAGGCAAAACGTCCCTCAAAAAAACAATTTTTCTCAGATTTAACCCTATTTTACCACTGTCGACATTAGGTGTAATAAAAACTCAATAAATAAATCTTTCAATAGTTGTTTGCATAGTAAATAAAATGGCTAAATTTGTAGTCATCATGTTCTCCCCACCACTGTAAGCAACATGTGAATTAGTATGTTTCTCGAAAATGAACCTTTTAACATCACATCAAGTAAATGACTTACATTTCATTTTAACAACTGATTTATGCAAAAGATCTGAAAAAACTGGTGGAATTCCAGATGCAAGGCGACAAAATGCTGCTTCATTCCAGTCCTTGCAGTTCTACATACTGCATGATTTCTATTTGGATTTAAGGGCCAAATCTGTGTCAGAAAATCATGCTGGGATGAAATGTTATCAGCCACACTTATCAATTCAATATAGTCTATTCTTTTCCACATAAAGGCATTTCAACATACATGATTATGAAGGAATCAATCCCGAAATATAAGCCTGCTAAAAACGACTACAGCAGATAAATCAGCATCCGAAGAGCAAAATGAGCTCATTGTGGGAAGAGGAAAAGCGATGGGATCACTCCATTCTCAAAGCTGTAATGGCTCACAGTGACTGGTGTCCAAAAATATGGAGACAATTAAAGGCAGCAGACAGTTGAAACAGATGTCTTGACTTAAATAGCTCAGGGTAGATTTGTGACTCCATCGCAGGTGGTGTGTCTGTCATGGCTGAGTGGCTGAGTGGAAGAGGGGCATCCAAAAATGAGACATTGAGTATGCTCCACATTGCTAAATTTTCTCTGCGAACACATGGCAGTGATATCTGCATCTGAATTCTATCAAGGGACAGCATTCCTGAAGCTATTAAACATTAGCCTACCACTGAGGCTGTTACAAAACAAGACTACAACTTTGAGAGAAGAGCGTCCTTAACCCAACGAGAACAAAAGATCATTGCAAGATCGCCCAGTACCACTTAGAGCACTGCAGTAGTTGAGATTATCATAATTACTGATTCCCTTCTCTTGGGAAATTGGACACAGGCCTCCTGACCCGTGATTGCCTTCAATGGATGCTTGCTGATTTAGTTTTCCATTCAGAATGCCTTCAAAAAGAGACCTAAATGAAACAAGTTAAGAACAGATGTAGGATGGCATGGTTAATGTTATGGTATTATCTCAAAATCATGATTTATGCAATTAGTTCCAAAATCACAATCCGAATGGTTAAGAAACGCTGTTCCCTATAAAATGCACTGAAGCTACTGTCCACACAAAACCACGCATCACAACTTTATAGGAGAAGGCAAAAACGTTCTAAGAGGGCCCATATCCTAATTCTTTACCCTGAGGGCCAAGCGTAACATCTGTGTGGTTTTATGTACCAAAAATGTCCTCATTTATTTTCACTTGACCATTTTTCAAACCTCTCTTTATCCACCAGAATTAAGCAGATTGTCTTTGTTACTCTGCCTTTAAAACTGATATGTTTTATTGAGATCACTTCTGATTGGCGGCTCTGTATTGTGCCTCATTCAAAAAGCAGTCCAGGCTCCTCATAACCTCCTCATAACCTCAGCACTAATAGGCCAGGATTAACGGATATAGGCTCATAAAAATGGGCTGCTGAAGATTCATTTCTATATCTGGACTACTGTATGAACTGGGGAAGAATGTTATGTTGTGAAATGTTAACATACGACCTGTGCTGAAGATGGTTTACAGACAACAACAAACAGCCAGGAAAGTCTGGTTTTGGTCCTTTAAGTTAACATACCTACGTTTTATTCCAAGTAACTCTGGACCATTTATATGGGTCCTTTCACCACGACAAGTTCACACATGTAAAGGGCAGCTCAATTGAAAAACACTAGATTTTGCCGTCTGTTTCCACTCGCACAGTTTCTTTTCGCAAGCAGATAAAAATACTGTAATCTGTTATTTGTTGCCTTTTAGAAAATGTAGCAATGTTTTCCCACTCCAACTTCTTCTTAAACCTCAGAAAAACAAAACGTTGTCATACACACCGTGTTTCATGACAATGCCTTAGAGTGTGCAAAAGTGAAATGATGGTTAAATGTTTTGTTTATTTCCCAAGTGAAAATAAGAGAATCCTTCTTCTACAGGAAACACATTTCTGCACATTTTAAAGCAGAATTACTGTCCATGTGCTGAAACTTAACATACTGGGAAAAAAATAAAACATAAAATGGGGTCTGTGCAAAAGTTAGGGCACATTTTATTTCCCCCCCCAATATTTTAAGCAACAGAAACTGTGCTCTAATATATGGCAACAAAAGTTCTATTCAAGTTTGTTCGCTGTAGAGAATGTGCCACGCAAGAAAAAAAACAGTGTAATTTTACCACTTTTTATATGATTTGATATTTTAACCAAATCATCCACTATCACCAAGAACATAGGGCCTCTGTCATTTGTTTTTTTTTCTTCTTTTTTTAGTACAGCAGCTCCCTTTATATTGTGTGCACATTTTGTGATAAACAGGCCAACAGAAATGCTCCAAAATTACTTATAAAGATAATCTCGACTGAACGGCTTAAGAACGTTTTTGCCTTCTCCTGTAAAGTTATCATTTTGGAGATACATGGTTTTGTTATGACAGTGATAATATGTAAGATCAATGCCTTCCATTGCATAAAAGTAGTTTGTCTGTGCGATCTACATCCCCAACTTCGCTGCAGTGGGCTTAGTCCTTTCCCCAGCTGCTTTTTCTATAAGAAATCCTGCATTTAAAACCAAGCCATGCAGCTTCTCCACCAGTTTTATCACCCCATATACACACAGACACAAACACAAGCACGCAGACACTCGAGGGAAGCGCAGATTATCTTATTTACTCCGTCTTGTGGAAATGCCACTCGTTAAAAGGCAGCCAAATTCAATTCCCTGAAAAAGTCCCTCTCCGGTTTGGTCCCAAACTCTTTGAAGCCGCTCCGCTGTGACTGCAGCTCGCCACAAATAGCAAATAAGATTTTTTTGTAAAACACGACTCAGCAGACCACTGGGCACAGCGTTTATTCCAGTGTATTTCTGTCTCCACATGACATCCCCTGCAATAACCACTCTGAGGACATCTCTCGCCCTCTCTCTCTCTCTCTCTCTCTCTCTCTCTCTCTCTCTCTCTCTCTCTCTCTCTCTCGCTCTCTCTCTCTCTCTCTCTCTCTCTCTCTCTTTCACTCCATTCATTCCACTTTAAGGCAAGCAGAATCTTCCCTTGACAACCAGAGTCAACAGAAAGGAAAAAGGGGGGGATATATTGGCCACTTCTTTCTTAATTGCCTCACCCTGCACCCATCCTGTTTTTGAGCAGATCAAAGGTAATAATCCCCCATAATCCTTGGCTGTGCTCTTCCTGTTGTTATGGTCATTACGAGTGACTGAGGCTGCCTGTCACCTCTCATGTCGTTGCTAAGCTAATGCTACTGTTGTAGAAAAGTAAATAAATAAATACATTTATTTAAAAAAAAAAAAAAAAAAAACACCACACACCACACTGGCTCAATTTCACAGTCAAACGCCTATTTCACGGATGGACAACCACAAGGATAATTAGACGAGCCCTGAGCGAACGCTGCAATGACGCATTGCTTCGACAGAAAATGAGGCCGCAGTTTTTAGCTAAATGAAAGAAGCTAGAGTCACTATTCAGACGTCAACCTCGCCAAATCCCACGACGTACATACATACCACATTTACAAAAGAGAGCAGAGTTTATAACAAGACGACGCCAGGGCTGCACAATATATCGTTTGGTAAGTGTTACTATGGTATCAGCCTTTGCAACACCGATATCGCAGAAGGTTACAATATGCTAACGACCACGCTAACCTAATAAAGTGCTGTTTACTTGTTTACTTTCCACAAGCATCCTGACCAATCGCAGATCCAGATTAGTGTTTTTCGCAGGGTTTTTTTAAACGAATTAACCATGAATTACTTTTTTTTTTTTTAAACCATAATGAAACATCGAGGTAGCAAATTATTAACCCCTGCTCGGAATGTGATCAGTGATATATTGGCATGATTTCCAGTGCTGTGGTGATGCATGACAGGCCAGATATTACAGAGGAGAACCACAGATGGTCAATACTGCACAAGGGGTGCTCTGGAGCGATGAATTTTGTAGAATCCAGTGCAAGCCACAAGCTCTATTCCCGAAGTGAGACAGAGCCTCCTCTCGCTGGAACAGATCTTGGAGAATTGCAGAGCTGATGTAACATATCCACACCAAAGGGCACTTGCGCAGCATGAAGGTATAAGGCCCGGGGGTCAAGCCCCCCCACCCCAGGTCTATCTGTGCATGTGTCCGTACCTCAATCACAGTAACTAGCACAATACTAGTGCTCTGTCTACATTATGCAGGCCCACATTCAGATACGATAATATGATCTGTGAGCTCCACGTCACAATCTAAGGGTCAAAATGGCTTCACTGCACGGATTAGGCCAAAGTAACCACAGGTGTTTTCTTTTACAAACAGTGAAACACTACAATGCAGGAAACGACCTTCAAACTGAACAATTATTAGCCTACCTTAACCTGAAGTCTTGAATAGGTTCATGATGCACACACTTTAATCCCTCACAACCTTTTCAATTATCCCTTAAAGCTAAAGCAAACTCTGCCTTGCAGTAATAAAGCATGTGCTATTGAATAGGTGTAAGAGCTTTCAAACTTCCTCAGCTCTAACACAGATGGAACTAGCATATCCCCCTCAAGCTGCTTTGCCAAAGTTTTTCTGTCTTGGGAACTATAACCATTTGATAGCTGCACTCAGAATGAATTGTTTGGAACGGAGTGAATGCAGATTTATACAGCTCCTAGAGAGTATGGCTGGGTCCGTTCCAAACGGACAGGAATGAGCGCTACAGCACGGCATTACACAGCTTTCCACTTAAAAATTTTACTCCGTGGATTTTATGGAGCCCAGATGATTTTGATGCACAACACTTTTTAGAGCCTGCTAGGCTTGACACTCACCGAAAAGCCATGAACGGGTCTAACCACATGCCACAGTAATGCAGCCACCCGCTGAGGCAAAAAATACAGTTATCACTGTAACAGCCATTCAGGTTTCTCTGTTACCGTTTGTCTCACTAACCAGCTAATGTTCAAAACACAGCACCAAGTTTGTACACAAAACTAGATTGTGGGCAAAATATGGTACCAAGGTACCAAGTTGCACCATGTAATGGTCAGAAAACAATACCAGGTCATACAATGTCATCTTCAAAACATAGTAACAAGTTATACCATGGTATGTTCAAAATGTAGTACCAAGTTATATCATGTTATGGTCAAAACATACTTCCAAGTTATACAATGTTCAAAATATGGTACTAAGGTGTACTATGTCATGGTCAACATTTATTACCATGTTGTTCCATGTTGTGGACAAAATATAGCAAGTTATACCATGTTATTTTCAAAATATGGTACCAAGTTATACCATACTACAGTCAAAATATAGGACCAATTTATACCATATTATAAACAAGGTATCAAAATACACCATATTGTGGTTAAACTGCAGCTTGTACTGAACAACATGACTGAAAATAACCTCTTTTGTTTAGCTTGTTTTTAATTGTTTGGTATTTAGCAATGTTCCCCAACTCCATCAATTGGTTAATAGGCTGACACAGACTTGTCTTTAAATTACATTCATCTAAGCACCTATTACTTATCATCATGACTCTTTCCTTCCACTTGTATGTATAATGTAACTCACTTTAACCCTAACCATAACCCTAAACTCCAAGCCTGGATCTAACCCTAACCATAGCACTACTGTGACCAGTTTTTACCAATAATCTCAGAATCTGTAGACCATCTATAGATGACTATCCAAATTTCATGGGAGCTGGAGCTTCTGTGACTGTGTAGTCCAAAGGAAAATGCCATTCAAGTATGTTTTGTTTTTTTTGTCTGAAAACGTGGATATCCAAACTCATCTTAGTACCGGTTTGCTTAAAGGGATACTTTGGCAAAAAAAAAAAAAAAAAAATCTAATTTACTTACCCAGATATAGCCAATCAGTCCAACACGTTTGGAGTTTGGAGCTATGAGACTAACACTGATAACCAACACTAGAACTCAATATTCAACCCAATAGCCCATTTCGGTAAAACTACATCTCCAGAACTTCTCTCAATTGGCATCCAGCTCTTCTTTAAGGTCACACAGACCTGCAGAAGTAGTTTAGAGAACAGCAGAACAGAACTTACTGTGAAACAGAACTTACTGTGAGCTAGAAGAATTAACATAGCTTCACCATTATAGGCAATCTGTGTGATCTTAATGAAGACCTGGATGTGTTTTGAGGGAGGTTGAAAGATGTTTTATTGATGTATTTTTGCAGAAATTATTTGGGTTAATCGGGTGACTGCTGAGTTTTTGTGTTTGCTAGCAGTTCTAAACTAAAGAAGCAAAGTGTGGATATAAACACTAATGATTTCTTGTATAACTCTGTTTTATTACCTGTCTGTAAAGCACTTTGAGCTGCCACCGGCATGAAAAGTGCTACATAAACAAAAAATATTATTATTGTGATTATTTTAGCATGTATCTGAGGTAACAGGAATAAATGCATAAATTAGATTTCACTTTAGAGAAAACACTCTTCCTTGATACAGGGCTTCCAAAAGTTTGTGTGTAGTTTGTGATGATGAGATAAGATAACCTGTGTAATATCTCCAGTTTTAAGCAAACCTTTGACTGATCTATGGATATGGAAATATTTCAAACGATTGACAATAATTGCAGTGTAAATTTCCAACTTCTAAGCTGTCCATCAGATACAGTTTTTGAGATCAGATGAGAAAAAAAGTGCCTCACCATGGAGTGACGAGCAGGGGGTCTCAGGAGAGAACAGGACTCAGCGGTAGGCAGTAGTGTGTGGAACCTTTCACTTGTGGCCAGAAACCCAACTCCCATCTCCTACAGACTTTACCCTGGATAGCTCTCTGTGAGGGGAAACATACAGAAAAATAAAGCATTAAGGAGAGCACGATCACCAGAAGATCAGTCACCATGCCCAAGAAACCTTACTAACAAGCAGAGTGAACTCAAGTCAGATGTTAAAGGCAAGGCCTACACAGCATCTCTCTCAGGAGACTGGAGTCAGTTCCATTCAGCATGGCTCTCCAGAGAAGCCAGCATGTGTGTAAATGGAAGGAGGCAGATGCTGGAAGGTTACGTGAGCACCATGTAAGATACACCTACGGATTAATTAACACGTGAGGCGAAACATTAACACATGTCAACACACATGAGGCTGGAGCTGTGGATGCATGACACAAGCTCCTCATATCTCTACTGAGGCAAAAAAAACAGGGAGAAAGAGCAACGGAGAGCAAAGCAAAGAATACAAAGAAAGAAACGGAGCAAGAGGGGAAAAGCATAGGAGTAATAAAGAGCGGCAAGCTTGAGAAAATATATGACTTTGAAATTAGTGTAGGGATATAGGTTTAATTTTTAAGGGATAGCACAGGCTCACAGATTCTGCTTCTTCAGATGAGTTAATGAGCTTACACTACAGCTAACCGGTACAATGCCGGATGCTGATGAGGATCTTCTATTCAAGGTCTCCTCAATGGACAACGTGTCAACATGTTAGGCACAAAAATACATTTAGTCTTTCTGAACCTATATAACGTCAGCTAGAGTAGTCAGAAGCTAGCGAGGTTAAAGGTGCAAGATTCTAAAACTTTATAGTCCTGTTACTAGAATTGTCACAATTATTATATAATTGTCTAATCGTAACTATTTGAGATGACTGCATTTATTTAAACTGACTGCAACCATCCATCCATCCATCCATCCATCCATTTTCTAAGCCGCTTCTCCGTCAGGGTCGCGGGGGGTGCTGGAGCCTATCCCAGCAGTCTTCGGGCGGAAGGCAGGATACACCCTGGACAGGTCGCCAGTCCATCGCAGGGCAGACAGACAGACACAGACAGTCACTCACACCCAGGGGTAATTTAGCATGTCCAATTGGCCTGACTGCATGTCTTTGGACTGTGGGAGGAAACCGGAGGAACCCACCTACCCACCACGCCACCGTGCCGCCCCTGACTGCAACCAATTTCAGCCAATAGATTTCATACATTATGCTGCAACAAACAAAATGTGAACTGAGCGTGTTGGGTTGAGGCAAATAAATGTGAATAAAAGAAAGCAGTAAATGCATTCATAAAGACCCATTATGGGACATGTGAAAACAAAAAAAAGTTGTAATGTGGTGTTAAATACTGGTTGTTTATGTAGGTATGTAGCTAATTCTACATTGCCATGCTCAGAAAAGGAATGTAGCTTTTCATAACTATACACAAGATTCTGAGTAATAGTAGACATTTAGTGTATAGACTATCATTTTGAAAGCTTTTGAAGCTATATTATTTAGCCTCTTAACGCTTTAGGCTTGCATAATAATAGTTGTATACAATTAAACAAAAATAAGATCAAGTGTTAATTGCAATTAATTATATGACCATTAATCATCAGCTAAAATGTCAGGATTGTGGCAGCCCTAAATGTTCAGATATAAAATTGCATTTCATTTTGAATTGCTTGCTTATATATTTTCTCCATCTTCCCTTCATGAAACGTAACAAACATAATTTCAATTCAAAAAGTAATTTCAGCATTTGAACACTGGTTAATCTAGAAATCAGGTACTTGTGCACATCCCTTCTTGCTACTTGCTACTGATCACTGTTTTATGATTTAAACCCTTTAACAGGCCATTGGCTCGTCGGTCAAGGCCAAAGTTTTATTACACACCTATAACCTATGAATAGCACAGTACTATTTCATTAAAGTCCATGTATTTACAAAGAAATGGAAGCTCGGATTTGCTTCTCATGTTAAATTGGTGCTGTAAATAAATAATACACGAATATATACATTTCACACATGCATCAGTTTGTGTTTTCAGTTTTAGAGGATTTTTTTTTTATTTGGAGTAGTTAAGCAAAATTATTCAGAAATATCAATTAAAAGTAGAAATCAAGTAAAAGGCTGCCAAATCCAGTCAAAGATACGGGACTGGAAAGGTACAGACTCAGAGCAACGCTCTGCTATCCGAATCACTTCACTCTGCTATGGCCCCAATCCATTTACTCTCCTCCAACTCATTCTTCATTGCCTTTTCTCTTTCTGAGAACTGATCACACGGTGACCTGTAGCATGGCTACTTGTCTGTCAGAGGTTCTGGGGAGCCAGCAGTAGCAGGCGAGGGAAGTTTGAAGGTTTCTAAACGGCCCTGCTGTGAAGGTAACAGCTGGCCCCTGGACTGTAATGAAAAAGAATACTGATCTGCACGAATAGTGTCTATAGTGGAAACACCTGCCCTGACAAAAGCAAGTCTCTGACCAGAACACTACAGAGTTACTGAATAACACTATATTCTGTGGAGAGCAGGGTAACCACCATTAAACCTTACAGGCCTTTACTAAGACCTTTACACTACAGCATTATAAACCAGTAAAACTATATCATGTATTACAGCTGTACTCCCAGATTCAGCTCAACCTCAGCTGCTGAAATCCAGCACAACTCCGAACAACTCTAATAAATGCACACACTCGTGCACACACACACACACACACACACACACTCGCGCGCACACACACTCGCACAACTTAAAAATCCAAAATACTTTGATAACAGAAGGAACAGGTCTACACTGACATTCTGACATACAGTGTGCCCAATATGTCCAAGTTCACATTATACACCTGCATCTCTCTAACTCAATGTTCCCAAGTTCGCTTCAGATTTAAAAGCCTGATGTTTACCTGCAACAACAAAAATGGACCAAAACCTCTCTACCTGATGAGAATGATGGTCAAAACCCGATCCACACCGAAAACCTTTTGCGCTTTAAATACGGCTCGGCCTGACCAGCAATCCTTCAAGCCATGTGGAAGACAAGGATCAAGTTCCCTGTCCTGGTAGTGGAATTAACTTCCACTGGGTGTCCAAACAACAGAGGCTGTCAAATGCCGAATGAAAACCCATCTTTTCAAAAAGCATTTAATTGAACACAATTTCACGCTTATTAAAATGTCTTGTATTTGGACTTATGAGAGGTCTTACTTCTGTCTTATTATGAACTAGTGTCTAGCAGTTTCTTAGCTCAAGGCTATTTCTGGACTCTTTGTACATGCTCCGTGTGGACAATAAAGCACCTTTGTGAATAAAGTCAATCTGAATAAGAGCATCTGCTAAATCCCATAAATGTAAACGTAATGTATGCAGCAATGCTCTAACAACAGTGAATGTTGTCCTGGTGGGGAAAGATTTGTTTTTATATAAAAATCGCAATTTGAAAGAGTTGGAATATAAATATAGTGTATATTTTCATTTTATTGCTTCAAATAGGGAAATGTAACCTAATAAAGACATTTTTATCACAGTCGCTAATTGTTTCAGTCATTCTGCAACATAACGCAAGCACCAACTTCCTGAAATATACTAGGTGCTATTACAATTTCAAGTTATTGATGTGTGAACTGCATTTTACATTCCTTAAGCTGACACATGAGAATTTGTACGATAAACTGCTGATAGACATTCACTGCACAGCACAATAATCAGGATGTTTTATTATGTTTCAGTGAGTGTGGTCTGTATCCCCAAGCCCGGCTTCACTAATGGTTAAGGCAACTGTCCATAGACTGAACATTAGACTAAAATATGGTCGGATTCAGTTAGAAGACAAGTTACAGGGAGAAACTGCTCAGTGCAGGCGCGTTTCATGTTGAGTGGGTGTTTCTGAGTGCTGACTGAGTTGAACATATTGTTCGGTACAGGCAGACACTTTGCCAGAATGCATTGAGTCAGGGGATACCAGGGGGAAGAAGAAAGGGGGGGGAGGGGGGGAGAAAGAATAATAGAAGGAATGACAGACTGACTTCGCTGTTGGGATTCAGAGCACTAAAAAGGTACACAGTGTTCCAGTTTCATACAGAAGAGGATCCCTTTCTATCCTTGCTTCAATCCTCAGCATCTAGACCATCACAATCTCACATTTAGAGAAGAAGAAAAAAACACCTTCGCGAAAACACGAAAAGACACAACACTGTTCACAGGCACACTTGCACACACTCACGCCCCCCAAGACACTATCTAAACCCTGTTCCTCCTCTCAGCAGCCCCCATGCTGTCATGATAAGGAGTGACTTTAATCCTTGCCATCCCAGTCACCCACTATCAGGTAATTCACAAGGGTGGTCTGAGGGTCTACTGTGAGAGATGTAGTGGAGTTTATCTGGGTCACCTTATCATACGGCTCCTTTTACAGAGCTGTGGAAGACACAGCGTCACCCGTTTCCTTTTGGCTGTTATTAAAGACTTTTAAGAAGCAGTGTGTAATATTTGGAGGATCTATTAGCAAAAACTGAGTATAGTATACACAACTTTGTTTTCATTAGTGTAAAATCAACTGCAACTACGAATCATTGGGTTTTTATTAGTTTAGAACGAGCCCTTCATATCTACATAAAAGCAGGTCCTCTTGCAGGGGAGGCTGCCAGGCATGTTACTACAGTAGCCCAAATATACTGCTTTACTGTTGTAGATGTGGAAACCAAATTTACTAAGCAGATCTAAAACAATGGAGGATCAGTGTCTTTGCGCACCTGATGTATTTCCATAAAAACAAAATCTATGAAATTAGCCAGTGTCTTTGAACGTTTTGCACTGAACCCATTGAATAAAGTGTCTGTATCGAAACTAAATAAGATTCTAGTTTCACACAATAAAAACATCATATCAACTAGCTTAAATCTAATGTTGTAGTGTTTTGGGATGTGTGGTGCATCCATGCCATTATGATTCAGCAAGAATCAAACGACTCTTTTATATAGTGTTTAAGATTAAATCAAGCCAGTTCCTCAAGATATACCACTGTGAAAGGTCCATTTCTATCCCTGATTAAAAACACTTGGCTCTAGTATTTAGATGTTCATGATGACCTCATTTTGATAGAAGGATGTTAGATTAGGACTGAACGTATGCGAGTGAAGGCAGGTCTCCAAGAGAGAGTCTCCTGGTCTGAATCTAAACAAGAGAATAGATCTCCAGAAGCTAAATCCCTGCATGAAGGCCAGCTGAATCTAAACCCCTGTATGACAATAGGCGTCCAAAACCTGGGTTACATTCAAACCCCTACATGAGATCAACTCTTCAGAAGCATGGTCAAGCACCGCTCTGCTGAGGTTAAGTTTAAGCTTAGTCATGAGTCTGAAATTATCTGCCATAAACGATGACACTACAGTCAGTCATGTTTGGAATAACCCTCATAAATCCCAACTCTAACTAATGCTCCTCATTTTAACATCAACATTACGAAATGGCTGATGTGTTGCCTGTCCCTCCGAGTCAGTTGTGGAGAGTGGGCAGATGGATGGAAGGATAGATAGAAGGAGAGGTTATTCACTCAGTCTAAGGGCAACACTTGACTCCCACACACTCGGGCTGTGTATGGGGCTACACAGCACGTAGGCTGAGGGAACGGGAGTTGAGTGACGTATACATAAGTCACCAGCCACTGCTGTACAAAACTGTATAAAACTGGAGAGCAGCATATGGAAGGAACTAACCAGATTTGGCCAGTTAGAGAGCTAAGAGCTAGGGAGGATGATAAAAAGACTAATGACATAGGAAGAGGCAGGAGAACGGAGACTAGGAAAAGCGGAAAGCAAATACAAAAAGGAGACACTGGCTCAGACAGGCTCAAACTTGCATGAACCAAAGCAAGGTTTATAGCTGAAGAACACATAAAACTCCTGGTTTGTACTGGATTAAGCTCAGAAAACTATCAAGAAAGCCTACACTAACTTGTGTACATGGTTTCCTCTATAAAATACAACCTAAGTGGATGTTGTATGTAACAGGAAATGGATCACATCACTAAGCTATAAGGTACAAGCTAAGATCCTATCATGTAAGACCCCTATTGGTCATGTTCTCACAAGGATAACAGGTGGGTACCAAGGGCGTCTGACGGAGGTAAAGGAAATAACTCCAGGGCCTTTGGAACAAAAGTGTTATGCTGGCCTCCCTGATATGGCAGGCTTTGTGTGAGCCCTCTATTGGGGCAAGCCAAAATGAGGTGTAATGGCATGCAATAATGCAGATAATGAGGGCCAGCAGGCCAGGGGCTCTCAATGGCTGCCTTGTGGACAGTCATGAATAGGTCCTATCTCAAGCGTTGACTCTACAAAGGACACAGACACGTGTCCCTGCGCTCTCTCCAGCCAAAATCAAGAGACGGCAGATAATGAGCAGACGCGTCATCCTTGCCCTTCTATTCTTCTCCAGTCTTGTGGTTTGAATTAAGGGCGGTTGCCTTTCTCCTCTCCAGGCTCTCATTGTGTGCAGGAGAAGTTTTCTTCAAAAAGCTTTAGAAAGCTGTGGGTCCTTGACAGAAAAGGCCACATAATGTCATTTTGCTCAGTGATACTTAGGGGAAAAGGTAATCAGATGGCGCTGCTATTGGCACGGCATTCATCACTTGGTCATGAACACCAAAAACTGACAGAGCTCCAGCAATTCTAGCCATGTGTCGAGCTACTTTTAGCACCGCATGAGCGATCGAAGAATGGCTGACCCCAATTCCTTAGGGATATGGCTGTGGGGGTGGTCAAAGGCAAGGATGGGGGTTATTCCATGGATGGGGGATCATTGTAGTCTAGACAAATTCGCAGGACAGGGCTGAGGATATGGGAGGGAGGGGAAAGGGGAAAGGGGATTCAGGCATACCATCTGCCCCCAGTACAGATAAATCTTGATTACAAGACCACAGGAAGGAGTGGGGAGGGGTGTGGGGGGGTGGTGGTGACGGTTGGATCCAATGGCAACATATCCTCTGCCGGATGGTCTTAGAGCCTGACAAAAGATTTGACAAGCTCAGAAAGCTTTCTACGGTCTGATCTGCCATACTGAAACCAGTTTCCATGGTCCTAATGACAAACTGATGAATATGGCAATGGCCTGGGACCAGTTTGCCCCGAAGCTAGTTACATTTATCATGCCATTATGTAAAGAATGAAGCATGCCATTCATAGTGAGATCACCCTAGTCTGAGAGGTTTGCAGGTTCAATACTGGGTTCTGACCAAAGGAATAAGATAAATGAATAACTTGATATGTCGCTGTGGTCAGTACAAAACCTCATATCTTCAAAATGGTAGTTTTACAAGAGAAGGTGAAAACGTACTTTACTTTTAGTGCAAGTTAATGGGAACTGACTTTTTTGCCCCCCAAGTAATTTTGAGTCATTTCTTTTGGTCCAGTCATTGTATAATTTACACACAAAGTAAAGGGCAACAGGCATTTTCAAAGTCTGTAAAAAAAAATAAAAAAATTAAAACAACAAAAATAGAGATATAATGTTTGGTCCGACAGCAGTGATATACTGTTTGTTATTTCAATTAACAGTAGAAGCAAAACCAGCAAATCATATTCCTTTAAACTGAGAAAATGTCTCAAATTGCAAAGCTTATCACAAACACACAAAAACCACAAGAAACCACCAGCCAGCCCACGAGCACAACACAACCACATCCATCAAAATAGCACTCATCCTTCAACATTTTGTCATTTTGAGAGTAGATCCCTGTGCCTTAAAAAGAACTGCCTGTCAGATTTAAAACATTAAGCCACAGAAGCACCTTAGAAGAATATAATTTCTCTTTTCATAAAGGTCAACACAGTCATATTCCCTCTCCGTGACAAACAGCAAAATGGCAGCCAGCCTCTGAGAGACAGCTAGATTCTGGGGGGAAAAAAAAAACACAGTAAAACAGGAAAGAAAAGAGACATCCCCCACCCCTCCCAGCAGACTATTCAGAATCTACAGTTCCTGAAGCTAGTTACATTTGTCATCCTACCATGTTAAAAAACAGCATCTCATTTGTTGCTCAATGGCCCAATCCACTCACACACAATGCAAGGGCATCATTCCTCATTCCTTTAAAAGGATCTTGATCTGCTCTCTCTCCTCCTAGCCTCCTGCTGTGCTGAAGCTCGAGGGTTTAGCGAGGTTAACACCCCAGGCCAGCAGGGCAGAGCGGCAGGCGAGAGACTGGCCAACCGCCTGCTCCCTCAAGCCCCCGCAATTGGCCTCTAGTCAGGGCCTGTCACTGCCACATACTGAAGCTAGGCCAAAAAGTGTCAAGGGAAACTGAAATGCCATCGTGTGACTCTCCTGCCTTCTTAGAATTTTAAAGCAGACCGAACATAGAGCCTTGAGGGACTTCAGGATAAAGTGTCCATCATGAGGATCCCCACTGGGCCACAACGTCTGGCACAGGCATGTTTAATCCAGGCATTTCCCAGCGGGAGGTATTTGTTCTCAGGGTTAACGCCATGTTCAGCCCTGCCTTTTGTACCTGCTTCCCAGGTCTTGCGGCCAAATGATATTATGATGCATAATCCATCTGCACAATGCAAGTCGAGACAAAGAGTTTCGACAGTAACAGAGCTGACCTCAAGGTTTTACTCAGAGGCCCCTTACATCACCTATGACAGGTCCACAGGCTTGCACATGGATAAAAGTGACTATATCACAGATTACATTTACTATACTACAAAGTACTATATTACTACAAAGTACTATATAACGTACATCTTCAGATTGTTGAATTGCAGTACAGCAGAGTGAAACTCCATACTAGATTTAGCTTTCTTACTGAACTAGTGAGAATCATAGTAACTTGTCCTGAACTTATTTGAATGGCTCTCCTTAGAGAATGATTACAGAACAAATCAGCAGGATAGGGAAGTAAAATGGATTTGTTTTAATAATTATAGTAAGTCTGAATTTGGGGTTTGAACATAGGACTTACTATAATGAAAAGGCTTAATTGGACATTTTTTTAATTTATAAATATTCTTCATATATCCATTCAATTTATAAGATTTTTAAGCCTATGTTCTAGCATTGTTTTAGCAACTTATTGGTGGGGTTTCTGGGTTGTAAAAGGAGTAGAAAATGAAATGTAAAATGTGAAATGTAAAATCAAATGCTGTTCATGGACTGTTAAGATATTGACTACTGGGTCTGCTTGAACACACCATCACGTCACCTCTCATTTCCTAATGCACGGTCCAGCAGGGAGGAATAGCCAAAAAAGCGTTAGAATGCAAGTCTCTAATGGGTCGACAAAATTTTGCTTGTTGCTGGAAGTTGGTTGCTGTTGCTTTGAATGCCCATGAGAAAGGCAGTCATTACACTGTCAACAGAGCTCAGTCGCTCTGGAGCGTTAATTCTTACAATAATACAAGACATGCAAAATACACTCCATCTTGGCAATGGAATAAGTGAGAATGGGAGGCAGGAAGCAAACTTAATTACTGTTAACAAAGAAAGCATCTAGACGAGGGGAGGCGCCTGTCTGAGCAAGCAACAGCACTTTCTCATACGCCCTTGTGGCATATGGCAACTGTCACATGGTGCTGAATTTAACAACCTGCCTTTGCTTTGATCATTTCGTTCTTGGAAGTGAGGATGGAACAATGCTGCGGGAAAAAAAATACCAGACCCCAGCCACTTCAGCAGCGGTATTACCGCTCTTATCATTTCAAACGTTCTGGTCACTTGACAAGAAATCAGTATACAAGCTTAACAGTAGTAGAATACAGTGGCAGAACAGGCTATTTGTGCCTTCCTTTTTCTATAATCATAGGAAAAAATATGTGAATCCCTCAAGTATTGACTGCCTCAAGTCTTCGGTCAGATGGCAGTATAATTGGTGGCCTGACCTGTAGGAAATCACTGTTTTGCAACCACCGAAGATGCAGCAGTATTCTGCCTTACACTGTGAAGAAAAGGATAGTGACTTAGGAACTAAAGCAGGGGTCATTCCAGAGGTTCACTTCTTATGGAGAAAAGGTCCCTGCAGTACGGTTACTGAATGATCCTCTTGACTGAGACTCCATAAAAGAGATGCCACAGGGTGCTTGTAGAAGAGCAGCAGCATGAGACTAATTTGCTGGTCGTGGAGCTGGAATGTGCCGGAAATGAACTGGGACAATAGGATAAAGGCCTTCTCTGGAATAGAGACGCAGACAAGACAGCGTTTTAAAATTAGCTTTCCCCTCACCCAACACCCCCCCCCCCCCCCTCCCCCTGCTTTTGCAAATTCCCTCTCATTATATCAATTACGCATTACTGCACTACCCGAGTGGAAAATTGCAATTTCACACCCAGCTCTGCACCTTATAGGAAGGCTTGCTTCCCCAGTTGTAAGTGTTGCACTCAAGGTTAAAGGTTACTGAAGAAGATCAGTGACTCGACTAATAGGGTAAAGCTCGCTCCTGTACCTCGAAAGGTATAGGGCACAAGGTAAAAAGGTCAATCTGTATTCAGGTAACAACAACCTGTTAGAACTACAAAACAAGAGAAGGGACAGTGCATCTTAAGGCTTCAGAAGGCTGTCTCATCTTCCTAAGATGGATTAAACCTATTCCAATAACAGCAAGAAGGGAGATTTTTCACTGAGGTGATGTTAAGGCAGGGGTGTCCAATCTTCACCACAAAGGACGTCAGATTTTCAATCTAACCAAGCAAGAGCACACCTGACCCTCTCTGCTGATTTAATCAAGTGGTCTCACTCTTACCTAATCGATTAGACATGCTACTGCTTGGTTGGAACAAAAATCTGCAGCCACACCAGCCTTTTATAGACAAGACTGGATGTGCCTGGTTTGAGGTCTAAGCTTAATGTGTTCAAGAGACCAGCACTACTTGTTTTAGAAATACATCCTTTTTCTTATTAATTAAGATTTCAGTAGGAGAAATGTAGCATAGTTTCTAGCAAACGGAAAAATGTAGCATAGCAATTGATGCCTTTTTCTCACAGCATCGATACTTTACTGATATATAACTAAGGTAACATTAGTCGCTTTACGTAATTTTGCCTTAAGGAATGAGCAGAACATGAATGCTTACAATTCAAATCAGTCACTCGCTCAAAGGCCCGCTTGAAATGAATTCTAAATCTCTTCTACAACAATAATGGAAACTCCAGGCAGTGTATGGATATATCAGTAACGTGGTTATATGAGGAGATATGCTTTTGTCTTCAAAGTAGCGTCAGTCCTTCTGAAGGCATTACTAGTGGGTACCATTATCATGATGCATGATTCTGAGTATCTGGAAATATCATACTGAAGGGTAAATAGACCGACACTGTTTGTTTCATTATTCTAAATGCAGTACATTGCTCTAAAACCTAGAACTTGCCAGGCACCAAGCAAAAACATTTGGTAAATTTAAGAATGTCTTGTTATGGCATGTTTCATGTCCTGAAACTGTTGTTCAACCACAAGGATCAAAACAGAGAAATGAGACTGGTGATGACACAAAAAGGTAACACAAAACCCATAATCCATCCATAGTTTCTTAAGGGCTGAGTCACCTAGTATTTTTGGCAGAATGCATTGTGATTTATTTGGTCTCAGAGCCACGCTCTCACAAACATGCAGGGCTCTTTGCTGAAACTGATCTGCTGCTATTGTGACTTTTAGCCTCTGAAGGGTTCGCTCTCTGCAACGTGATATGTGATCTCTGCTGGGTATGTAATCACGAGCTCTGAGAACAGGATCTTCAATAAACTTGTTTGGCCTTGCAGCTATGAAGCATGCTGACAGAAACGAGTCCAAATGGCACTGTGTTTTAGAAAAGGAGCAAACGGTTTTTAGGCTTTGTGTATGCCTTTGTTGGCAGGACATGTCCAGGCATCAGTTTATTTACCTCCCACCTATAGTGCACTCCCAGCTTAGTACTTATACTTTCTGAATACAGCATGTCTCTCATGATTTATGCTACCAAAGAACCATAACAGCCTCTACCGTGAGCAATGACATCATACTTCTGAATGACATTCTGCAAATACCCATCAATTAGGCATCAGCAGAATCTAACAAATGAATGTTTAAGTAACTTTCGTAATGAGGATATGAGTCATAATGCAAATATTCCTGCAGGAATCGACTTGGCAAACCCTGCCTAACCTGCAGAACACAGCATGAGTCGTGACACATGCTGTATCCAACATTTGCTCTGAAAGGTCATGACCATGGTTGCCACCAATTGCATTTCAACACATTTGGTTCAGCCAGTTCAGCTGACGAGCTGAAAATCAACACACGCCGCAGGTTCACTGATGTATTTCTATGCAGATTTGTCCAATATTTTTTTTATTTGCCCCCCGGAACTGACACTAACTCACAGTGATGACAAACTAGCACTTCTATTTACTCCCACAGAAGCTGAGTTACTGTAAGGTTGGAGTTCTGAGTTGACAGTAATGACCTGAGGATAGTAACGTAATCGCTGACTGTATCTTACAAGTGTCTCTTTGGTAGAGTGGTTTACTAAAGTGGAAAAACAAGAAACGCTCTTCTCAAACTTAAAAATTCATTTGCATGTCCGTTTCCAGGGAACAATACCTTCACTTCATGGATGCTTGTACGAAGCAACTCTTTGACAACTGCTATTTTGTGTGCTAAATTAACTTTATTAACTAAATAAAGATACAAATAAAAATTACTTATAAAAAATTAAAAGTATTACTTATTAACTGCAATTAATACCAGGTCTGGGTGATAACTAAAAATAATTAGCACCATATTTATCTCTTTTTTACATTAAGTGTTTCAATGAAAACCTTAAATTATCATTAAAATTACATACTAAATAATATTTAAGCCACCATCATCTTTTGAAAACTACTTCACCTGTAATTTGAGAAATGTTACAGCCAATGTGAGCTTATGATCCTCTTCTGGTACACATCTGCAGCAACCTCCAAAGCTGTACAAGGTCTTTTCACAATAACTTTTCACGTAACTATATAGAAAATACTGCAGACAGAACACCGCAGACAGCAGAGACAGTGGGGAAATTACTGGAACCCAACAGCTTTTAAAGGCCTAATGTTTTAACCGTAAGAACAAATAAAACAATGTTTAATATTGCTACCTTTTTCTGATCCTGTTTCCAGGCCATACACAAAGATCAGGGGAAATGTTTCTACTTCTAAACATTCCAGGGCTGGTGTAAATACCCACTTTCGCTTGGCTGTTTAACTGAAGCGAGTTACACTGAATCAAGTTGAAGTTCTGAAGCACGTCGATATTTATTTTCAGTTCACTCGAGCTAAAGTAAAATAAGCTGAAGGTGCAGAGTAGTGTAGTAAAGCCGGCATTACAGTGCATAGCCAAAAGAACGAACAGGCAGCTTCTTAAGAAACCTCTCTTTTGTAAAAAAGAAAAAAAACTGAGTATTGGGGGTGTGTCTGCACCCTTCTTAAGGGAACGTGAACCTCAATTTCCCAACATATAAAAAGCAATCTGTTTGAAGGTAAACAAGACTTCTCTAATTCTCTTTGAGTTCTCATTCCAACACGATGATTATCCCCTTTTTGCCCATAGCCATCGGGTTACCTTTTAGTCTGATTACACCGCCGTATCACCCAGGCCTAATAAATACCATCAATACATTACACTGATTTTTTGGCTGTCTAAACTAGAGATGTGCATTCTAACTCATTTTGACATTCCAGTGTCCACAAGAGTTATTGAACAGATATCTGGCTAACCATGGAGAAAAAAAAAAAACATTTAACATCTTTTTAGGTGATAGTGCTGGTGTTAAGATGCTAAAATGACATTTTCATTATTCAAAAACATTTAAGGGGTACATTATTGAATGCTGATGAGGACCTACTGTCTTCTACACAAGGTCTTTTCTCTTCAGCAGACCATGTTAATTAACCAGAGAAAATGTTGTCATTGTTTCTGGAACTAGTTAACATCAGCTAGAACAACTTCTTAAGGCTAAGTAGCGCTAATCATGCTATTTCTGGCTTCTCAGACATCCTTTACATGGCCTGAGTAATTTATTATTTATTTAACTCAATGCTTAAACTCAGGAAATGAATAGAAATTGCGCATTTTACTTTGTAGAAAAATGCCATATTTAAGTTTGTTCTCTGTAGAGGATGTGTTAACCAGCTTAGTGTGAAAACTAAATCATTTTACTACTTAGTTGGCCTGTATATTGTCTTCGTCCTCCCATGATGAAACATAATGAAATATGAATGTGAGTTTTGGATTATTTACTGTCTGTACACTCGTTGTATGTATAACAGAAACTCCCAAGTCATTCATGCCGGTGAAACAGGGCTGTTTACACAGCTCAACATTTCAGTTATCACTCACTTAGCAGTTATGCATTAGCGGCATCCTATTGTTAAATATATAGGCAGCACACCATATTATTTGTCTTATTAGCCATACTGATATTGTAGAAAGTTGCAATATGCAAATAAGCTTTAAAGCAGTCATACTTTTGCTGTGTGAAGTGAGTGGCCAATCACAGACTTGCCACAATCATAGATTGTTTCTGTGCGTGTCTTGATGAATCAAGGATTCAATAGACATCCTTCAAAAATCCATTATTTTTGTCAAAATAATGCAGGTCAATTTTAAATTAGAGCTAAACCTAAGTATGATTTTTCTGACTAATATTGTAACTGAGATTTTTATTGTGATTCTTTTCTATAAATTGAGGTTCAGACCAGCAATACCAGAATATCCACTTATTCTGGCTTGAGGCTTGACCCCTTAATGAATTGTTCCAGAAAGCCAGTAAGTTATGGCTGTGATGTCACAACACATGGAGGTTTGGTGGCCTCTGAGTGGTCTAAACCTGTGTTATAAAGTTACATTTCCCCTCTTAAAACTTAAAATGCTTTTTAATCATGTATGTACATTTTCAAAAAATTGAAAGCTCTTGCAAATTGAAAACTTCAGTCTTAAACTGTGATTTCAATTAAAAAAAAAAGCTTAATCTTTCATCCATACATAAAATCATGTCTCATTACTGATTAACCTAGGAAAGAATATTAGTATTTTGTCAGTATTGTGCAACCTTAGTCTATTAAGCCACATCTAGTGTCTGCAAAATCTTTTTCAGATGGCAATGGGAGTTTACCCGTAATAGCAATGATTACGGCTGAGGCATGATTCCTGCTACTGCAGTAAGCCATCAGGAACAAAACTGCCCTTGCTAATGTGAAGAGAGGAGCTGAGAGTAATCAAGCATGTGGATCTCCAATGTGCATGTCTACCGTGTGTCAGAGGACGTCTAACGGGGAGCATAACCTTCAGCAAAAATAGCTTGGGCTGATTCACTGAGGCCAAGCTGGAGTCAAGTGATACAGAAACCATGGCTGCATCATAAATTAGCAGCAATTTATGTCCTAAATTTCAACTAAATGAGGCTCTTTTACCATGAGCCTTGGGTATAATCTGAAAATTTTAGTCTGGCTACTGTTCCTATTATTGATTGTTGTGACAATGTGGGGCAGTCATGGGCTGGAGGTTGGGGATCCAGCCTTGTGACCGGAAGGTCGCCGGTTCGATCCCCAGAGCCGACAGCACATGACTGAGGTGTCCTTGAGCAAGACACCTAACCCCCCAACAGCTCCCTGGGAGCTGTGGATAGGGCTGCCCACTACTCTGGGCAAGTGTGCTCACTGCCCCCTAGTGTGTGTGTGCTCACTAGAGTGTATGTGGTGTTTCACTTCACGGATGGGTTAAATGCGGAGGTGAAATATCCCCCGTTGTGGGACTAATAAGGGTCACTTAATCTTAATCTTAATTAATAAACTGAGCTGAAAATCAACATCACAGAAGGAAATTTAAGTAGTTTTCTAAGTAAGGCTATGAGTATAGAGCTTTTTCACCACTATGGAGCCTTCTCACAGCCAAAAACTGACATTTTCTTGACAGAAATGTATTCAACATGCATGTTTTACTGGGTTTGATTTGTTACCAGACTATCTGGCTTAAGGGACCTGGTTTTGTTATCATCTAACTATCATCTAAAATACAGATTCTCTTTGCAGAAGGTTACATATCGGTCAATCATGCTGGCCTGCCCACCGCCAGAAACAGTAAGAAAGTGTTGGAATTTGATGGCCTGTTTTATTGATTTTATTTTGCATGTTTTGTCTGTAGTATGGACCATGAGCAGTAAAGCTATAACAATTATTTTAAGTGGTTAACCTATCAATTATTATTCCATTAACTGACTGTTGTGCCTTCTGTTTTCATCCAAGTGGTTTCTTCTTTCGTGGTGCAGTAAAAAAGAAGACACACCACCCCCTGCACTTCCTGTAGTGTACTGCAATCTGTCAGAATGACTGTATCAAATGGACATTTTAGAGCAATTTAAAGCACCGTTTTCAAGTAAATGGCTCATCAAAAATATATCCCATGTTTTTTTTTTTCCATAATCGACATCAACTGTTGCAGCTCTAGTTTATAAACATATTTCTCATGACTGAGGTGCCTCTTCAGAACCCAACTCTATTTATGAGTACTGATGGGCCAATGCAGAGGGTGAGAGCAGCAGATAGGTGGGCAGTCACGGATTTTAAAGTTGCTCAAAGGGAAAAGGCTATCCCTCTGCACAAACTCTCCCCTTCTTCCTCTTCCAACATCAATCTCTCTCTCCTCCATTCTCACCCCCTCTCGGTTTTTTCTCCCAACCTTTCAGAATATCTTTTCCCTCACTCTCCCTCACTCTCCCTCACTCTCCCTCACTCTCCCTCACTCTCCCTCACTCTCCCTCACTCTCCGCCTCCCACGCTGAGCACTGGATGCTAGGCCAGAGGGGTGGAGGGTATTTTTAGCTAGCGCCGTGTGCTGAAACAGTAGAGAGCTCTGTGCCCTAGCAAGGACAAACCTCAGCCACCAGGAGAGTGGAGAGTGGGGAGATGGGAGGAGGACCTTAGAGCACATGGGAAGAGGCATTTCTCCACTAACTGCAGAAATAAAAACGGCCTCCAGAAAAAAGGGAAGGCTGAAACGTCAGATCTAACTCCTCCAGTGTACTGGGCTAGCCCAGTCATCCAGTGCCATGACTCATTTAAAGGCGATGGCATGTGTCAATATTTGAATTTTACAAGAGAATGAAACAGAAAAAGGAAAATAATCGCAGGCTAATAGCTCAAATGGAATAGACTATATCTGTGTATACACCTCAATCGGAATAGCCTAGTCTGACTGAGGTCACTCGTAATACAATTTCTATCCGATTGAACAAGGTGTGTAATCCTTTAAATAATCTGTTAAATTGAAGAATAATGTCTGTGTAAACTCGTGCATCGCATTACATTCCCAGTCGGAAAGTGTAGGTAAGTTCTGTGCATGCGCGTCACATCATAGTGAAAGTTTACAACGTTCAACATGAACTTAAAAAGACAGTGGTGGGACAGGCATCCAGCTTATGTGTTTCAAAACACAAAGTCTTCCTCCCACCGTTCTTTAATAAGTACCAGTGAAATACATTTCCCTGAGTCGGTCATAATATAATATGAAAAAGTAACTAGAAACACAAGCACGCCAACTGCAACCTTAGGTACACACCACTACTCGTCTCACTCTGACTGGACTCACGTGATGCTTGTTGTCATGGTAACCTCTACACTAAGTCATACTCTATGCATACATGTCAGTTTGTATTGTGTACTCAAAGTGTGCATGTTAATGGAAATTTTCCATCAGATTGTTGAGTAGAGTGAGATATAAACACCTCAGACTTGATCTATAATTGGAATGTATTCAACTGGATTAGCAAAAATCTTTGCATGTAAACACAGAAACTGAAGTTCATCAGTAGAACAGCTTGTAGTAAGCAGCAAAAATAGGCTCGCCACTTTGAGCGCGTCTTTTCAGTTATCGTACACATGATGGAAGAAAACTGCATTTCAGATTAGTGCGTCCGTGCAAGGCCGGTATGAAAGGCCAGACTGAGCATTTCAAAGCACCAGGCATGGTTTCAAAAACAGATATGAACATCAAAGAGCATCGAAGAGGTTTTTTTTAACTGATGAGAAACAGTGCGATTGGCAATATATTGTGTCATTTATGACAGAGCGATAATGAGCCTCAATTTGCAAGCTCTTCCTTACCTCATTCTGACTTGCAGTGACATGTCAGCCACCTTCAGAATACACAATACGCACAATAAATAGGCTTTTTGAACATACAGTACTGAAGCAGACCTCTGTATATCGCCTTATCCATATGAGTCTGTTACTGTGCACAGCTCAGGTGCTCCGGCAGTTGCCCACTGGTGTAATGTGCTACATCCTCCCCCAGCGTTAGGCCAGTAAAGCTGGGTGTGCTGGGGCAGGGTGGTGATCTGAGCCACTCCAGATGTTATCAGGCCTCGGGGCTAATTGTAGTAAGCCTGAATAAGGATCTGCAGCTCTGGCATGTTGTTTAAGTGCGTGCACACACACACACACACACACACACACACACACACAAAAAAAATGCACCACATACAGTTTTACGAGAACAATGTGTCAGAGTCTGAAGTGGCTGTTTACAATAGAGCCCTTCTTCTTTCCTCTTTTCTCTGTCTAACTCTTACTATTCAGTTTCTTTTTTCATACAGCACTGGTTCTGTTTTGTGTATTTTTAGAGGAAGATACCTTGAATACCAAGTGAAAGGCTCCTCAGTCTGTAGGTTAGTTTTAGCAGTGGCCTCTTTAAAGTACTGAAGTATTCTAATAATTTACTAACTAGAACTAAAATATTTTTCAGTATTTAATGTGTCCACCCTTTACCTTTAAGACAGTTTCAATTCTTTTCAGACTTGCTGTCAGTTTTTCAAAGAAATCTGCAGGGATATTTTTCCATGTCTTTAAAGTTTCAGTCTTAGAAGTCAGTTGTATTTGCTGCTTCTCACAATCCCAAAAATATCAAACACATTTAGAATGTTGAGGTCTTGACTCAAAGGTGGGCAGTCCATTGTTCTGAAACACAAGCAGCCAGGGAGGGATGAGTTAGTCCAAAGAAAGAGACATAAAAAAAAATTTTTTTTTTAAAAGATTACCGCAGCTGACTAAAGGTTACCACACGACGGAGGAGAAGCGCCACACTGTCAGGTTTCTGGTAGCAAACAGTACAAAACACAGCACAACACAGTACAAAAACAGCATGTAAGAAACATGGCAAATAAGAAAGAAGCACAGATTCATTGTACACTCTATTTGTTTCAATTTAATGCAATAAAACATACAACATCATTTAATGAAGCTCAATCACCCAAGGACTCCATTTCCCAGAAACCCGAGAGGGATTTTGTAACTGTAGAACCTCTGCAATCCACCCATCACCGTTCACAGTCACCTGAATACTGATCTGTTTCACATGCTCTGTGTGTCATGTGACTAGCCTTAGTTTAGTTTATAGGCCTGGGCTTTAGACGAGATTCTTTGCGAGGTATTGTGCCTCCTAGTAGAGTTCCTGCAAGCTTCCTGTGTGCTATTGTCTTATTGTGTTTTGACCATGTTTCTGAATGCTCTGACTTTTCCTTTTTCCCCTTTTGGATCTGGTTGCCTGATTACTTCCTTGTTGTGTTTGTCCTTTTCTGTATTTTGTCTTTTTTGGATCAGAGCTACAGTATGTCTGTTCACCGACTGGGATTCCTGTCAAAACCTTTACAAGTAAAGCTTCATTACTTGTTTTTACCACCAGCGTCTGGCTGGTTCTGTCACATTACAAGTGAATTTATCATGTCTGGTATCAGCTACCTAACTTTTCACAAACTTGCTGTTTTTGAGGAAGAAAGAATGGGGAGAAATATGATGAGATTTGGCTAATAACCTTAACTGGGGTTAAAACAGACCATTAAAATTTGGCCGTTTGCCTTTTTAAAGCCACATTACCTACTGTGGATTTTTGGTCTTGCTCTGCATTTCATACAGTATATCAACAGTAAGATGCTGTCATACATGGCAACATTGTCTCTGGAGGGCGTCCTCACAATGTGTCCAGTATGCGATAGCCAGTAGCTGTGGAGATGCTATTATTGAAATAAACATAGTTAATTACACTGACAAGTCACCGCAGCCCTAACAATAAATTCATCCTCAGTATATTCAAATACGGCTAAAAAAGTTTACAAAAGTGGAGACTCGAACAGCCAAAATGGTTCAAATGACCAGTCCTGCTACACAGTACAGTGCTGTACAGTCACAGACACTCTGGTACAGCGATGACCCCACTTCTCTTCCCTCAGAATCCCTCTCTGTCCATCCACCCGTCTCTCTTTGATTCACTGTTTCTTTTTTCCTTTCATATTCTTGTCCTGAGGAGCTAAGCTTCATTCTGAGCCGGACCTGTGTCAGCAGCAGTACTTGGACCCCTGTTAAATCAGTGTGACCACCGCCTTCTGAGACGTACGGTGGGAAGAGAGTAGAGGAGGAGAAAAGGGGAGAGGGGGAGGGGGACAGAAGAGGAAAAGGGAAAGGAGGACAGAGAGAAAAAAATGGGGAAAGGGAATGGAAGACAGAGGAGGAGAGGGGGTTGTTTGAAACAGATTTCAGGAAGCTGTTGCACTGTAACGACATAATGATTTATCAAGCCGTGGAGAGAGGGGGCTTTTTTTTTCCCTTATCAAACACAGTCACACACAAACACACACTCACATGCATGCATACCCACTCACATGCATGCATACACATACATTACAGAACATTATACATACTGGAACAATAGATCACAGTTTGACAACCTGCAGCAAGGTGCAGAACAGGACACAATGGCTCACCACTAATGTAGCTATGAGCCACATCCAGCACACTATTACACAAAACAGTGCAACAACGTAGAAAGCTCAACTGATGTATATTATATCCACAGCTCATTCAGCTACTCATTTGGTCTTAACCTTATCAAACCTAATGTTTTGTCACAGTGCAGAGGAACATGGTCTCCTTTAACTCAACATCTGCGCCCAGACTAGTTGATGCATACATGTCTGTATTGTCCATAGTAAAAAATGTATCAACACATGGCACTAGAGCTTTCTATGTTCTGTCCTATCACGGTGCAAAAGAAGCTCAATTTATTGGAAGCACTGCAATAGTTTCTGTGCATGTGAGCACACAGGCACTGATTGAAATGGATCCTTGTTTGTGTTTAGGGACCTTTTTTCCAGCGTGATTTCAAGGACACTGCAATCTCCCACAACCAACTCATAATTTCTAGTGAACCCCACAAATCACTACACCACTGGAACGTGGAATAGCAACATGCATTGCTAGCCATGTCACCAATCAATGGACTGAAGAAAGCAAACTTTTAAGCCAAGCCATTAAAAATGACACGTATCAGACTCTGTGAACTCTCTGACCAAACACTAAAACAGCTAAAAACAAAGCAGTGGTTACTGCCTGCTGCCCGTCACATAGCAAAAACACTGAATGGTAACTGCTGTAGGCTATTACTAGGGCTGCAGTGAATACAGAGTCAAATTCTTTAAATTCGATAATGAAAATACTCTAAATAAATTGATTACCTAGCACTTTTACCCATTTTTATGAAACAATATGCTTCCATGCATCATTGTGATTACAAAGTTTTGTTCATGAAGCTAAATGCTGGGTGCAGTAACAGTGTATCTACAGATAATCTGCCTGAACGTCATGCAAAATCGCGGATTTATGGCCTTTTTTCATGTCAGTCCAATGTTCCTTTCCTGTCAAAGCCACGGTGATATCTCAGCAGGAGTCAGAGGTTGGGCTGTTGAGATAATATCATTCTCAGTAACTCTCCACAATGCTTTTCCTCCTACTCTGGACTGCTAGCTAGCCTGCTCTCCACTGCATTTATTTCTGCATCTGTTAAACTCATTTACACTACACTAGGTGTTTCGACTACAGTCTACATGCTCTGGTTATTGAGGGGCTTAAAGAACATGATTATATTGAATCTAATGGTCAACAGCACTGAGAAATCACAATATTACATGAGAAGGCAGAAATAGATGATTTTGGCATTAAAAGTTTAACAGCTGACTGTTCGTATTCTGCAATACATAGTCTCACTACTGACATACAACCTGGATAAGACGGTTGTGTTTATATCTCATCATCTACACGTCCCTGTACTTTTATGTGGTATTACTTATGCTAGGTTAAACGTAAATAAACCACAAGCAATGAAGAAAATGAAGGCAAACAAAGAAAAAGAAGCCCAATAGTGTATTAAGCAGAATGTTTTTCCTTAGAAAAGCAGAAGGAAAGAAAGCATGATGGATGAAGTGAAACAATGTATGTAATTAACCTTCCTCACAATAGTTGTTTGCGCAAATGTTGCACAACAAAGGGACTGACATGACAAACCAGCAATTCTGATCTGAATTAACCTGATTATGCACAAACACTAGCAGACAGGGTGTTATGGGGCAGGCGCAGGGTTTTGAGTTTAATTAAATAAATGACAGCAGCTGGATGGCATTTTTTACCAGAGCTTTTGTTGTTGTTGTTGTCGTCGTTGTTGTTATCATCGTCGTTGTTGTTGTTTCAGAAGTGCTCCAGGTCCTGGTCTTGTCATGCTCACAAAAATGCTACAAAACCGCCTGCTTATTTGGCACCAACGCCACCGGCTCTCTGACCAGACGAGAAGGACGAGTGAGCAGGCTCGAATATTAGCACAAAACAAACTTCAGCTCACGATCTGTTGGCAACAACAGCAGCGGCTGAGAGGACAGGAGGAGACGGAAGGGGCCGTGTTTGCTAAACAGTGAGGGCTATGATTAAAGTTAAGAGCGTAAATCTCATTAAGGGGGGTTTCCCAGCCTCCTTCACTGGACTTCTGAAAACACCACAAAGTCAAAAAGCATAAATTACAGGAACAATGAATATAGCTGTGATAAATCAGCACTAAGACGATGAGAGAAAGACTAAGATGAGGAGTTTCGGGCTTTTGGTTGAAGTGTTGTTTGGTAACTTTTGGGAGAACCGGAGCCAGCAAGCTAATCTAGCCATGGGCATCAAAGTGCTCCAAAGAGACGGACTTTATGGATGTTTTAGCAGTGTGACCTCATTTTATCACAAATGCACCCATAGCCGTGGGTCAAATTCGATATACAACAATTTTTATGTACATATTTGTTTGATACTGATGTCAAGAATAAAAAAAAATGAATGATTACAGAGAAATGTAACGTTTATTTTTATGGGGTTATATTCACAGAACAGTGAATAAGATGCAGATATTTTAGCATATTAGCCCAGCATCACCTAAACATTCAGCTTTTTTGGAGAACATTACACACAGCATCAAATATCAGTTTGCAATATCAATTCAATCTAAACATCTTTATGATGTCAGTAAATACTTTTTACACAAATATTTCCACAATCACTCTAGCAACTACTTTTCGAACAGTCAGCCAATCATATCATTATTCTCCCATAACAGCAAAGCTGTCACTCCATTTGAGGAAAAAGTGATTTCTTCTTTCATGGTGCAGTGAAATCGTTGCACTCGTTGCGCTGCCTGTAGCACACAGCAATCTGTCAAAATGACAAATTTGTATGTAAACAGTATGTTGAGATTTTCCATAATCGGTGTAATCAGCGACTAACTGGTTCCATCAACTGATCACTGCAGCCATATATAGTTGCCAAGCAGCTTTTCTGCATGCTGAAAACTATTTAATTACATTTTTTGTATTGAGAATAAATTTAAAGGATTTAAGAAGAAAAGAAGCAAATTTCTCAGTTTGGTACTATAAGACAAGGACAGTTCTCCAGCATCGGCCTTCTGGGCTGCTATCCTGATCTGACCTAAATCAATCAGACTGTAAATGTAAATGTTCTCTCGCTTGGCAACTACATAGAGCTGCAATGATTAGCCGACAGAATCCATTAGTCTTACGATCAAGGCATAAGTCATTAAGATCAACATGTCTTTAAAACTTTTGAATAGTCATAGGCTTTTTTTTTTAAACAGTCTAAAGGCTACTACACCCCTAACTTCAGATAGGACAACAAGCTGTAATAGCACATCAGAAGTGTCACAGTGAGCGCAGGTCAAGCTCAAGCTCAATTGACACTCCACTCATATCAGATGCCCACTGCTCACCCGGCTCCTGGACCAGTCTGACCACCATGGAACTTCCTTCTGTAAAAGGCTGTGCAACTACATCTGCATGAACTGGCCCTCCTGATGCTGCTGCTGCTGCACAGACTCAAACTATTACATCCCCATTGCCAAATCCACATATCCATTGTTTTACCTCCTTTTCCTCTTTTTTGTATTTTAATATTTTATACTAATGTTAAAACCTGATTCTCTGCTCATGTTACTCTTTTGCTATTGTTTGCTATCCGGTGTCAACCACAGGAGGATGGGTTCCACTTTGGAGTCTCAGTTCCTCTGGAGAATGTTCCTCTTGTTCTTAGGGAGTTTTTCCTTGCCCCTGTCCCCATTGGCTTGCTCATGGATTTTATTTCTGTAAAGCTGCTTTATGACAACATCTGTCATAAAAAGCACTATATAAATACGCTTTGGCTTGATTCCTATAGATTTAACAGAATAAAACTTTCAGCATCATTTAGTGAATTTATCACATTTGCTAACTTTTCACAAACTTGCTGTTTTCAAGCTACAAGGTAAACTAAGTTTTGATGTGACCAGGCCAGTAACATTAGCTGAAGTAACAGACAATTAACATTCTGTTTATTCTAAAGACTTCAGATTTTAGAATTTAGATGTTGTAAATACCTTTCTCAGTGTGAATATCAGGCCAAATGAAATCACCTACAATTGCTTGCTCTGTATTTAATACAGTAAAATAACAGTAGGATGCAGAGTGGAGCTCTTCTGGATTCTCAGTTTTGTTCAGCTGACGCACCCATCGTGAGGGAGCCCGTGTCCTATGTGTAATTATTCCTTTTCCAACATGCCTTATAAATTAGAATAGTCAATTTCACCAAAACGCTCATCTCTAGTCCAAACTTTTGACTGGTGTTGTAGTTATTTCTTGTTCAATATTCACAATATCATTCAAAACCTTGGCTCCATTAAGGACCAGTGATTAATGATGACCAGGTCTGGTCAAGACTGCTGGTGTCCCACTGTCCCCTCTAGGCTCAGAGTGCTGATGAAATGTTAACCAGGATGCTTTACTGGCCTCGGAAAGGTCACAAATACAGCCATGAGTCATCAAAACAGTTTTAGTAGGTCAGGCTGGACGCTGCCAGGGTGATTCAGGGTTTTATATTTCTCCTTCTTCTGCAGTTTAGGCTCTTTTTGCTCTTTCTGCTCCAAGTGCTGGTGCTGTCAGTTTTCCTCCACACAGCTGCATCAGTTAAAATGCACAGATGTGAGCCAGTCTCAATACACGCCAGCCCACAAACCCATTTTCCCTCTTCCCTCCATCACTTTCCCTATCTCTGTCTGACACTCTGTCACTCTCTCCTCCAGCCCCTCTAGAATTATCTACAACTCTAGCAACTCTCAGCCTCCTTTCTTTTCTCGCGCTGTAAACATTCGCTCTTCTAACCTCTCTCTATCTCTCACTAACAACGAGTAATGGCTAGTCAGGAACACTCAGGAACAAACAACTCTGACAGTTTGTCCCACCGTAACCCAACATTTGTTCACAAAAAGAGAGATTTAGGTAAAAAAAAAAAAAAAAATGATTCACACATCTTCCCCTCGTCACAAATAAAGATCAACCAAGATCTTTTTAATCTGAAGTCTGCTTCCTTAGTTTTTCACTAGAGCTACGAGGCTAATTTAGCTAACAAGCACTGGAGGGTGGTGTACGCTAATTAGCACTGCGCAAACGGCACAATGTCTCACTTGCCTCAAACCAT
Source organism: Pygocentrus nattereri (assembly GCF_015220715.1). Classification (NCBI taxonomy): domain Eukaryota; kingdom Metazoa; phylum Chordata; class Actinopteri; order Characiformes; family Serrasalmidae; genus Pygocentrus; species Pygocentrus nattereri. The sequence goes on along the minus strand of NC_051211.1, from coordinate 7,346,975 downwards.
TTCTAGCTGTTAAGAAATCTCTATAAAAATGGATGTAGCATAGCTAAAAACAGCAGCATCACTGAAGCAGAACTTTAGCCTGTTATTCTGTCCATTTTATGTGTTTATTTTTAGATTTATTAACAGATTATTAGATTTGAAAAAAGTGTGTGAAGATTTAGGCAGTTTTACGATGCTAACTAGCACACTCGAGCTATTGCTTCACAGCTACATGAGCCTCGTAGCTCCTTTGCTCCTCTAAAGAAGTAAGCTTCGGACATTACATATGCCTTGGTTGATCAACTACAAAGAGGTGACTCCAAAAGTGGTGGGCGAAACTTCAGCCACATTCACACTAGGGGTTTTCCAGGAACCAGAACCGCTTGCTCTGCGAGTTTATGTTTGGTCTATTGTGAAAGCTGTTTTCGAGCCCAGGAACGGTCCTCTTGAACCAACGGATCCACAGTTTGAATGGAATTCTTGTGTGTGAAATCAAACCAGTGATATTGAGGCCCCTCCCCAGAATCGGTCCAAGGAACTGTCTCAAGTATTCAGGACAAAGTTGAAACCACCCTCAGTTTCACTACAAAAGAAAATAACAGTAAAATAAAATGAAAAATAAAGCGACTGAGTGACTAACAAAAGAGCAAAGCACTAACTTTCAGCACTACACCATATGCTGTACTAACAGCATAAACCTACATCCCAATAAACCTATAAACCTATTTACACGCCGTGTCTTTGTTTGTTCTGACCCTAGGCGGTTCACTGGGATTCATCTGAGATAGCAAGCTTTGCTAGCCAACTTCTGAGAATATTAGATCATAGCTTAGCATGGAGGCACAAAAAAATGATGGAAACACAGTTTGACCAGATTAGTGAGCCGTCACTGAACATGGACTCATGAAGCTTTTACAGTTTGAGAAATGTCCCCAGACTGAAATGGAGATTTTGACTGGCTCTGCCACTGACATGCAATTTCATCTTTTATCACCATAACCATGAAATGCAATTTCAGCCTAACCCTAGAATTTTAATACTTTTAATGTCATTTAATTTAACTGTTTAAAATTATTTTTTATTATGTTCTGAATTAGAAAATTTTGTTATTTACATAAACATCCAAGTCATTTTCCATTCCATCAGCAGAATGGCTATTAGGAAGCCTTCAGAAAGGGTTTAACGAGAGTAGAGATTTTTTTTTTTCGATTTAAGGGTCTTGACCTCCATTACTTTGAAAAGTGATGGCTCAACAGTCCACTCACTCCTTTAGTTCCATGAGCCATGCAACATTTGAGGTAAGGAGAAAACTGTAAATTTGATGTGAACTATCACTTTAACTCCATATCTGATGATGTGCTGATGGCATAGCAGTAACTTTGCTCTGTACCAGTTCCCCTCTTAGACATTTCAGTGGGGATTTTTGGGAAATTTAACAAAAAAGAGAAGCTGTTTCTTTGTCTGTGTGTCTCTGTGTTATATCAGGTTGACGAGAAGATTGCAGTGAAATGTGATCAGCATGGGGCAGGCTGCCCAGTGCTGGCTCAGTGATGTCAGCAGTTGGACAGTGCTGTGGTTCTTATAGACTCAAAACAGCACTTAGCAGCTTCAGAACTATCTTATGATCTCATCTGTTACTCGCGAACAACAATGAAGTTCACAGTTTGGTTCTATAGCTCATTAACATGCCGTTTTGTTAATGAACATGTTGATATACACTATATTGTCAAAAGTATTCAGTCACCCATCCAAATCATTGAATTCAGGTGTTCCAGTCACTTCCATGGCCACAGGTATATAAAACCAAGCACTTAGGCCTGCAGACTGCTTCTACAGACATTTGTGAAAGAATGGGTCGCTCCGCACTGCTTATTCAAAAAGATTGGTGGAAATACAGAGATGGTAGCAAAGAGATGAAAAGAAAATCCCTAATATTTAAAATTTGTGCGCTTGATATTTTTAATCAATGATTTACAGTAACCCATGTGTGAACATCATACAGAGGAAAATACATTATGTCTGGGCCTCTCAAACGTCAGGATCTTCTCTCAAACATTTTGGCACAAAATAAACTCCATATTATACAGACTTCAGCAGCAAATGACTTTTTTCTGCCTCCATTTTGCTAGCCTACATTTCTCCACCCATATTGCATTAGTTGTGATTGTGCTTGCATTTAAAAGCAAGCTAAAATTGCACAGTGAACTCCTAACTTTGTGTTCGAGCACCATGGAGCCAGCACACTTGTCTGTGAGAGCAGACCCTCCTTCATTCCAGGTTGGGTCTTTTGTTCATTATCGCTGCAGTGTACTCTAGTTTTACAGCACATGGTATCAGCTGGTATTGATGACTTATTTTATGAGGCGGAGTACGAGTAAACCAGTGCGGTATCAGCCCGATAGCCAATAGCAGTATTGGTATCGATGCATCCCTACCTATGACAGCGGTACTTTGCCCTTCTTTATATCCCTCTACAGCTAAGCTGAAGTGTTGCTCCTCTGATCGAGTAAACATAAGTAAACAGAGCAACCTGAGATCCCGCAATCGTGGATTCATGCTGGTTTCTTCTACAGTCATGCACACAAAAAGTACAAGCTAAACTTTTCTTGCAGTGACTGTGTTATTTTAGCAGTTTCATAAAAAAAAACAAAAAACTTTTTTTTTAAAAATCAGTGCCATTTCTCTATCATCTGTGCTGTGCTGTGCTGTGCCTACAATAAAAAATGTGTAAAAATCTAAAAATTAGTAAAAAATAACAGAGAAAATTGGTAAAACACTTCATAGTGCCTTGTACAGCTTGCATACACATTCAGTGCATATAATTCTCATACCCTAGTCATGCAGACAGAAATGTCTTTTTCACATTTTTAAAACAAACATCAATGCTCAAATGCATAAAGCAGACACACCCATCACTGTAATTTATAGACTTCTCTTCTGTTCAAACGAGTCGTAAATATTACAGATGTCCTATGGAAATGCTACTTCAAAGAAGCATGTCCAGAAAACAGATTTGAGTTGATGGGATTAGACATGATGGCCGGAATACTGTATCACGCAGCTGCATCAAGCCTGTTCATAAATATAGTAAACACACAGGGGGCGTTTTTCTTTGTAAGGCCTCAAATGCAGAGCAGCAACGTTTACAAAACCTACTGTAAGCCTCATTCTCGCCGATTTGTTGAGCAACTGAGCCTCTTTCCAAAGAGTGACACTCCCAAAAACAGGCATGGGTGACAGACAGTGATACAGACAGACACTGGTGACAGACAAATACGCGTGCGCGCACACACACACACACACACACACACACACACACACACACACACACACACGTATGTGAAATCTTTCTAAGCTCTGCCGTCAAACCTGCCTGCAAGGTGTTTTACTGTTGACTGATTTAGAATGTGTGTGTGTGTGTGTGTGTGTGTGTGGGGGGGTGTGCGCACACATACAAAGTGCTCATTTCTGTGTACACACACACAAAACAGTCAAACACACACAGACACCCTCTTCCACTCTTAAACTCCCATTAATAATCCACTACTACCAGTACTAGGGTCCACAAATTCTTCAGTGGATCATTCAAACACCACCTCTCTCTCTCTGTCTCTCTCTCTCTCTCTCTCTCTCTCTCACCATCTGTCTTCCTCTCCCTTCATCTCCCTAGCACTCTGTTTTTCTCTCTAACTCTCTGTCTATATTGGGGTGGGTGTAGCACTTTGAATACACTGATAGAACTTCACATTTGTTTACTTAAGAAATTTAATATCCTAATGAGAACATAGTTTAGTTTGTTGTGAATGTAAACAAAACTACAGACTATATGTTACAATAAGATATCTAATCTGTATCCATCTACTTATATACACACATATACATTCACACACACACACATTCAGCTATACAAAACCAATGTTGCTGTTTATATTCTGTACTTTTTATTCACAACAGTACAAAAATAGTGTTTCCTGGGATAGTTTTTAAAAAATGCCTAAAAGGTCCACCCCTAATCTAATCTTTCTCTTTTCACGTCTCTTTTCACCTTGTCTTTAAGCAGGTATTCTGTCCATCCGCGCTGAGCGTTATCAGACAGTCCCCATCTCTTCCAGAATGAGCCGCTGATGTTCCGCAAGTGTGTGATTGCTCTCCCTCCCGCTGTAGGAGACAGAATGAGGCCATGATGGGGCTGGGCCTTCCTCCAGCTGCATAATAACCAGCTCGTGCCGCCACAGAGACGTGCACTAACACAGTCACACGCCGAGGGGATGGCCGCGTGATTAACACGCTTCACTGGATCATTTTACGCACCATCCACAACCGGGTCCCACTCTACTACAACCACCAGCAACAGCGGCTTTAGTAGCTCCTTGGTGAAGCTACCAATCAGCGACTGCACACAGGATTTCAGCACTGAAGAGGCTTTTAGGACTGGAGAGGCTTTTGGATGATAACGCCCTCATGACTACTAAAACTACTTTATCCTCCTGTGTGGTCATACATGCAGAGCTTCCACTGGAGTTAGCATGCTTTCATGCTGCAGTCATCACAGGCAATACCAAATGTATGGTGTAATTAGTGGCTGAAGGCTGCATAGCATAATAACACTATTATTATCCCATTTATTTTTGTTCTTTTTCTGACGAATTATGTCTGATAACTGTCAAGCAATATCGACAGCAAACTCCAGAATGTTCGACTTGATTGTGAGAGGTGTGCTTGTACACTGCCTCTTGACTGGACGTTCGGTTTCTGTGTAGCCACTACACTAACTACACTAGCACCACCATAGAAACCACCTGGGATCCCATAGCAGACCCAGCAAAACTAATAACCACCTGGAACACCCTAGAACCCCCCTGTAAAGCTGCAGCAACCATGTAGCAACACCCTGGCAACCCCTTAGAACCCCACAGCAATGACCTAGCAACGCCCTAGCTGCCACCTAGAATACCATAGAAACCACATAGAAACATCCTAGAAACCAATTGGAACAACATAGCAACCATCTAGCAGGGACTATTCTCCAGTCTGAATTTTCTTCAAGAAATTAACTTTCATAGCTTTACATTAATTATTTCTCACTCACTGCTCATTGAAAGCAAAAACACTGTCAAAAGTGCAGATTCTGTGAACTGATATCACACGAGATATTTTACTATGATTTAATTAAAGGTTATTGCCATGCATACACAGAAAAACATCCTCTACATTGTTGCCATGTTTTTGTGATTGTCTGACATCTATGCACTAAAAAAAAAAAAAATCAGAATTGCAGATCAATCTTGACTATATAGAATGTAAATCACATGTAAAGACAATTCATTACATAGCTGTTTAATTACATGCAAATAATTATGTAATGTAAATCAAATGTGTGACAAAATGGCAACAGTAATTGAAGACTTCTGAATTCTGAGGGTTAATGTAATCTTTACTGTAAGATGTCCCTCGAGAGTTATACCCAGTGCGCGCAGCAGTGTCTAGGCCACTGCTGGTGATCTCCCTAGGTCTTCCTCATTAAGTGAGCCCTAGAAAGGCATGAAAGAAAGCAGTTAGTGGGCTCAGCAGGACAGCGGCAGTGGGAAAAAGGGGGAACCTAAGCACCACACTCAACACCAATATTACAGCTTCCCCCTGTACGTGTGTCCTCTTTAACAGAGCATGTTAAGGTCAGTGCTGGGTTTCCTTAAAGAGCAAGTGCCAAACTGAACACTCTCTCTACCAGTAAAGATGTACTTAACATATGATGCTTTTGAGGAACTGGGCCCTGATTGATTGGCCTAGTTGGAACACCTGCCAGGCTAGTCTTTGTGTGATTGCAGCACATAAAGTTAGCACAGATAGTGTTATGACGATGAATTAGCCTTCATGGTGTTAGGTTGGCTTTTCAATTAGCACCTCACCACTCCACTACTATCAGAGCACTAGCATGTAACTTTAGCCAAGAACATTAGAAATTATATAATATTATGTAAATAATCAGCAAGCCTACTAGTATCTATAGTCCTATGCTAATGTGAATTAATGCACTATTATAATTATTGTAAAAAAGTGCTGCTGATTTATAGATTTCAGAATTACAATAGGGAACTTTGAAACAACGAGCCCTGAGTTTCTGTGTTTAGCCTTTAATCACAGCGGAGAAAAGGACAGTTTCAATGGTGGACGGTATACAAGTCTTCCTTTTTCTAAAGGCAACTTATTTTGAGGAGCCACCAATTAAGCCGTAGATATTTCCTAACAGTTACAAACGTAATTGCTGAAAGATTAAACAGATTGGCCTAGTTATGTAGCTAACATTAACCAAATTATTTCCCCATGTCTTCCATTAGTAGTATCTAATACACTGGTTCATCTGGTATACCTGTTAAACTTTTTTCTTAAGGTGTTAGTTTTGTCATAATCTTTAGACCAGTAGGTCACATGTACATACAGCGCAAAGCACACCAACCCATTTATCTAAATCGGTAAAACAGGAATGATTCGGCCAAGTTTCCACAGAAAATGAAAACATAACCCTCATCTGTCATTGTGTAGTCTGCAGTCTGAGGCTGCGTTAGTTTAGATTGTTATCACAGGAGTGGACCATAGAGAGGAGGAGGGAATGAATGGCTGGTTTCTTGGGGGCAAGCCTTCAACATAGAGTGGACACAAGCCTGCTTGCTGTGCTTCTGTGTCGTCTCATACCTGCAGCGCCACCTCCCTCGGTCTGTGGCAGCAAACATGGGCCATGATATATACTAAAATTGTGGACTATCCCCTGAACTATTCTCTCTGGCAAGCATGTGAGAATAGGACCATCCGACAAGTGTTAGCACAAGTAGCATTGTCAGAGAAGACAAAGGGCAGATGGTCTCATTTCTCCCCAACAGAGACTCCAGCACTGAGGCTATAAATCAGTCGGTTAAACTCTGCTCAGTCCGTGGAGCCACATTTCTGTCTGAGGTTCACACTGCTCTAAGGGTCAGTCTACACAGGAACCAGACCGGTAACAGAGATATCCCCCCGCTGTTTGCTCAGGAATACGGAATAGACATCATAGCTGCTGGTATCTTCAAGAGACGTGAGAGTGAGGGGGACTGTTCTCTTTCTCCTTCCGACCTCCTTTCTTTTTGGGGGTGGGAGGGAGCGTCTTCTTTCCTTTCTGTGGTTTTTCTTACTTCTCTCATAAATTGGGAAGTGTACAGAAATGCATTGTGGAGGTCAGAGGAGTCCGGTTTCGGAAAAAGAAAAAAAATGCACATACAAGAAAAGCCAAAAATACTCAGCCACACGGGACAGGAGCGAAGGTTACACATGAAGGACGATACCTGAAGTCATTATCGCTTCTAAAAAGGTGGCTGAAATAAGGATGGAGATGCTTTGTTTTTGGTTTCACAAAGCATGGTAGCTTGTCAGCTGGCAAAGGTCACAAGATGACATGACCTTTACTCTAAAGTGATGAGAGTTTCTTTAAATGCTGCAGTCTGACAGCATGTGCAAAAGCATGTTTTCATTAACTGCAGTTGGTGAATGAGAACTAATAAATAAAGACTCCTGGCCAACATAATTGGTAGAAACCACTGCACCCAGTACTTAAACAAGTAGATGCACACTATGGATTTAAACATCAGTAGGTCAATCTGAAGGTTCAAATTCTACTACATTGATTTTGGAATATTAGGATATTTTAAGCGGCTTAGAAAATGGATGGATGGATGGATGGATGGAATTAAATTAAAATTTCCAACGATTATATCATGGCATAAGTACATTTTCAAATAAAACAATTTTAGATGCCTATTTTTGTAGATAAACAGCAGTTTATTATTCTGGGATGCCCCTTTAATTATCAACAACAAAAAAAACTGTTAACACAAATTAGAAAATAAAGTGTTGTTTATATTTATTTAATTATTATTGGAATATATTTTCAAACCCAAAAATATCACCTTGAAAAACCTTCATACATGCATAATCATATCAAAATAAAACACTACTGTCCTTTGAGATTTTAGTACACTAAACCAACTGAATCATTTTGAGAGGTATACACTATAGCTTCTAATGCACACGTCCAATCATATATAGTCCTAAACTGGTTGAAAGAAGAAACAACAGAAACCGGGTAGGGTCGGTACAAGCCGTGTGGCTGAGCTAATAAACAACCCAGACAGCTCCAACCTGATACTTCACTTACATCAGAAACTGCTCTTTAACTACCACACCCCAGCACTCCTCCAGACACCAATGCTAATGCTCCCTTGGGGCAGTGGGATCACAGGTCACTGGACAGACATCTGGCCCAACAATGACAGAGACTGTCCACGGCAGAAAGAAGATAATGAAGCCTGCAGATATCCACACATTAATGCTCAATTCTTTGCTGCTTCTGGTGCCTGAGAACAATGGCTTCATTCTGAAGTCTCTAAAGGCAGATGTAAATACAGAACTGAAACGACCCATGAAGGTCAATGCTCCTCTACTAGTAGCCAGCCAGGTTTGATCAATTTATGTGAGTAAAACCAAGGACACTTAATTACCAATGACAGGCACAAAATGAGAGCTTGGACTGTTGGGATTTTACTACAGCCAATCAAGACTCACTTTAATTGATTGGTGTTGGCTACATTAAACCAGATTAAATTTCAAGCCAAAATTTCAACCCTATATTTCAATCCAGTATATTTAGACCATTGACAGAGAGATAACATAAACAAACATACACAAAACTTGCGACAGGGAGGCATGTTGTATAAAATATCTACAATCTAATATTTAAAAGTATTAAATGAAAACAGCCCATGAAGCGGTCGGCCACGTAAAATGACAGAGTGGGGTCAGCAGATGCTGAAGTGCATAGTGCGCAGAGGTCACTGACTTTCTGCCGCCACTGGACTCTAGAGCAGTGGAGACGTGTTTTCTGGAGTGACCAATCATGTTTCTCTGTCTGGCAATCTGATGGACGAGTCTGGATTTGGCGATTTCCAGGAGAACAGTACTTGTCTGACCCAAGTGTAAAGTTGGGTGGAGGGGGGATTATGGTGTGGTGCTTCAGCACCAAGAGATTTTGGACAATTTCATGCTCCCTTTGTGGGAACAGTTTGGGGACGGCCCCTTCCTGTTCCAACATCACTACAGACCAGTGCACAAAGAAAGGTCCATACAGATATGGATAAGTGAGTTAAAAAGTCAAAAATTCCCATGAACACCCTCCTAAACCTTGTGGAAAGCCTTCACAGAAGAGCTGAAGCTGTTATAGCTGCAAAGGGTGGGCCGACATCATATTAAAACCTATGGATTAAGAATGGGATGTCACTCAATTTCATATGCATGTGAAGGCAGACGAGCAAATACTTTTGGCAATATAGTGTGTGTGTGTGTGTGTGTTTGTGTGTGTGTGTGTGTGTGTGTGTGTGTGTGTGTGTGTGTGTTTTATTATATATTATATACATACATATACACTTAATACACTTAACAAAGATGAAGAAAACAACACCAGCAAACCTGAAACCATACTAAGCTAAAAAGTTTTCCATGGTGAATGTTGAAAATGCTTATGAGCTATTTATATCTTGCCTTTGATGACTTTATGCACGGTTGTAGATCGTTCACAGATCACGACTGACAACAAGGGAGCAAATATTTTCTTTAATTGGGGCTGATATATGTAACATGTATTTTGTTTGGCTTTGGAAATGGACATCCTCTATCCTGTCAGGGTATCAGATCTCGCTTTTACAGAACCCTCAAGTGCATTTTTTGCATTCTCTATCTATAGCTTCAAATCATCCCATTCCATGCTGGCTTGACCGAGGTAATGGCAGATAGTGGAACAGTTGCTAATTAACAAAGGAGAAACAGAAGCAAACGTTCAGGAAGCATGTGGACGGCATCAGGATTTTGATTAGTCATAAGACAAGTAAAGCTCCCACAGCAAGTCAAGACAGCTGTTTAGATTTTGTCACAGTTACTCATGGAGGCCCCTTAGTGGCTTGGACCTGAGGGAGCCTATGGGATGATCAGGACCTGGTGGATGGCAAACACATTTAAGAGGTACCGAACTTGTGCTAGCCCTAGTCACAGTATTTATCTTTGTTTTAACTTGAGATAGTAATGAGAGTTAAACATAACTTAAGAACTGTGGAATATAGAGAATTCAATAGCCAATCACTGCATATTCCAGTCATTTCATAACTTTTTTTGTTTTTAGTCATGTATATACATGTACAGTTGCCAGCAACTGGGTTTAAACAAAACTGGGGACTTACAGGGGATATGTTCAACACAGTTTCTGGCTGTTTCTACGTTCCATGGCCCTATACAAGAAATACTTTACAATACCTCAGTGTGTATATCAAGTATTTTACAACAGCTTCAAACAACGGCTCAATGGCTCAGATTGACATTTCAATGGGTTGTGTTCTAGATTTTAGGCTTGCTGGTCAATAGCTAATCACTGACTAATGACGGTTGGTTACTTTGCCAAAATTTGCATGCCTAAACTGAAACATGCAGCCGTGTTATCTATAAAAACACAAATACTGGATCAGTCGACAGTCAATATTAAGTGACTCAGATCAGGATCAAGGCAAAAAACCTTGTAGATACATTAAAATAATGGTTGGGCACCTCTTTCACAGCTAAAAGTGATAACATAATGTACAAAGAAGACAATCACATCTCACAGTAACACTGACAAATGAGCTCTAATGTTTCAGAGCGACAGAGCGCGCTATCTTTTACTGTAAGCCATCAACGCTAGCAGAAGCTCAGTATGTGTAATAATATCACACCCTCTTTGCGTCCACTGCTCATATGGAAGGATAGAGAGATGATGGAGCGTGATAGAAGCTGTCCAGACAGAGAGAAGTCCAGCTATTCTCGCCTGCTGAAGCTTACCTGCAGCTGGTGCAATACCCAGCCTAGACAGTGCAATGTGCAGAAAACACAGACAGACAGACACAGACACAGAGAGAGAGAGAGAGAGAGAGAGAGAGAGAGAGAGAGAGAGAGAGAGAGAGAGAGAGAGAGAGAGAGAGAGAGAGAGAGAGAGAGAGAGAGAGAGAGAGAGAGAGAGAGAGAGAGAGAGAGAGAGAGCGCAACCATCAGATTGAATCAAAGCATTTGGTCACATTCTCCATGTGAGATGGCAGAACAGTGAGTTTTGTGGACTGGAGCAGAGAATAACTATAGCCCACATACAAAACACTGCTATGTGTAACGGCTGGTGGCCTTGGGGGAAAGACATCACCTTGAATAACCTGGTTCAAGCAGACTAACTAGTTTTGGTAGATGCAATGTGTGGGCATAGTATGTGGACTACACCACATGTTGGTCCCCTGTGCTGTGAGCCATAAGAAGCAAAAATAAAAATAAAAATCACTTTTACTTCATATTGAGAGGCTCTCCTCTAGCTGCATGGTCCAACAGCAGTTATGGAACATGAATAATATGCAGTCTGCACAGTTACATTCACTTCTCAATACTGGCTATGTTTAAATATTATTATTATTATTATTATTATTAATGCAGATGCAGAGCATAAATCAAAGTAAACTGTAATTGAGTGCACAAATAAAGTACTATGCCAAAGTCAGAAACCACCATTCATTTTTAATGTTTCATTCAAAATGGCCATTATGTTACTCATTTTAAAAGCAGAAAATATACATTTAACAGAGGATTTCCCAAAAGCCACTATAAGTCCATTGTTCCGATGTTTTGATATGCTAAAAATGTTCTTTTCTCAGTCAGTTTTTGTCAAGGGCTTCTTGACAGCTACACATCCTTCAAGACCCATAGTATTGAGCCATCCTCTCACAGTGGGAGGACAACAAAGTCCCAGGGAGGAATCACTGAAATAGCACCACACTTAACCCAGGCTTAGAGTTACAAAACCCTGGGAAGCAAATGTACAATATAGTGTCACCAACCCTGCTCCAAAAGCAGACCCTGCTACCTCACTGCAGACTTTATCACCAAATCTAACGACACCCACCTGATCAATCTTATTAGTGCCACTGTTAGTATCACTGGGTGGTTTTAGATTTGGGCTGGAGGTGAACTCTGTTGTAAGGTAGATCTCCACGAGGAAGGCTGGTGAGCACTGATCTAGTGGGTGTTTTAATTAGAAAAGCCTATGCATGGCAGTGATTAATGATTAGGCCTTTAATATTTCATAACATTTTTAAGCAAAAATGATCCACCTAAAGTGTATTCAAAATCTCACAGGTAATGGAAAAATTATGCCTGAATATAAACAGCAGTTGGCCTTGGAGCCAACCTCACATTTACAAGTCAGATACATTAAGAAAATGAACTAAGCAAATGAGGTGACATGGATGGCATAGTTCTATTCATGTAGTCGTCACTCCTGAATAACAGGAAAAGAGTGCTGGAAGGACTGCTTTTGTTCGACAGTGCTCTTCCATTAAATGGCTTCAAAAAAGGGAGGGAAAACATGTTGCAATTGGACAGTGTAGTTAGTTTTTAGCTGTTCAGTTTAGTTGTGTAGTTTGGTTCGTTGCATCCTACACAGCTGACTAAACAGCAAACTAAAACTGCCACCCAACTCATGATGTCATTCCATTTTAATTCATCCCACTCTTTTTTTTATTTTACAGCAGAACAATGACGAGAACTAAAACCGAACAATTCACTCACTGGCTGCAAAACCAAAGAACTGAACTGGGAACTTCTGCTCTTGGGCACTTCCGACAAATGGGCAGTGTATGGAAAAGCCAAACACTGAGATAACAGCAGGTTGAGTCAACAAGCCTTTATCAACCTCCATTGTAGCGAGCCCTCATGATTATGGTTTGTGCTTTCTGTAACCCAGGTCAGCATGTTTTTCTCAATGTAGGAGCTCTGACAGATATTATAAAATATTCAACAGTGCAGCGCTATAACATCTCCCCCCCCCCCCACCCCCAACGTCTGCATCTGGTCTCCTGAGTGCAAACGAGCCAAAGCAGGCCTAAATACAAGCCTTAGCCGAAGAAGAAACTGGTCGACCAGAAGCCAAAGCAAACACAGCGTCTGCGGGCAAGCGATGTGGAGGTTAGGCCAATATGTCCAAAACATCTCAGGAGGCTGATCTAGGATAAGTTCCTCCCCATCCCTTTCATCATTTCATTAATATCTGCTAAGATATATAAGGCCTATTAATTTTGACTAATTAAATATCCACAGTTTTTAAAAATAGTATTTAAATATCCCAACAAGAAATATTTACATTGCTATAAATAAAAACTGAAAAACGGTGAAGGTATAATATTGCTTATTGTGTGCCTAACAGAAATGGTGGCTCTGTACTTATCGGTTCGGTTGATTAACTGTAACCCATGTTCACATGTGTCCGAATATTTTTACAAAAAATGTTTTCTCCATTTTCAAAAACAATCTGTCCACACATCATCCACGAGAATGCAAAATTCTTCCGTCTACAAACTTTCATTCAAGAGACTGAAAATGCTTTCCAACAGGACCCTTTCCGAAAAGGTTGTATACTGAACCATCTGTAGCACATCTCCATTAATCTGAAAAACGATTTCATGATGCAAAGAACCCTTTAAGCATGCAAAGGGTTCTTTAAGCTATCATGATTCTATATAAAACCACTTTCTTTACTAAAGAACACTTGAAGACCCTTTTTAAGAATGTACACATACTTTTTGAATAACTTGCTCCAGGCCTTAGTCTCTCAGACACTGCTCTTCAGCCTGTCCTTATGGTCTGTTATTAAGCAGAGCTGACCACCACTGTCAAGTAATTAACTATGGCCTACAGGAATGCAACAGAAAAAAGAAAAGTGAGGGGAAAAAAAGAGAAGGAAAAAAAAAAGGGCCTCAAACCTCCTCTCCAGTCCCCACACTGCATTCACACACTTTGGCCCCTCTTCATGGTCTGTCTGCTGCTCTGGCTGAGGTAGGCCCTGCGGGATAGGGGTGTATGTGTGGAGGTAGAGGGGGATTTGGACACGTGAGCACCCTCAAGGACTAGAGATAAGGTCTATCTGGCTGCAGCCGAAGCCCACCTGTGCTCTGAGGTATGTGATCCAGATATGTGATCCAGGATCATGTATCCCCCATCCCATACCCAGCCGGAACCACTACAATAAGAAAATGCCAAAAGGGTCTCACACTGGCACTCTAGGGGAACGTCTCCTGACACACCACCTGCATAGCCGGGACTAGTTGGGCTGCAACAGGACAGAAAAACACCTCAAAAATAACCTCCCTCAGACAGACAGTCAAGCCCCCTTGGGCCCCTGTAAAACAGGCATCTAGTGTCAGCCTCATCTCAGCAATTTCACTCTTCTCTTTTGGCAAAGACGGCGGACTCTGACTACAAGAAGAAGTAGAAGAAGAAAAAAAAAACAAGAGAGAGATAAGGATGATGACTGAAGCTTTCAAGCATCAGATGGCCATTATGGTGATTAAGACACAGGGATCTTTTAAAGCCATGTAAGCACCATAGCACTGCGTAATATGGAACGATGAGCATAAAGATGATAACCAGTGACTCTTTAAGTGATACTGTTACTTTGATTTAAAATGATTAGTATATTTTATCACAAATCAGCTTACTTTTGCAGAAACACCTCTGTTTTGATTTGCATGGCTGCATGAACAACTGATATTCTCATAAATGTCTGTGGTTTGTTTAATGAGGAGCACTGTTTGAGTGAGATACGCTTGACTATGGTGCAACAGATAAACTATCAGATGGAATTTGTCTGCGTTTACACTAGACAGTCAACAGACGATGGCAAACCAGATTTTATATATTATTGTCAATGGAGCGCCAGCAGAAAATTCTGCCACTGCAAATGCAGCGTATTACAGCAGTCAGAGGAATGTTCCACCAAGAGTTTAGTTCTCCAAAAGCAGCAGAATAATCAGAATGTTGAGCCATGGACACGCAACATCTTATTGTTGCAATCCAGGACTGCAATAGTGTGGAGCATGCTCCTGCCTGTTTTCCACTTTTAATATAGGACTGACATCACTACAGCTCTCCTCTAATAATCATCCATTTTCATTGGTAATGTTGTCACTATGGCAACATTTTCACGGCTGCCTGCCACAGTCAGTCGCACAACGCCGAGAAAATCATAAACTGAAAGAGAATGTGAGGGTAATTTGTGCCACTGCTAAATGTGAATGTAAGAAAAATAAAGCAAAATGAAATTAATAACAAATTAGGTACAACAAGGGTTTATTCATCAATAATTTTTTTTAATAAATATATCTAAACTGACAGTTCATTCTCTGCACATAAAAACCAAGAAAGCAGAACCAAGTGCTACACAATGTAATGCTGTGTTTCCAGAGCTACCAACCTAGCTTACTTCTGCCACTCTCCCAGCAAACACTCCAAGGTGTACCAATGTACCAGAGTGCCAGGAATATCCCATAATAAGACCGTTTCTTTTATTGACACGAGTCATTTGTACGATGTGTAATTACATAATACCGAGCAAAGCTCAGAAACCACATTAAAGAATTCTAGAATTACACATCAAAATATTCTCATTTAGACATTCGGAGACCAACGGGCAAAAATGTAGCTAACCCCTGACCCCATTCTCCTCGTCCAGTATCTCAGACACACGTCGTCACATGCTGGGTCACTGTCAACTCAGGTGTTCTGCGACTCCATCACTGCCAGGGGGCTAAAGCTAACTAACAGTAATTGCACTCTGTAATATCCAGGCCTATTTCCTGATAGTTCTGATTCATACAGATTACTAAGGATACACAGTCGAATTCCCAGCCTCCCCATAGGCACCATCCATGACCACGCATAACCATGAAGGCCCTGATTGAATCAGTTGACAGAAATTTTGTAAGACACCATTAGCTGCTGAGTAGATGACGGAGAAAAGTAAGGACGCATCACTATTTATGGTTCCCAGCTCATTATCAAACCCTTCATTAGTTGAACTATGCAATGGAGCAGACCTCTGGGACTATAACTCTACAGTTACCTCTCACCCCAACCCACTTCACCTTACACCTTCCCTACTAGTTTACAGTTAAAGAATGTTTGCTAAATTACCCCGAGTCCTCTCCATGGCACAGGAGTTGCATATTACATGACATAGGTGGAGTGCGCCTTAAAACTAGCAATTTAGGCATTAGCACCAAGAAACAGTAAAAATAATTCAATGCAAATCAGAATAGACTGATAACCGGAATTGCAGCAACCAATCAGTAGGATTAGCTTTCGATGACATCAATTAGGAGAAAGTCATGTAGTTAATTTTAAAACAAAATCCCTTCATAATGCATATTGCTTATGTAACACATGCAGCCACAACAACATATACACAATAGCAGGGGTGCAGGGGTGTCCAGCCTTATCCACATAATTTTCAAGGTTTTCATTTCAAACAAGCAGGTGCACACGTCTCACACAATTAGTTGGTCTCAGTTTTCAAACAACAGATCAAGTGCTCCCGTTTTGTTGGAGTGAAAGCCAGAAGCCACACCGGCCCTCGGAGGACAAGACTAGACACCCCTGCACAGCAGGAAGAAAAGGAGGCAATATGACTTCTATTGTTTAGGGACACACTGATATGGGAATTGGAGGCCAATAAACATTTATAAGACAGACATGAAAACTCATGAGGAGTGAAACAGGCGACAAATTAGAAACCAATCCCCTGTAGCTCAGTCTGGCGGAACTGTTCATGGGAAGAGTTCAACAACTTCGTAAATACAAGTTGTACACATTTGGTTCTGCTTGCTATATTGATTTTTTTTAAAACCAGTTGCTTACCATAGCAGTTAAAAGGTCAGTGCTTTTCAAATCCCACATCCATTATAAATAAAGGCCATTCTAAATGCCGTTCATTTGTGTTGGCTTCAAAAGGCGTATAGTGCTTGGACCCCAATGGTTGCCACTTAAATAGATAGTTGTTTAGTTATCAAAGTGGTTCAGACAGTCCACACAAATAAACATGTTTTACGTCAACTTCGGACTCAAACTAAATGGAATCTGACTGTATTGGCTGCCAACAACTGTTGCCAACAAACCATTGTAAACTTTTTTCACCTATCCTTCAAAAGCTATTAAAAGAATTAAATCAACTGCACTATGCATACAATTTTTCGCTTTCCGGTAACCTTAGTTCTGATTGGCCAATAGAAAATACACAATACATCTGTGGGTTGCATGTGTGACAAAACATAGAAAATCAGGCTAAAATAAGGATTAGCAGTGAAGAGAACCCAAAATTGATTTCTTTAGGGATAAAATGCAGTAAACTTCAATAAAAATGTTTTAGCACAGTCACCTAAATGTTCAGTTATTCAACAGTTCAATAAAGATTATTAAATTTCAGTTTGAAATATTAGTCAAATACCCATGTATTTTTGACAATATATATTTTCTTTTGAGCAACTATTATCTGATACCACTATGATTACTCATCACTACCACTACTTCAATGGACCATACAAGTAGAAACTGTTTGCTGAACAGATGAACCTTCGAATGATGTTGGTGCTGTGATGGGGTAAAATGAGAGGAAACAGCAGAATTGTTGTTAATAATGGTTTTATTAGTCAATTAATAGTTCAAAATACTTAATCAATTAGAAAAGAATCAATTATACATTTGAACTAATTAACGCATACTCTTCATGACCTGTACCTAAACTCTGGGACTTTTATGTCTGTTCAAGGCTTAAACAGCAGCTCAACAGGGCCTTCACTGCAAAAGATTGTATGTCTAGCCGACTGCAGCTGAACCGAGAAAACAGACACCATAAAGGGGGCCGCCCCCACAGGGGGTGCAGATGCTTCAAAGACCCGCACGCTAAAAAGCAACACCTGGCATGCCTGCCTTTGTGGTGCCTTGCTGCCCTGGCAACAGGCCCCCCCATGGCAAGACTCCAATAACTGCTGGATGTAGCTGCTGGATGCTGGATCCTTTAAAATAACAGAGTAGTCTAGATTACAAAAATCTGCTGTCTTATGTTACTCGCACGGAGCTATTAACTCTCTGAGGTGGCTCTAGAATCTCAACTAAAACTAAAATATAATGGACACCTTTTGTTCAAGTTAACCATTAGAAGTGCTTATATTGCGGGTGATAACAAAAGCAGCCTATGATTATATATATTATTTCTCAATTATAGCTCTTTGAAGCAAGTAGGAATTCTGTTGGAAGTGTGGATTCTAAACGTTCAATCCATACACAATGGAAATATGCAAAGGTAAATGTCTGTACATATAGAACATTTTGTTTAACATCAAAGCAATGAAGAGTGTCACACATGCACGCTTGAGAATTTAAATGTAATTCATTACATATTAAATATGTCCATCACTCTTCTAATTACTTTTAATGGTAAATCTTAATTGACCAAAATCAGATCCACTTCACATTGAATATTTTATTATTTTAATTTTGGCTGATATGTGTTGCAGTTTTGATATAAGTGACCTGACCAATTGCCCTAAATTTCCAGCTGCTTCATACTTTCGATGAAGCGCTTTATTAGTTTTGCAGATCTTGTAATAAGAATTTACATCTGGGAACAATTTCAGCTTCCCAGAAATCAGGGTGCTTGCTAGCTAAATTCTACTGTTAGCTTATTGAACTGAACATGACGCACATCTCTATGCTTAACTGGATTTTTTAGGGAGGCTAATGGCAGGCTTGTTGTCCCTCAGACGGTACTGACAATCACATCCTCACCCCCTGCTTTGAGATTTGCCCCCACTGGGCTTTGGATTGCTTTAGAAAGTTCACACTCAGTGTGTTCCCACCGTATTAAGTCTCTCTGCATTTAACCCAAGATTTCTCTTGGCTGTCTCCAGATGTTCTTGTAACAAGATCACATCTGGGTCCACAAAAATAGACCTTAATTTGAGCTCATGTTATTTAAACAGGCCACTAATTTTAATGTTAACCGTGTAAAATACCAATCTGGCTCAGTAAAGAGTCAATAAATTCATCTATTGTTATTTATGTGTGACTTCGGCTAGTAAGTACTGGAGATGTGGTAGCATGTGTTCATGTGTTCATTTAGGCCACAGATTGAGTTTTTGGTTAAAATGAAAGCTAATAAATATGGCTATAAAGAAGCCATAATCAAAACTGGCCACACAAATTAACGACAGGTGCACCCCTAATTTAAATAGTGAATCAAAGTGACAATAATAAAGAGCCTTGTAAGAGTTAAGTACAACTGTAATGTAATAAATGTCAATTGTGTCACTCCACACTACCATAAATGAAGTCAAGGGTCATAAACCCAACAAAACAACACACTGTGACTCATATTCACACACAAAGTGGCACAGAGCCTACCGTAAAGTAGCTAGCTAGATCAAGCACTTCAGAAGACTTTCATTTTAATCAGCAATGCAGATACAATGCTTCAGCAAGTTCGTGTCAAAACTGGGAGCCGCAGAAGATCACGTTCAAGGTCAGGACAACGCTGTCCGAAAACAGACATGCAAGAATGAATACAAGCGGCGTCAGGCCTATTAGTCCTCCCGTGGGCTCCCTCTTCCAGCAAACTCCCCTTGTTCGCAAATTAAATTTCGCTTGACGCTAGGTTTAAATGTACCGTTTAAGAAAAAAAAGCCTGCTGAAGAGCCATCCTCATCTGCGCTCTGCGTGCAGAGGTCCTCCTGCTTTACTGGTGTTTAGCTAAGCACCCTCCGGTCTATTAATCCTAAGAGGATACCCCCCTGCCGCCCCCCTACACAGACTATCTAACCGAATCAATCTGCAGTGCTAAATTATGATTGGGTTATTTCCTCAGATGACACTCCCACACCACGATGGATGGCTCATGCCTGCCTAGGTGCTCACACACACACACAGCTGAAGTGATTTTCACTCAAGTGCCTCAATCAGGCCCCTCAAACCCCAACTGCACCACGTTCCCCTTTAATCACTTTTCCACGGCAGCCCCTGCTGCATTTATTACAGCGGTTAAGGAGAACCTGCTGACTGCCAGTCATGCACAAATTTGCCTCGAGTAAGAACCACCTGATATTTAGTACATGAGGGGTGTCGTAACTGACCCAACCCTGCACCCTGATTTGACAGTTACAGCAAGGTACAGGACATTACTACAGAAATGTGTTCACGGCTGGCCCGAAGGTCTATGCATGTACTCAGTACTAGCAGCCTGGCTGATAAATGCTCAGATTTCCGTGAGAGAAATTAAAGTACAAAGTATTCCAGTGACATCACTGGGCACAGCCAAGCGACAGGGCAGTGGAACATTACAGCAGGCAAATATAAACGAAACGTTCAACCTCAACTCGAGGCCTTTAACCTGGGCTGGTGAGTAAAATCCTGAGGGTTAATGTACTACATATTCTTTGAAGCACAATAAAAGAGTTGTGGCTTGAACTACCAACCAAGAAAAGCAAGAACTGTCAAGGCCAGCGTCAATTTGGACATGGTGACTGTGTTGTGGTCATTCTGTGTTGTGGCTATCTCTGTCAACTCAACAACTCTGTCACACAATACAAGAGCAATAAGGCTTCAATGGAAACTGTACATAAGCTCAGCCTAACAGCTCTTACTACCCTCAGGTAAGCCAACTCCTCTAACTCGTTTTATTATGTGTTTATGAGAGGTTTGGTCAATTATAAGCCACAGATTTAGGTCGCTGTTGTGTAGTAAAACCCTTTAAGGCATCTCCTTGAATGTTTTCACGCTTCAGTAGTAAAAAAAACGATATTTCAGTGTGTTCAGGAACTGAAGGCCAAAATTTTGTCAGCAGTGTTGGGCAGCATATTTATATAATTCTCACTATTTTCTGAGACGTCAACAGCAGGGAATGAAATGATACTTCGCTGGTAAACATGTGGGTGTGTAAACTACCATGTGTCCAGCTTCCCTCTCTCTAGATGGACACAAGAGCCAAACCCATGTCCTCCAGCAGAAGGAACCCAAACAGCTACCACTCAGGTCTAAGTGGAGGCTCTACTATAGGTACATTTGAGTCAGAACGGGTTTACTGCATTTAACTATGGATATTTTTAAACTTAAATCATGTTATTCAGGCGTAGTATCAACTGGCAGTAGCAGGAATAGGTGCCTTGCCGTTACCTGTGAAACGACAAGCCTGTAATGACAACCCGCCCACAGCCTCGCTGTAGCTGAATGTAGGACACGTTTGATTATGAGCTGAAAGCAACTTGGTCAGACCAGGAGATACTCCTCCTAACCATGTATTATTCATGTTTTGTACACGTTGGCTTTGTATGTTCACCCTCTGCCTTTATAAATGGGCTTAGCTTGTGTGTGAATGAGAAAGTCTGGGGTCAGTTGGTGGCTAACGCTAGCTGGACTCTTCCTAATAACCTAATTCCTAATAACATCTATACCGAGATACACAGCTACTCGTTTTGCTTGCGAAACGGAGCCAGCGTTGGCTTGTTAGTTAACGTTAAAGGGAAACTCCACCAATTTCTCCACCGTTTCTACATAATGAAGCGGTTTAGATGTAAACAAAGTCCGGGTGGCTTGGTGTGAAATGCTCCCTTCCATAGAAACTTACAGAGTCAGCACTGCTCACAGTCACGGTGATGGGAACCAGACGTCCACCTCTAAAACCACCCTCACAGAAAGTTGTTACACAAAACGGTGACGGATACATTAATGCCCGGGACACTGCTTTCACATACTTTCGGGCTAAAATGTGCTGTTAATCTAAAATGTATTGTTAATGCGGATGGGTTGTAAGGCGAACAGCCCCTAAAGATTCTTTTTTTCAGCTTTTCCACTACCAGCATCAGCATTACACATAAAATCCCAGTAGACACGTGTAGGCTCAGTGCTGGTTTTGGATTGCAAATAAAATGGCCAGCTGTATCTGCGAGGTAGACAGCGCAAGCCCTGGTTCCTACCACTCAGAAATCAGCGCAAGTTTCTCTACAATGAACCTCAGGTTACCTTAAACCACGCTGAATGACTATGTTTACCCTGTAACGACGGGATTATGCCAAACATTTGAAATATCGGCGGAATTCCCATTCAACGTTAGCCTTACCTGTCTGTCAACACGTTGATGCTTTTCCTACGCTGCGGCTACAGAATGAATCGCGGTACGGAGGGAGCGACGAGACGCAGGGCTACGTTTGACCTTACGTTGTCCACGCCGTGTTTATGTCCTACCTATCCTCCGAGAATAACGCGTTTCAGGCACGTTTTGCTGTTTTTGCTTCGGAAAAACGAGACAGACCTACCTTTCAGGCTCCCTCCTCCTATCCGTCGCTCTCTAGTCTCTCCAGTCTAACCCGCAGTCGTGCAGACGAACAGCTGGGACTGCAAAGCACCTCAGCCAAGTGCAAACCCCTCTGCCTCTGCCTCTTTCTCGCGTCCCTCTCCGCTCCTTTCTCCCCTCCACCGGCGCTGGACGACACCGTAATTCCCGAAATGTTGCTGCTGGAGTGCAGGACGCTGTGTGTGTGTTCAGAAACGCAGCCGCACTGAATTAGTAAAACAAAACAAGGAGGTCAGTCCCGATGCCTCGACGCCAAACCCGCATCAATCGGGGGACAGACCAGCGTGAACACGACAGAGGCTCTCCAGCAGAGCCTGAGGGGCGGAGCCACATTTGATTATTCATGAAGAGGGCGGGGTTCATATGGATCATTCATAAGCAAGGCTGCGTCTGGTGGGTGGGGCTATGATGGATTATTTATTGGGCAGGGCACGTCGGTGGCGTGTAATGGGGGGTGAATGTTTCACTAAAGCTTGTCAAATTTGGGATTATGATGGACAATTCTGAACGCAGGTGGGGTTGTGTTGTACTATTCATGACCGGGTGGAGGGTTATCATAGATTATTCATGAATTAGGGCATCTGAGGTGTTATGATGATCACTGATGTGCGCCGGATTATTTGTAAGCAATGACCTGATGCCAAAATGGATTATTAATGAACATACATTACATAAAAGGCGAGGTTATAATAGGTAATTTATGCGGCTGTTGAAGCCGTTTTATAGTGGATTATTTATTAGGAGGGCAGGGTTGCGATAGATCATTAATTGGAATATTCATAAATAAGCACTGGCAGGAAGAACTACAACGGATATTCATGAAAGGGGCGTGGCTACATTGCCGTATTCATACATAAGGGCTAGTTATTTCCACCTGATGGGGTATGTAGGAATATTCATGAACGAGACTACGCGAAGTGGGCGGAGTGGGTGGGGTTATGCGAGATTATTCTTGAACTGAAGCCCTCTAACAGCATCTGAATGGCGGGATTATACTGGATTGTTCATAAAGGAGTGGGTCTGTATTTGGTCCACACCAAGTGTTGAACTTGCTTGGGTAACGTAGGCTGTTTGTGACACTGCTAATTGGAAATGAATTTTCAGATTAACACACCTTCTACTGCAGACTGTAGCTGCTGTCAGTCAGTCAGTCTGTCAGTCGCTCGTAAACATTGCCCTACTTTTTATTCTGTGCGCAAATCTTGATGTTCTCAAAACATTGTCTGTCCTATGCCTGTTGACACATGCCTCTGGGAATTCCTCAAAACCCCTATGCTCACAGAGTCATTCACTTACTCATGCTTTCCCATATCTTAGAGCTCTTGCCTAATGCAGTACCCATCGAGTGGAAGGCTGTTAGCACATATTCCACAGTACAAGTTAATGTGAATGAAATATGACTTTGTAAATCATACACTGTGGTTTTTAAAACAAACTGCTTTTCCTTATTCTGCCTCGT
Source organism: Pygocentrus nattereri (assembly GCF_015220715.1). Lineage (NCBI taxonomy): Eukaryota > Metazoa > Chordata > Actinopteri > Characiformes > Serrasalmidae > Pygocentrus > Pygocentrus nattereri. The sequence goes on along the minus strand of NC_051211.1, from coordinate 7,323,285 downwards.
AGGTTTTGAAAAAGGGGGGTTCAGGCATCTTGCAGAGAAATATGAGAAGGGACAGGCATTCTGTAGTCTCTGAAAAATGTAAACATGTGTAGTATTGTTTAAATGAAGCATGTTTTGTTTTGGTGTACAGTCAAGTGAACAGAACAGAGATATCTTTGTTGTTCATTGAGTCTGTGGACCTCCCTAAAGGGGAACAGGCAAAAGGATCAGATGCACCAGAGACATTAAATCTGACTAAACAAGCAAACTGGGCCTTATCAGAGAAGGCTCATCGCATCCAGCCATGTGGATCAAACAGAACTAAAGATGGTGGACACTATCCATCTGTTGTTGTCCACTTTTGCCCAGACGCAAACCTCCAGAGAAAAGCTCTCTACACACACGCCAAAGATCCACAGCTGATGCAGATGGCATCTCTCTGGGCAGAAGCGTCACTAGAGGATTCTAAATATAGGTATTGTTTCAGGATGCTTGGACACAAATGCTGTCCAGAGGTTTCCAGATCAGCACTCGACATTCCTGAGATGTTCCTCATACCCACATTTTGCCTGCTTTTATAGAACAATGGACAAAGAGCAGAGCAATAGCTCCTTTTCTTAAGCATGGACTAAAATACATTTAAGCAACTTAATATGATAAAGAAGCACACTAAACACGCAGGTATCATGCTTAACGAATTCATCACAGTGGCCATGAATGTATTTTGAAGACAACGACTACACAACAGAAAGAAAGGTTTGTGCACATTAAGAAATAGTCAACATTATTAAACCTTTAAATAGGTAAGAAAAATAATATGACACGTATGAATATGTGACATTTGTTGCTTTCAGGTCACCTTTAGGTCACCTTTGGACCAAAGGAGGTTTAACACATGCTTTTAACAATAGTTTGAAAAAGAAAAGAGTCAAATCATTATTTAGATAAAACCTGCTCTGAATACCAAGCAAGACCCTTTGATGAACTTAAGATGTCCTATCTCATATATGTATGTCTGGTCCCAAGGGTTTAAAGAGTTCAGACCGTGGTGGTAGTATGAGGGAAGACAGATAGGGAGAACAGCTTCTGCCTGTGGCTAGAAGGCCAGATCCCTCCATCTTAGCTGTAGCAGGACTGAGGAACAGGGAGGAGATGTGGTGGTGGGGGTTGAGGATGTGAATTTATAGGACATTAGATTTGGAAGAAGGAGGGGTTTCAGAGGTTCAGAGTTTCAGAGGTTCAGAGGTTCAGTACAGTGCTGAAGTTAAATATACCCATGGTATTAGTAAATGGCTGATCTACTTTACAAAAACTTTCCAGGGATTTTTTTCTTGCATCACTAAAAAGTAACAATGACAAAATGTCAACTGACAAAAGACGTGCCCAAACTTTTGGCAGGTGGCATATAGTGTAGATTTTGGAAGTGAATGAGACTAAGCATGCGAGGATATCTTCGTCCACAGCCCTCTTCACCGTTTCAGAACTAAACATTGGCCCAGTCTGCTTTGAAGCATGCACAGTGCAGATGGTGCCTGGCACTGACAACAGGAGGCCTGTCGGACGCATTGGATGAAGCATTAACGAAAAACGGCCTAACACGAAACAGATTAGATTTCCAGTTGCTTAGTGCCAACACTTAATTGAGTAAAAGTCTAACAGCACTGATTGATATGTCGTCTGGATACGTTCGCTGGCCGGGCCTTCGAGATATTGTGCACAATAGGCCCTGCCCAGAGAAATGGACACATCTAATGCTCCAAACAAAATATTTCCTATCAAATTTCCTGTTTTCAAGCAGATCAAAGCTCTCTCAGTCTGGGGCTATTTTAAGCTACTCTGCGGTGAAGATAGGATGTTAATAATGACGTGTTTTGCATGGAAATCTGCTTCAAAACACGTGACCTACCTCTGGAAAGTGTGCTTCACTTTGATTTTAGACAAAATGCTTAAGTCTCTTTCAACAACCTGTTTCTCTGACTGCATATCAAAACCTCGTAACTTTGTAGATGCCAATTGGGTTTTTGCATTGTATGAACATGATGAATAGATTAGAAATGGCCCAAAATTACTTGGAATAAAGTCTTGATACATTAGAGTAAGTTAAGAATGGTTTTTGTGTCTATAAAATTACCGTTTCACAAAGGCAAGGTTTTATTGAAAAAAGAAATAATATGTATTTGCAGGGCCATCTGCCCCAGAACATTAGATGCCGCTTCAGTTACACTGATTTATCAAGCTGGTCTGCAAACAGTTTTCAATAGCACAGACGCATCCATGAGCCGTGCCATCTGTGACTGTCATTGAAAGACTGAGTCCATTCTAGTACACAAAAACACAGCACTAAGCCAAAGGATAAGCCACGATACTGTCTGGTTGGCCTGTCATTGGCCATTCATACTGCAGATGGTGTAGTTTTAACTGTGTTTGAGTACATGACACAAATTTGCATAATTTAGATGTGCCCTATATTTATAGTCTCTAGTAAAGAGTACTATGTTTTATTTTCAGATCAATGCTGTACATTTCTTCAGACTCAGAGAATTCCCCCTCTGCACATAGGCCTGTTTTCATTTTTTACCCTGTGCTGTACTGATTTGCATGGCCTAGCCATAAACGATCAGCAGCAGAGTGACGAGTAAAAAGAGGAACAAAGCAGAGAGTAATATGTAACTAAAGTATGAAGAAAAATATCAGGTCTGGCCCAAACAGCTTTCTACAGGCTTCAAATACTTGATGTCATTTAAAAATGATTGTCACTGCGGCTTAAAATCTGTCAAGTAAGGAAGGCTTGCAGCTTCCAGGGTTGGGATTTCAGAATTCAGTATTCAGAATCTGTATTCAGAATATAGTTGCCTTTTATATTTTTAGGGGAGTTCTTTTAGGACATTTACCTACATTCTTTCAAAGAAAACAGAAACGTTAATCCATGTGTATTAAATATTTTAAAAATCAGCACATGGAATGTAGCAAGCATGCTTGCTTGATGGACTCAACAAACAACTTCTTTGCTAACACTTCCTGCTAAAGCCTGAGTAGACTGATAAATCACTGTGATGAGTGAGTTATTAATCTCAGTGATACTGAGCTCTGCTAAAGCCCGAGTAGACTGATGAATCAATGTGATGAGTGAGTTATTACTCTCAGTGATACTGAGCTCTGATAAAGCCTGAGTAGACCAATAAATCAATGTGATGAGACCTTTATTTATCTTAGTGTTACTGAACTCCTTTACGATGATCAAACTGAAGTCTCCTCAGTAGTGGACAGGTTCCTGAGTGACATGCTCAGCATTGGTGCTGTACTGGACATACATGTCTCATAGCTACTCACCTTATACCCAAATTCGCAAAGGTTTGCTCTTGGGATGCAAATTCTTTGTAGAAAAATGAAATAACTTTACTTTTCCAGTAGCTTTGCAAAAGATGAGCATTAGCAAAAACGAAACCAACTTAAATTACAATGAAAAATGGTGCCCAAGTGTGTTTCAAGGTCTAAAACAAACAGACAAAAACTTTTGTTGAAAATAAAACCAATTTTAAATTTAAAAAAAGAGCCTTGTGAGTACTTACTAACCACGTGAGTATACAGGTTTTATATAATGGTTTTGAAAAGTGTCAAACTGGTATTCAATTCAAATGATAAGCTAATTGTTCATGAAACATTAACATGAAGAAAAACAGTAACTGTGAGGAACAGTGTGAATTAAGTAAAAATTACAGCTGCTGAATTTGTCCATGTCCCTTTTAAATGAGTATTCCAAGTGCAAGGAAGACCAGGGACTTGAAATACACTGAACAGAACAGAACAGCTGGGAGTAATAATAAGAGCAGGGCTATAGTAGAGAGATGTGAGACATAAGGAGGCAGGACAAGGGAGGAGAACAAAACTGATAGACACACATGGAAAGACACATGTGGAGCTGGCCTGGAGAAGAGGCCTGGAACAGAACTACAAAACTGGTCAGGGGAACAGACAGGGGACTGGATAGGAGACTGATCACATGATGGGATGGGGAACTATAAGAAATTGAACAGGGACTGAAAGAATCAAATCCTGGGCAGAACTAACTGGCAAGGGGACCCGAGAAAACACTTGACAGCACATTGGACAAAGTGAAAAGGCAAATGGACCGAAGACTGAAAAGAGGACAAGACACCAGCTAAGATAGATTACTGGACAAATGACTGGGCTAAATATTGCACAGGGACATTAATTGGGACTGTAAAAAAACAGTGACCAGGACAACAATTGGAATAGCAACTGGGACGGGATGGACGCAAAAGCTGAGACAGGAACAGCGATGCTGACAGTGGCTGGGACAGAAACAAGAACGGAAAGGCAGGTGAACAATGACTGGGAAAAGCACAGGAATGAGCACTAGAGCATGGACAGACACAGGAGGCACAAACAGGAAATGGGGCAAAGGTCTGGCAGGAGATTGGGAGGCAAAAAACACATGGATAGAGACTCAAAGGCCATAGGCACACATAGAAGCATGTCAGGAGATTTGGAGGCCACAGGCAGGGCAGGAGACTTGGTGGCTGGCTGAACAGGACACCTGGAGGCCAGCCCTGAAGGCAGCACTGGAAGCAGACAAGAGCTGCACCAACATCGTCAGGTCCTGGCCAGGAATCTTTGGTGACAGCAGGTTGAAAGAACAGTAAAAAGAGCAGCACCATGCCTGCTGCATAACCCTGAGCCAGCTAGTAGCCCACCAAAAATCTCAATACAAGAAAGGTAGTGTCATTGGTGCAATAAGCACCTCAATGGTAGCAGAGTTGGTGGGGTTCTGTTTGGTACTTGGCAGGAAATCTCTCCTGCAGCCCTGTCTGCTGTTCAGCCACTAAACTCCCTGCATCTTTTGTGTCTGGGTGTGCATTCTGTAGCCAGGAAGGCAGGATGCAAGTGTGAGTCTCTTTTTATTTGAGTCCAGGTTTGAGGTGGCAAGCATAGCAGAGATTTCAAGACAAAAGAACAAGAAGCAAAAACAAAACATAGACAGAAAACTAAAGACTAAAAAACTAACCAGGAGGCCCAACAAAGTCACAAAACTTATACATGAAGCAATCACACACAATGCACAGCAATAACACGCAGACCAGGAGGTTGAAATACAGAACAAAACAAGAAACAGCTGGGAGTAATAATGAGAGGGCAGAGCTAAAGACTAGAGACAGGTGAAACAGATAATAAGGTGGCAGAACAAGGGTGAAGACAGAAACCAAAACAACAACAAAAGCACATGGCTACACATACTAGGTATAGTAAACAAAGGCAGACAAAGACAAACAGAGCAAGGATGTTACAGATGTTGCTTTTTTTGTTGCTCTTTGTGCTTCTGTCCTAGGTTGACACTGATTGATAGGGATTGAATCCAGAGGCTCCCAGGAGGCCTCATCTCCAGCATAAAGGCTACCTGCCAGAAAGAAGTGGACAGCTGTTTCATCACCGTCACTAGAGCGGAAGAGGGACTTACCAACAAAGCCTCTCCCTTTAAAGGAACACACTAGTGCTAATACTCATCTGTATTTGCTGCATCTGTATTCATGCAGGCAATATTTAGAGACAGCAGTTTCAGTGTGTTTCCCTGTTCCGAAAGGAACAGAAAACCTGTCAACTCAGAAGCTAATGGTTGTTGAATTCCATCAGTAAAAGTTGAATTTTGAATTCTTCAGTCAAAGATATGTACAAATTTGAATAATTCTTTCAAAGATGGGACTGTTTTTTTGCTGTAGTACATTATCTGTGTAGTGGAGAGGGTGGAGTGTCCAGAGGCTGTGGGGGGGACGGGGGTCATTATCAACCATCCAGTAAACCATATTCTGTTTTATTCGCTTGTCCACTAATTGAGCCAAATCAGTCATTTTGAAATATGTCGTTTAACGTGATCATGTGATGTGGTATCCGTGTTTTTCATTGCCTGTTTCACGAAACTTTTGCAGTTGAGTTTCAGTTGAGTTGCAGGATGCTTTACATTGTGCAACTCAAGTGCATTCTAGTTTCATGCAGGTTTCAAGTTTCAAAGTTACATGAAGGTTTTATCATGTAAAGCCAGCCTAAACTTCATAGTTACACCAAGCAAATCAAAAACAAGCAAAGTTGCATGCAATACTGGCCAATCCACTGGCCAAATGAGCATCTTGTGTTTTTGATATACCATATCGTTCTCACTACAAAGACATTATGACAAGGTGTTTACATATTTGCATGATCTAGTGTTCTTTACCATACATTTGAGATCTGTAGCTGCTTAGTCTCCCTTTGAACCACCCAATAAACCATCTTCTGTTTTATTTTCCTGCTCTTTTATCTGGTGATCCAGTTGTTTTGAGGTATGTCAATTGATGCAAACACATAATGTGTTATTGCTCTTTTGATTGGCAGTTTCATGAAACTTGTTTCACAAACTTGAGATGCTTGCAATTATTGCAGCTAAGTTTCAAGTGAGTCGCAGGACACTTTACATTACGCAAATGCACTAGTTTCATGTAAGTTTCAAATAACTAAAATTACAAATAATCAGAATCAGCTATAAAGATATGAAAATGTGTAGGTTGGAATTTGCATTATATAGCCACATATTTCAAATGTTTATTCATGGAATTTATTTTTTCCCTATGGGAAATGTATTGAAACTATTGCCTGAGACAATTAACCACACAATACAGCAGATAGAATTTAAGTTAAAATTGCTGGAGTATTCTTTTATCAGAAATCAGGCTATCGAGACCTTCCACTTAGCTCCTCGTCAACCACATGATGCTGTCTGTGGCCAACATGAGCCAGGTGATAAATGAGCCTGTCTCTTATAAGCATCTTCAAACGTCAATAAAACCCGAGGCGGCACTGAAATAAGACCTTCGTCTCACGCCCCAGGCATTGCTCACTGTCTGCAGTGTGTGCAGTCTACTGTATATCACTGCTACACACTGTACATGAATAAACAAACACAGGGCGGGTCAGCATGTTCATTTCTTTGATCATTGTAGAGATTTTAGGCTGGACCACGAGAGCCATTATGCACACGCTATTAACCTCACAAGGTCTATGACTTTGGAACAATTAAATTTTTAGCTCTGTTCTCTCCCGTGGGTGCCAACGGCAGACCAGTGCAATAATCTAAATTGGATTTTCTTTCCGCACCGCTGCGCGTTGCCTCCTCCACCCCTGTGTGGACTCTCCAGGGCTGTCTATCTATTAATCTAACCCAGACCCAATCACTCATTTGGCCGCAGGGAGCGGAAGCTGAGAAGGACCGGACCTCCTGGTTGACGGCAAAGCAAACAAGAATCTTTGGAGTCTTTCTTTGTGATGAGTCTCAGGGGCCTGAGAAAGGCTAGTGTCAATAGCTTGTAGGGCCAAAGACTCTAATTAGGCCATTGGTAGGGTTTCCTTAATAAAGGCTCACAGCAAGTTCACACTAAGGAAATAGGTAGCACAGTGTGGAATAAAGTGCCGAAAATTGGGCTGGGATTTCAGAGACTTAGGGAGTGTGGTTTAACCAATTTATCATATGGTAGCTTATAAGTATCGTGCACTCAAAGTCACTTTTTAAAGCAAAACTATTAAAGGTTTAGTTTGACAAAAAGTCTTTTTTTCACAATTTCCCACTTACTTTAACAAATGAACAGCCAAAATGTGTTTTTCTAAATCTGTATACCTTTTAAAATGGACAAAAGTATCTCACAGAGCTAAAAACAGTAGCTGTCTTGGAGCCTTAGTGCTTTTATAGGTAACAGTATGTAATACAGGATCAGAAACCACTTACATAAGTCTATTCAAGCTTAATTAATAACTTGACATAGTTGGGGTGAGTGTGTGATGATTTTCTACAGTGATGATTATGCTTCTTCTACTTGTTAGCTACATTAGCCACATAGTTCTGGTGCAAAACTATATGCCAACACGTCTTGGCTGATAGACTACATTTAGGTTAAGGAATAAAGGATAAATTAGATTTTTCACCAAACCGTATTCCTTTAAACATCATACCAGACTGCTACAGTAGTGTCTTGCCTTTGTTTCCTGTGTATGCGCTAGTCGGCTATATAGCACACAGTGCTCCCCCAATCAGTGGGTATAAAGCCATAGTGTCATGTGACCAAGGCCATCATCCAGGCATCTATCATCACTCATTTGAGATACTTCAGCCAAAAATACTAAAGTGGCACACAAAAAAAGGAAAGGTGATGTTAAGTGTGCTCTGCATGGTTGCCTTCATCATCAGCCAGAACATTAGCATGTTTGGCCATACTGTTCTAGCCAGGGAGTGCTAAACCAGTCTTAGTGTACTTTCCACCCACAGCAACCTCAGTGTTTTTTCAGTAAAAGTTTATCTTTTACCCTAATTTTGTACCATGCTGTACATTAGCAACCTCAATTTTACCAATGAAAGGTGGCGCACAATGCAGGAATAATGGAGTGCAGAAGGGTCAGGCTCTGCACGCTTAGCCGCATGCATCTTTAGCCAGGTTATTGGCATTTTTGGAACTATTTGTTCCCAGTTTATAATCCAATCTGCTTTCTGTCCAAAGGAACCTCATATATCCTCATTCAAAAAACAGAACAACAACAAAATAGATGACACTTTATGAAGCAAAGACAATGCTAGGTGCTAGAGTTTAGAGAAACACGTCTGTTTATCGTTAGCAAGAATGTTAGCATTTTTGACCAAACTCCTTTTCAAGAGGCCCTGATTCACAACAAACTTGTTTCCTGTTCACAGCTGCACGTAATGTAGGAAAGACAATGCTAAGTGCTATTAAGTCTATGTTTTAGCTCATCTTTAAGAAGAGTTAGCGTTTTTTGGCTAAAATGTTCCTCCTGATCCTGATCAAGGGCCAAAAGCCTGGCACTCAATGAAGGAAAGATAATGCTAAGTGCTAATTTTCAGGTCATGCTTCTGTTGATCATTAGCCAGAATGTTAGCGTCTCTGGTCTATTCCTTTCCACATAGTCCCAATTCACAACAGCCTCTGTCCACAGCAAGCTCACTCAGTATCACTGAGGAGAAAAATGAGAAGTGCTCCTGTATCAGTGCCTGCAAGGCCAGATTTCTCTCCACCAGTGTCTTCGGGCAGGTGGGTTGGTGTGCCTGCAGGGAGACAAGGGCTTTGGTGGAGGAGGATGAGGAGGCTGGGGAGCCTTCACTCGTGGCCTTTGTGGGTGCCAGAGATAGGAGGCTTACACATAGCTTCAGGCATCACTGATCCCTCTGGCTGAGCACCATCACTGAAAATTCCCTACTGCAGTACACCAGCCCTCCTGCCTAATTACTGATTTTTAATCTGCTGTTTCTGCTCGTAGAGCAGTGTGTGTGTGTGTGGGTGGGTGTGTGTGCAAGACTGGCACACCAGCTTCACTTTGTGCGAACAGTAAGACAGATAGAGTGGGATCAATATAACATGTCAGATGACAAATATTGAATATACTAAATAGTTCTGTCCCAAAGTTCTACACCTGACAGGATTGTAAGCTACTCTGAGCAAAGTACATATTTTTGAAACAGTATCTCCTCTGACCAGTGAAAACACATCAATAAAACAAATAAGTCATTGATTATGGATCAATGTGTTTGTGGCCTGAAAGCTGAGCTCGTATCTCAAGCTGTCTGAGGCCTGACTGGAGAATTTTGAAAAGCAATAACGTTTTGCGAGGGCATCCAAATCATTATTCCACGTGGGCTGAGGGAGTGAACAGTGTCCTGCCCTCTACTGCCCTGTGCGCTGGCATTAATGAACCCAATTACTCTCTCTCTCTTGCCTGTGATCAGAGACAAAGGGCATGATATTCTCTCTGTATGGCCTGGGGTGTAGTGTCTGTATGTGTGTGTGTGTGTGTGTTTGTTTTCGTATATATTTTTAGTGCAAAAATCTTCTATATAGAAAACTAAACAAACATGGTGCTTGTTTTTTTGTTTGAGGTTATGGTTTAGTTTAGAAAATGATCACATATAGATACTTACATATACATAGGCCAGCAGCCCTTATACCAAGTTCAGTCTTGGAAGTTGGTTGCATTTTTTGCTTCTTACAATCCAATTAATGCTGAGCACAGTAAGTGATACTGTGATTTGGACTCCTGGGTTTTATTTGCAATTTATTATTATTATTTTAATGTTTTTGCTTTTCTCCGTAATGGCTGATTAGCTAAACATTGTATCAATATATATTATTATAACATATAGTTATTTACATATAAAAAATGTATGCTTAATTTTTATTACATATAACTACTTACATATACATAAGACATTATCTTTACATACATCACTTACATTTCTATAATACATGTGGGACATATTTATGACCCCATGTCCTCAAAAGGTATAAAACCAAATGTGTATTTGTGCAACAGTGTGTGTGGATGTTATCATGGATGGGGCCTCACATGGTCTTCCTCACATGGCAACTGGAAAGCATGACTTAGCAACCGGTTGCTAAGGACCAAAGTGGAGGCGAGCCCCCCCAGTGAGTTTCCGCGCCAATTGAAGGAATTCCCCCCGCGACCGAGCCGCTGCATGCCACTACTGGGTTGCCATGGTGATTGTGCGGAGGCGACGGAGTAAAGGATGGAGGCCAGATGTGTCCTTTGATCTGAGTGGAGCTAGAAAACTAGAAATAACTACAGATATACACAATAACAGTGGATAACAGCACAGGTTCATGTGGTTTCTGACAGTGACAGTTATGAAAATAAACAACAACAACAACAACAATATGTCATACAGTGTTAGACAAACACAAAAGTAAGTCTATTTGAGGTCACATGATGTGGTTTAAGGCAAGTGTGTGATGATTTAGGCATGCAGCTTGCACAATGCTATTTGATGGAGGTTAAGATTCTATTACATGTTAGCTTCATTAGCCTGTTTAATACAAAACTAAAGAAGTAAACTTCAGACGTCAAACATGTCTTGACTAAGGACGTACACTTGGGGTAAAGGGCGGAAGCTGTGTGTTATTTTTTTCAGTCAAAGTGTCTGAAGCAGGACAAAAAAGACTGTGAAAAGAAGTCAGAACTTTCTGAACAGCGTACTTTGAGAAGTGCTGAAAACTTTGTATACCTGTTCAAGGCAGTTGAATTAGACATGCCACCATGGTGACAGGGTGGGTGAAATGACAAGTTGAAAGAATATTCACTGCCCTCTTTTGGTCACAAGTGGAACAGCAGTAAAAACCCTGTGACATTCATCAGGTGACATCAATGTCAATGCCAGTCATCCACAAGCGACCACTCAAAAATGTCTACAATGTACAATAAAGTGCTACAGAGTCCAATGGGCCTCCTATTTATATGCTTTCAGCATTCCAAACAAGCACCAATAACTTCCATACTCCCTATAAATAGCACTCGTTCGTCTTCATTAATGGCCTTTCTCCTACAAAGCTGAATTTGACGTGACTTCACATAGAGAGGAATGAAACTGCAGTGTAAACCGTGAAATGTTCTGAGAGGCAGCTTTCCCATACACGGACATGTTCACAGCATTACGTCATTTTACTGCACAATCTCGCCAGTGTACCATCAAACCAGTTCTTGCAACAAGGTAACAAAAGGGCAACAATCAGTCAACCCATGGTTTTAGGCCTTGCATGAGCATACAGTGACTGCTAAATCTTACTATGTAAGCTGAAGTTGCATAAGGATGACCTCCTATAACCCAAAACTGAAAACAATGGGTGCTAAATATATGTCTCCCTCTGTCCTGTTGGATCATAATCAGTCGGGTCAATGCACTCTATTTATAACTGATATAAAAATCTGTGAAGACGGCCTATGAGCCTCTGCAGGATAACAAGCGCTGGTGCGGTGAACTGGCCGAGGAATGCACAGAGGTATTAAGATGTTCTGCTTGATGCAAAGCAGAACATTCCTACCACGCAAAAACAGAAAGGAGGACTTTCCACAATAACTCCATAAAGCCCTGAATTCAGCTATAGATGGAAACAAAAACCCTGCTTGGCAAGATTTGAAGTTCTACTTCTCCTAGTTTACCTCGAACAGTAATAACATAGCCTTTTTTGGACTGATGGAATGTTAAAATGAAACCGCAGCACATGCACTTTATTACAAACCCCTATCTTCTCCTTCCACTGGCCATTTTATGAGCAACACCTAACTTTAGGTCCATTATATTGGTGAGCTATCAGACTATCAGCTGCCACCTACCCCATTCATGTTTGGTCAGAGTTTCTGGGGTTTTTAAACACCCCAGTGTCACTGCTGGACTGAGAATAGTCCATCTACCAAAAATGTCCTGCCAACATCATCCTGTGACCACTGATGAAGGGCTATGGGATGAGCTATCGTCTCTGACTTTACAGCTACGAGGTGGTCCAACAAGGTGTAACAGGGTGGACAGAGAGTGGACACAGTGTTTAAAAACTCCAGCAGTACTGCTGTTTGATCCACTCGTACCAGCACAACCCACTAACATGCCACCATCACATCAGTGTCACCACAGTGTTGAGAATGATCCACCACCCAAATAATACCTGCTCTGTGGTGGTCCTTACCAGTGAAGCAGAGGGTGAAAGGGGGGATAACAAAGCATTCAGAGAAACAGACAGACTATGGTCAGTGGAGCTGATAACTGGACAATGAGTGTAGTATACTGTATATGGCTGCTAGTTATACTGACAAGAGTACTGAGCATCAATTATTGATTAATTAAGATTAAAACTGAAACAGCTTTGGGTTTTGGGCCCTACAGGGATGTTCAGTCAAAGCAAACCAGAATGTAGAGATGAACCAACAACAGAAATAGTTTAAATCCACATTTTATTATCAATATTTACAATCATTACTTCTGAAACAGGAATTATAACATTAGGGTAGAAAACGAAAGGCACAAGTATGTATGGCAGAACGACACTGTTTCTTAGCATAATATAATACAGCTTTTTTATCTCTCGTTATCTAAATATATGTATATTTTTATAAACATCTGCAAGCTTCATAAAAGAATACAATTTATGTCTTAAGCAATCTTTCCAAACCTTGATACTTTAAGGCATCAATAGTTCAAATATCACAGTTTCAATTTCAACATTTTTTTCTTTATCACATTCATTAACATGACCTTACTGCATAGGCACAGGCATTCAAATAAATGCAAGGGACAAAAAAAAACCACTACACAGTTCATCGCATTTTACATCAAATCACACTTATATATACAGAGCGACTGTGGCACGCAAAGGCGAACGCCTTGCTGAAAAGTGCATTGTGTCAGTTCATGAATATGGAAACCACTTCAGTGAGTGGTAAGAAAATATCCATTTCACATTCTACAAGAAAACGATCAGCCCTGGAAACAATACATAGGTGGCAGAATAGACTAATAAAGGTGATCATACACTACATGTCCAAAAGTTTGTGGACACATCTTCTTGTTAGTGAATTCAGCCGCATTAAGGTGAACTTACTGCTGAGACAGGAGTTCAAATGCACACACAGTATGAAGCCCCCCGCCCCTGAGCTGTGGAGTGATGGAGCGCCAACTACTACCTGTGAGATGAGTTCGAGTGATCCAGAACTGATCATCCAACATCAGTACCTGATCTCAACAGTGTTCCTGCTGAATGTAATCAATTACTCACAGCACATTCCAACAGTTACTGTAAAGCCTTCCCCGAAGAGTAGAGACAGTTAGTGCAGCAGAGATTGAACAAAGATCTTTGTAATACTCTTCATTTTGGAAGAAACATTGAATGAGCAGGTGTCCACAAACATTTGGCCATATAATGTAAGAAAGAAGGCAGCTAAAAATGTGTTTCTGACCTGAAATCACATCAATGCATCATATTTGTCTGGATCTATCCTTGATTTTCTAAGTGAAAAGAACTTAAATTTGGCATTTCAGGAAATGTTAGTGTCTTTTGTGAGTTTAACATTTAAAACCTAAAACATAATGCCATAAAATATAATACTATAACCTTCGCACAGGCCACATTTAATGCTTTTATTTCTTCCAGTATGTTAAATTCAGCAACTAAACAGTAATTGTGCAATAAAAGGTGCAGAAGTGTGTTCTCTGTAGACGATGCATTTAACTTATTTTCACTTAGAAAATTAACAAAATGTATTTAGACCACTGGCACCCGAACTTTTGCATACAGCTTTAATTAGTATATCATTGCTGTTATGAGAAAAACGGGTACGTCTGAAATTATTACATTATAGAGCAACAGAGAAACGGTTCTTATTTATTCCAAATCATTTTTCACAATTTCTCTTGGTCCATTCATCATGTAGAGAGCAGCTAGCATTGTAGATATACAGATATTTTTAAAAATGTATTTGAAACTGAAAAAAGAGGTTTTGATAACAGCAAAATATTTTTCAGTTTTCAGTGGCATTTTCTTAGTTTTACTGTAATTTATGATGTTTTTATGATGCATACGATGTATTTAGGAGAGGCAAATGCTTCAATAATGAAAGTGAATAAAAAGAATAAAAGAAAATCTGTAGTTAGAGTTAAATGGATTTGCTTCGTGCAATTTCAAATGTGCAAAACAATCGCAAAGCTGAAGATGCATTTGTTCTATGATCCATAAAATAAATAACAAAAATTCTAATTGGCAGATAAAAGAAATTAATGTTAATTAATTAATTTGTTCATTATTATGGTAAAACATGATAACGTGCAGAAAAATGTAATGTTATCATTATGATTCAAAAAGGGCAATCAATGGAAAAACCACCAGTTATACTGAGTTGCACCTCAGTCCACACCAGCAGGGGGCTCCATTGCTCTGGACAAACAGGCACACAACAAAAACATTTTCTTATTTTGCAGATCTGTGACCAGTTAGGTCTTTTTTAATCAAGCTTAAGGTTAAGATCAGGTGAAAGCAAGCTGCTTAATGATATTCACTCCACTGAAATCTCACTAGGCTGGCAAGTACCACCATTGTCTGTTGACCAAGCTGATGCCCCACGAAAATCACACACTCTGAGGCCTGTTTCGCACAGACTACCTCTGCAGGACACGAATGATGTGGCAGTGACTGCTACAGCTCACACGTGTTAGCCATACACATATACAGCATTTACTGCAGAACAGTACTACAGACAGTGGAATCAACCAATCCTGTTGTGATTTCCAGTAGATGGGACAAATTTTATGAGAAAGAACGTCATTCTAGAATCTAGACCTTCTAGATTTCCTAGATCTGTCACTGACTGCAATTAACTGTAGCCTGACCAGTGGGTGTCAGTCAGTCGTTAAGAACAGACACCAGCAGCAGCCGCTCTACACCAGGGCTCTTCATAATGCAGATACTACCAAACGTCTACACACCAGGTAGAATATATGTTAATGTCTGTTACAAGCTTCAGATAAAACATGGAATGCCAAGTAAAGTACATGCAACCTGCTGCTAGCTTAGCGCTAACATATTACTCAAATCTCATAGGGAAACTTGCATTATTGTACAGGTGTTTTTTCATTGTTTTCAGTGGACATTTACGGCATGAACTCTAGCAGTCACGGTTCACCACTACAGTCATGAATTATAGAAATGTAGTTCTGTTTTTTTGCTTTTCTTACTTTTGTTTTCAGAATTCATTTCTGTGTATTTTGCAGATGACAAAAAAAGTGGTGCCTGTGATCAGCATTCTGCTCCATGATTGGGACACAAGGTGCAAGCTGTGTGAACACAGCCTGTTCACATGGCTGCCAAAACAGGAAGCAATGCCAAACAGAGGTAGTATGTGCGAAACAGGTCTGACAGTTTGTAGCAATATTAACCAGGAGAAGGCCATCTGGGGCAGTTGAGGAAGGCAAGAAAACACAGGAGGGTTTCTGTGAGATCACTGGAAAAGAGAGAGAGAGAAGAATAACATTAGTTTATTAGTATAAACTGAAGTCATCTGAGTAAAGATGCTGATTGATAGATCAATATTTCCTTTGATAGTCTGATCATTACAAATACAAAACAAAAGTATTGAATGATCACTCTGAGACACTTTGTGAAGCACTCTTACCACTCTGGCATAGTCAGAAGCGAAGGTCACACCCTTAGCTGCTCGCTCCTGAGAGCCACTGCTGCTGCCACTTACTGAGTTATTCCTCATTATACCTGAGAGGGAGCACATGCGTTAGAGAAACCACCGTGTTTAATTGCTTTACCGCTTTATAATTTTATCAATACTGCTGCACATATTGGTATTTTACTGTTTTTACTTTCCTTTTACTCATTTACTGTGTTTAACTTTATTTGGTTATCTATATGTGTATTTCTAGACCTATCCTCAGGGGCTGCAGAGTTTCTTGATCCTAACTCTAATTTAAATATCTAACAACTTACTAAAGTATATTCATAGCTTCATAGTTGGCTTTCCTGTTTATAGTAATTTGGTACTACCCTAATCAACTCCATATCTACTGCTCTGATGTTACCATGGTAACAGCTCCCCCCCAGTGGTGGTAAAATCTCATTTATCGCTGGTTCATTTAGTGATTCATTTAATGTAATCCACAGCAAGACATTTGTATTCCAACACATGAATGTAACTGAACTTTTAAATGTATTGGTTAATGTGATATTCTATACACTAATAGCACATTTAATGCACCCAACATAGATGAGTTCTAAATAAGCTGCTGCTGAACTCACTTTAGGAGAAGGCATTGTTTGCCACATCATGCCTGTACAAAAAGCTGCCTATGTTATTTACGTTTTACAAAATCATTTGTTGAAATAAAAAAGAGGTAAGGCAACAGGGTGTCCTGGAAAAAGCCTGTCGGACCTTATCAGTGTCCCTCTTTTCACAAATTTTTAACTGGTCCCTACGTTGTACACTTACTTTTCAACTCAAGCCGAAACTCAAATTTGGCAAAGAGACTCAACGTGTAAAAACACATCATTTGGAAATCCACTATTCATATTCTATGGATATTTATTAATTCAGTGACCATTTGAATGATGGATTCATTGAATCCTTCACTAGTTGAATGTTTTTGAGTATAAGCTACCTGTAGGGGGCAGTATGTCGAGTCTCTGTAGGCTGTTCCTGCGAGAGGTGGAGGGGTATCCACCACTCTTGGAGAGGCGGCGCTGGCGGCTGGACAGCATGGCCGCCGGAGACACGATACCTGGAGGAGGAACCTTCCCCATCCGCTCATACAGCTCCTCGATCTCCTGCTTCTGAGAGGCCTGTAGAGCCTGCACCTCAGACAGGTGCCTTAAAGAGAGAAAGAGAGAGCTGTAGCATGTACATTCTGGGGATTTGGAGAAATCTCTGGTGAAAATGGGCTACTGCATGCAGAAGTTGTGCTTCGGACCCCTTCCTCGAGTGGATGAAACTGATGAGATGGTGAGCGTGTTGAAAAGGTACTTAAGCAGAACTCACTCAGACCTTGACGAAGGATGAGTTATCAAAAGATGTAAGAAAGATCTAACATTTTTATAACATCTTCATCTTTAAAATATTGATTTTGCATTTGAGAACTACATTTTAAGCTGGACTGTATATGTGATGTAAATATGTAAAGGCATACGTTGTGAGGAAAACCCTTTGACATTTCGGTGGTCCACATAGCAAAAATGTAATATTACAACACTTCAAGAACTTTCTGCGATATGTCACGGTATTTCTTTTGACATCTGATTTGAAAAGACAAAGTAATGGAACATTGTTAAAAATACTATTAAAAACCATAAATACAATGATTCGTATTCAACATTTCTCATACTTTGCTTCGCTACATTCTCTTTGTATTAAAACACGCAGTTGTGAAGTTTTCATAAGTACTGACAATATCCATGATATGCTTAGAAAAGCATATTGTGAGATATTGTGCTGTCATTCATCATGAGAATGATAAGAAATCACGCTGCCCAGCCCTACTCTGACTTATAAATTACCGTTTCATGGTTTACAGGGTGAACTGTTTAAATGCACAGCCACCTTATTTTAACACGCATTTTTGTGGACTCAGTAATGCCACTTCTTTCTATTTAACAAACATCTTATAAAGTGCAGCTTTAATCAGCTGATTCATTATGACAGATTATGCACCTCCACTGTCTGGAGTGTTAACAAAGTGAAACTATAAAGATACTGTTCTGGAAATTAAAGCTTTCGGCAGTGATGTTGAGACTGAGATGCGAAAATGTATTCTGTTGCCTCAGTAGACTTTTTTGCTGAGCTCAGAAGTAAAACTTACCTGTCTCGCAGCTCCTGAAGCTCCTCCCACATGTCCTCATCCTCGCTCTCTGTCTCATCACTGCTGGCGTACGAGGTGCTGCGCGTGTAGCTCATCCATGGTTGGTTCACATTTCCGATCTGAGGACCCCCAGTCAAACCATCCCAGAGGCTCAGGCTTATCCTCCTTTGCCTCGCCTCTCCTTCCGTGGTGTCCTCTTCACCTCCCCCGTCCTCCTCTGCCTCCATACTCCCCATGTTCCCTGGTCTTCCAGGGGAGCAGGGGGTGCCGCTGCTGGAGTCGTTAAATTGCTCGGAAGGTGGTTTGTTAGGTGGAGACACAGTGACCGTGTTAAGGCTGGACTCTGATTCACCCCCCTCCTCCTTCTCCTCCTCAGTGTTGCTCTCTGATTGACTATTGTTGGAGGGGGTTGTGTCCAGTGAAGGTGTTTGGGAGCAGGGCGGTGGAGTTGTAGGTGTGTCGATCTCGACGCTGGGAGTGACCTGGAAACGTCCCACTGTGATGGCAGGTTTTTTCTCTGAAAGCAGAACAATAGATTACTATAATATATTAAGTGTTACAGTTGTTTTTTCTATACATTTAATATAGAATACATACATGAATTAAACAGTGGCACCATAAATTGGACCTGGGCCAAAGCTGATTTTTGAGATTGAATAGATGTAAATGATAGATGTAGATGTAAAAATGTTCTGAATATGTATATGAGTTAGATAAAGGCAGTAAAATTGCTTGCTACTACATAAAGTAATTTTTATATATATTTGACTTTTGAGTGCTTCTTCTGATGTCATTAAATCACAAAAGCATGGCAAAAATGAAAAGAATTACTTTCTGCAAAACAACACATCCAACAATAACAAGCACAAAGGCAGTATCAATAAAAAGTGTGGAAGCTGCACTGTGTTTTTTTAAGGAGCTACGTATTTGAGCGATATAGTTTATATAAAATATATTACACCATGCTTTTGTTATTGCAAGTAAGAATTGTACATTCTGAAGGTTGTGCGCTTCTTCTTGCTAAAAACACGATTACTTGGACTAAAATCTTGTTACATTAAAATACATTAAGTTACTAGGGAAGTGACCTTATAGACTGCTTGAGTATGTGTGTGTGTGTGTGTGTGTGTGTGTGTGTGTGTGTCTCACTCTAAACTTTAATGGACACCCCTTTAATGGAGAGTAATCCTAATGTGGTGCCCACTGGACTGCTGCGTTTGAGAGGTGTCTGAAACTGGGAAATACCAATTTTCCCACTTGTAAATTGTACTCAGAACAGTCAACAAAGTCGTACCTCTAAGACTTTAAATGATGTATGAGTTTATGGGATGACAACACAAACTTTTACATTTTCTGCTGCTGGAAAATGACAAACTTCACAGTAAATGTGAAAAGACTACCTGGTGAGTTTCTACATGATTTTTGTGCTTTTTAATATAACAAAGAAAAAACAGATACATTTTTCCAAACCCCCCTTGATTTCTTTTTGCTTGTGTGTATTTTTCAAGAAGGACCTAAACATAGTGAAGTAGTATTTACCAGTTAACCATCTGGCCTGCAGCATTAGTCTGTGTCCTTAAACTCAACAAAAAGTGTAAATAACAATCTGCAGTTCTGTTTTCTACCTCTAGGTGGAAATCTTACATCATCTCTTTGGAAACAAAGTACTTTACCATGTGGGACTGTTTTTGTTTTTAAATTAATTATTTTTTATTATATTTACATAGTTATGAGTAAAGTATGAAGCTTTTGAGAAAATACCTAAAGCCATTTAATTAGAATGAATGCAAGTAGAGAAATAAACTACACACTTACAGCATTTACAGTTATCATCTATTACCTAGTTTATCTGATTAATTCTTCATTAAATTAAATCAGGTGTGATACTGATGGAATGTAACAAATCCATCAGTCAGGATGTTGAACTGCATTCATGTTTATTTGTATTCATTATAATGTTACGTAGTGTTTTTACTTCCAGAGTAAATGGTTTTAAACGGTTTTCATAGCTACCTAAGATTTTGCTTGTGCCATCTTCTACTGCCCAGTTTAATATTGTTAGACATGAATTAATATATTATGAACTGGTGAAGAGATTAAAAGCTTCTTTTAGGCAGATGAAAGGTTTTTCTTGTGACAGTGTTATCAGGGCTGGTTATCTGCCAGTGCCAGAAGGGACTGTGAGCTATAATAATAAACCAAGGCTCATGCTAAAGCAAACAGCAGGTAGAGCAGGTACATGCTGTAAGGAAGTTAAAATGAAGGCTGAACTCAGTGCTCGTGTGCGTGTGTGTGCTTTATACTTTACTAAGTGCTTGTGTTTATATGTGACTATGTATGTGTGTGTTTGTGTAGGTGACAGACAATGACAGACCTCTTGGACTGCTTGCATATAAAAGTGTTTCTGTTTGCATATCTGTGCTTTTATTAGTGCTGGGTCATCAGAGATAACCGTGCTCTATGAGCCCTGTTTGTGTGAAAAGACTGCACAGACTGGCTGCTAATGTATATATGTGTGTGTTTGTGTGGATGTGCATGCGTGTGTTTGCATAGCCCTGTGTTTGAGCAGGATGTCCACTGGTGTTGGTTTTCATTCATTTTCAGGGAAGTCATTCAAAACTGACTTCATTTTTTTCAAGTTCTTTTTCATTTTTAAAAGAATTTAATGACAAAACTATGTGCCTAAACTTTTGCATATGACTATATTTTACAGAGTGAGTGAGTTTTGTAAAATCATGTCTCTCACAAATGAAGAAGCACCAAAATGAGAGTTTGTTTGATTTCACTTGAGATGTGGTGCTCTGATGTATATATTATGTACTTAATTTTGTATAAAAATTCATATGGGTCATATTACTATTATATATTATATATATTACATATGAGACAGGTCTTACCTTCAGTTATAGGGGACAGTCTCACTTTGGCTGCGCTGGTAGCAACCTCAGACACACTCAGAGTGGAGGAGGTTCTGAAGCCGGCTGCAGACACCTGAGGGAGGTGGGGTAGAGAACACACACACACACACACACACACACACACACACACACAGACAAAGAGGCTGTAACAACAGAACATGCTTCAGAAGCAGAAATAACAGACAACACCTGTACTATGCTCTAAACAGCTGAGATCATGTGTGCTGGGGTGTGTCAGTGTACAGAACAGGTTTGAGGATGTGCCTGCATCGGTATGTCCTTTTCTGTACTATTTATACTCCGCTTAGTACAGGTTCGGGCCGAGAAGCATGAAAGGGTAAACGTTAGACTCGATGCTTGGGGTTTGAGTGTGACTGTTTGTGTTGTAATGTAAAGCAGATGTTGCCAATCCAGCCCTCAGTCCACACTTTTGTTCTGTGATAGATTCCACTACACCTCACTGTGGTAACAATTTGGTAGAAACTGGAAGTCAAGTCAAGGTGACTTCCAGTTTCTGTGGGTCAGTGTAACACATGTCTCTGTGGCTGTAATCTGTTAGAAACTGGAAGGGAACAAAAACAACCAAAGAGCCATGTTTTCAGAGCTAATTTGAGACTTTAGCTAATGTTTTTTTCCCTGTACTTCATTTGTTAATCTGAACTATTATTAAAGTAAATGAACCATTGTGACTTTTTCTGTTTCCCTCTATTAACCCAAGGCAGTGCATTTAAAATTCTCTCCAGATAACAATTATATCTTCCTGCAACAGAATAACACAAGCCTTGTCAGCTCCCCCCAAACTTCCTCTAGTGTATTGCAATCTGTCAGATTGACCATGTTAATAACATGAACATTCCAGAGCATTATAAAGAGTCTTTGTTCTTCAGTAAACAATGCATCAACTTTTGTCTAAAATCACTGACAGCTAATCAACTTCGCATAGATTAAGCATAGATTGGTGCTAAATGCACAGATGTAGTAATGCCCCAGATATGAAATGATCAGAAATACAATTGTTGATAACGATCCTGGAAAGAGAGAAAGTACATATAAAAAGCAGCATTCACAAGTACTCAGTTGAAAGCTTTCTGAGGGCTGCTATTTGTATTCTCTTCAACATGGGCTGTTGTGTATATATTTGTGTATAAGCTCTACAGCACTCACTGTATTCTGTGGGCTGGCTGAAGTGGAGGACTCAGGAGAGCTGTTGGTGGAGCTATAGGGCAAAGAGCTTTCTGTTTGTTGTTGATGTTTCTCTTTGGGCCCTGCACGGACCTCCAATTGGGGGCTCATCCGGGATCCTGCAGTTGGATTTGCGCTGCTCGGGACAGGCTGTTTGACCTCTGTGGGTAACCCTCTGACCACTGCAGCACTAGGTGGCATGCTTGCTTGTATTCCACCAGATGAGCTCAGGTTTGCAGCTCGACCTTGGCTATCCTCATGTGGATCCAGCCTGGGGGCTGGAACTTGTGTATTACTTTCACGATGCTGGTATGTATCCACATAGTGCCCTGCTAGAGGCCCTCCCTGGCTATAAGGAGCTTCCTTTTGCCCCATGGCTGGATGCTGGGTGCCAAACATGGGTGCGTAGCCTGGCTGATGTGCCATTGTGGGGAGGTACCCCTGGGGCAGATTGCTGGGCATGGAAGTGGGAGGCATGAAGGACTGCGCCACACTCATGGCCAGTGACAGCACATTGGCCAGGGACAAGAGAGGTTGCTGAGCTGACCACATGCCTGGAGTGGGAGCGTTTGGAGGCACAGTGTGGGCAGCAGGAGATGTCAGAGGACCACTGTCAGTTGGAGCCATGTCACCTGCTTGCTGGGCTGGAGGAGTAGGAGAGGGATAAGGGGCATGGTTGGAACTGCTGGGGTTTCGGGTGAGTGGAGGAGTGCTAATTGAGGTTTTGAGGGGCGTTGTATTGACAAGGTATGGGTAGGGGTAGGGGGAGTTTGGCATATATGGTGGATTGGGGAACTGAGGGGGCATGGCAGGTAACTGGTTAGGAAGCAGAACAGGCAGAGAGTCTGGATTGGGATATTGTGGATATTGAGAGGCAGGTGGACGGTAGGGCTGGGACGAGCCTGAAACAGAAACAGAGAGATTGGAATAAATTTGTGGACTATAGTACTAAGTGATGCATGGATAAATTTGCCAAACATATGTCTAGAACTATGGGATAAGTTTTCTGGACATACACTATATGTAAAAAAGTATGCATACACCACTTTGTATAACCTCCACAGAAAAGTATTGCTGAAAGAACTGGACTATCTCAAGTGGTCGCACATAAGCCCAAGGCTCAACATGCTCAATGCCAAGCGTCACCTAGAGGGGTAAAAATCCCCCGAGCGCCTGGCTGTGGAGCAGTGGAATTACATTCTCTAGAGTGATCAAGCATGATTGAATGCATTTAGGATGAGTTGTAGTGCCATTTGTTATCCAGAACTAATGATCCAACATCGGTACCTGACCTCACTAATGCTCTTTTGGCTGAATAGATAAATCCTCACAGCAATGTTCCAACATCCATTGTAAAGCCTTCCTAGAAGAGTAGAGGTGGTTACCGTAGAAGGGGAACAGCAATACTTGTGATTTCAGAAGAAATGTTGGATGAGCAGGTGTCTACAACCTTTTGGACATATAGTGCACATCTGAAAAGGATATTTATGACAGTTTAATGCAGAATAAGAGATCTCTGTATAAATTACAGTGATCAACGCATCAACGCAATGTAAGCAAAATCATACTGAAAAGCTCCATGTGAAATACCTTCCACCGTCAAAAGTAGACAATGTGCCATAATCTTGATCACACTTTCTCTTAGCCCAACTATCTACCAATCTAGCTGTCTTTAGTGAACGCCTGTTTTCATTGGCATTGTCAGAAGCTTTATAGCCAACCAACAACATTGAGAAAGAGGGTTTTTTTCCCTGCCATATGTTTTTTATTGCTTGCTATTTTTGCTAGTTTGCTACTGAGATAGGACAATGCTTATAGACTTAATCTGACAAATATCAAAATAACAATTTGCAAAGAGTTCTTATAGATGCGAAAACACACAACCCGTAAAAATGTGAATGCCCGACAGAGCTGGGGCAAAACTCACTGAAAAACTTTGCATACATGTTTTTGTCCAGATATGTTGTATTAAAAAAGGTTACTGGGTCTCCAGAATAGTGAAAGCTGTTAAGAGAGGGCATCTGAACAGCAGTAGGGGAGAGGTACATAATGAATGAGAACTGTCCATGACAAAAAGTGAAAAAAAAAATATATATGTATATAAAAAAAAAGACATTTTAAATGCACGGAATAGTGGCAAAACATGCAGATGTAGTAATATGCCCCAGGTATGAATCACAATACTCAGAGGAAAAACAAAGACCTCTTATCACAAAAAAAAAAAAAAAACAGTATTCATAATTTTGTAATGTATGCCTTAAGGCTCATAGATGAACTGGGACTATGCAGCATACGTAAACAACTGAACAAAATATTTTGCACCAGCGTTGTTTATCATCTCACTGAAGTGTGTAACCCCAGATGAGTTTTTGCTCATGCTTTTCTGACTGACTGAGACTCTGTACGTTACATGATGCAGTCATTAAATGTTGTACAGTGTTTACATAAAATATATTTATTATACGTCTGAAATTGCAGTACGAAGTATAATTATCTGTGAACAGCAATGAACAAAAACAAAAACATGCACTGTATTTTACAGAATATAGTCATTTGAATATTGTGATACTTTTCAGGACAGCTGGAAATCTGGACAAATTCTAAGTATTGTTAAGAAGTATGTAAATGAAAGCCTGGAAAAGGCAGTTTGCCTTTTATTAAACTGAGATTGGCCTGATCAGGGTGATTTAATGACCATGTAACAGTTAAAGAACACGATGTGTGCTTCTACTGAGAGCACTGTCACACATTCTGAAGTGGCCTTAAGCCTGAGGGGGGCAGAGATAGATCCGGTGTGTGCCTGTTCTTCATTCTATGAACAGTGTATGCCACAAATAGGCCTTTCATAAGCAGAGCACTCAGAGACAGAAACAGGACTGTGCACAACCACCTTTTGTTTATTACATTTACAATCAAAATAGCCACTTAGTACATTAGCTATTCAATTTTCAGGAGATATTTCTATGGAGATTATATTTAAGGTAATTCACTTGTATAAGGAAAGGGAGAGTTAAGGAAAAAAGTGAAAAAACTTTTTTCTTTAAATAATTATTAAAATATACAGCCATGGAAGACCTGGTAGACCACTAAAAGCTTTCATCTTTGAGAGAGAGGAGAGGAGAGGCAAGGCAGTTATGGGGCAGAGGTTAGGGATCTGGCCCTGTGACCGGAAGGTTGCCAGTTCGATCCCCAGGGCCGACAGTCCATGACTGAGGTGTCCTTGAGCAAGACACCTAACCCAACTGCTCCCCGGGGGCCATGGATAGGTCTGCCCACCGCTCCGGGCAAGTGTGTGCTCACTGCCCCCTAGTGTGTGTGTTCACTAGTGTGTATGTGGTGTTTCACTTCACGGATGGCTTAAATGCAGAGGTGGAATTTCCCTGGTTGTGGGATCAAAAAAGTATCACTTAAAACTCAAGCTCCACTCCTGCTTCAGATCATTCCACCATGAGAAGAACTTAACACTATGGGTCTGAAAGGATGTCAAGAACCCATTACTGAGAAAAGAAAAAATATATAGTTTCTGTCTAACTTTTGTTGAATATGTTTTCAGCTTTTTTCTTGATGCTGAACAATGCAGAACTTGTATTACTGGCCATTTTTCTTTCACTGTAAAAAGTACATATTGAAAAATATAAAATATATCAAAGGGTGGTTTAAACGCCTGAGAATTTTGAGTGCTGCTTTAATAATGAGGGGATAAAACATATGGCGATGGCATTATTCCCAATTATTCCCAGTTTTGTCAGTTGTTCCTTAAGTTTAGCAGTTTCTTTTTAATGTGTTAAGTTACCGCAAGCTGAATAGCTAGGTGTACCCAAGCTTCTGACAGGCAGCACCCAGTTATTTATGTACCAAGAAAAAGAAAAATGCCCAGAAATACACAGACTGCAGAAGGAAACAACATTTCTAGCGCTGTTCATTTGCTTTTTTGAAAACTGGAAAAGGCCTGTTCTCTCATCAGCAATGCCACGTCTCCCAGCATGCATCTGTATGTTTGTGTTCTCTGTGGTAATCAAATCAACAGATTCCACTTCAAACCTCCAGGTGTCAAACACATCAAACCCAACCAGCGTCACTATCGCTAGGCTTCAGCACTGGCGTCATACTGTGGTCTCCATGGACACGGAGAATGTTTTGATCAGCCTATGTCTGCCCTTTTGAGCTGGGGGGTGAGGGGGCTGACACTGGAGCCTGGGGGCTAACTCACATAGAAGGAGAAAATGGATTAGTGCTAGAATGCTGCTCAATAAGAATCAGTTTCATTGCTACTGTCTGTCAAATGACCGAGTGATTTATTCACACTGCTTCAGAGGCCACTGTGGACATGGAGAGAGGGCGAGAGAGAAAGAGAGAGAGAGATACCTCTGAACCTTCAAGCCCTAAAGAAAGATACGATAGATGGATAGACGGATGGATAAATGGATGGATGGATACATTTTATTGCCCATTTCCTTTTGCTTCACAATGGCTACATGAAAACTACAAACACCAAACACATAAATTCAATTATTTCAAGTTTGAATTAAATCATTTTGAGTTCTTATAAGCATTTATAACATTACAAAAACAACAAGATCATTATAAGTTTTATGTGCAAACGTAGTTTATAACACAATGCAAGCAAAAGCTGAATTCTGTGCATCGTAGCAAGGGGCCAGACTGTCTTGTACGGACAACGTGCTTTCTTGCAGTCAACTATCATGGTAGATAAGCATTTGGAGAAGATAATGGATGGATGGAAATATTTTCACTATTAACTTCCATTAAATGTTTTGTCTTCTGTTGTTTTGTTCAGACACTGATGATATATATGACTGCCCAAGTAGCTCACATTCCTCTCCTCTCCTGTCCGTATATTTTGTCCTGTGGTTCTGTTTTGGTTCTGTTTTTTCAACCCCAGTGCTAACATACATTTACTGAACCAACATGAGTGATTTCCCTGCTGACCTAATGAGAATTCCGTGCCTCCTATAGAAGAGATTCACAGCTGCCTGTGTACTTCCTCTGTAAATCTTCCCTGCCGTGCTGACAATTCTATACAAGTCCGTCTTGTTCTTTACCCCAATAACAGAAAAGTCCACTGTGTAGTGAACTAGTGTAACAGAGAGAGCTACAGTAAGAGGATCAGACCTTTTACACATTAGTAAATGAAGCACCTGGACGCCTGCGCCAAACCTCAGTTCATTCTGTTCTCATCAAAGAAACAACAGGCAAGCCAACAAGCTTAGCCTTGCTGCTAATTTTCCTAGCATTTTACTGCAGATTATATGTGCACAGCAGGTGCACTCAAAGGGCTCAAAAAATCAGCTTTGCAACTCCAGCTCAGCTGCAGTAAAAGGCATTAGTGAAAAGAGTTCTTTGAGGTTACCATGTCGGTGATAAGTAACTGCATGGAAAAAATCTAACTGAACTTTTGCTGGTATTTTTTTAATTGAGTGCACAGTGTGGTGCTGGTAAAAACAGGTCTTAGACTGTGAAGCATTTGTGTGGCACACTTTAAGTCATCATAAAAAGCTTAGGAAAAAAAAAATCTAATTTGCATAATGTAGTATATGAAATAATCAGTCAACAAATGAATGGTCAGAGACTAGAAAACAGCTCTTTTGAATGAGTTGAGGAATGGCTGGATAGCCAGACAGAAAGACAGATAGACAGACCAATGGACGGTTCAATTGATCCATGGATTGGTGAGTAGGTGGTGGGGTGAATGATTACGATATGATTCTGTTATATCAGGTGAAGCCGCAATCAGCATCTGCGAGTACATCATGAGTGTCATCAGTCTTTCCAGAACACCTCAAGAAAACAACTGCATTAAGAAGAAGTGAAGAGGAGGCTCTCAAGCTGACTGTCTAAAGGCTTTTGCTTTATCATTTGAGTCTGGTGCCTTTAGTCCAAGACAGCACAATTGATCCTGCTTAGTTGGACGTAGTACTAGTGTCAAAGCTGACATGTCAATAACATGTCAACACAACTGACTGAGTAACACCCCACATTTTACTTGTTTGTCTCAAACCATCCACGACTGTAGTCCTCATTCAAATATAGCTTCTAAATGGTACGAAATCCCAATGATGACAACCCATATCAATTCCAGAAAATAAGACAAATGCGGTTAATTGCAATTAATCATTTTAAATGTTTGACAGCCCCAGGATGTACTGATGTTCAGTATGTGAAAGTTGAACAAAACATTTTACTAGTTTTTGAGAGCATATTTTAATTGCACTGCTGTTGCAAACTAAATATTATGTACAGTGTACTGTTAAAATATCTTTAGGTATGATATTTTTTGCCACAATTTCCACGACGACTAGGTGGGTGGACACATAATTGAGGGTACCTGAGGTGTGGAAGGATTGAGAGCGAAGTGGGCGGACAGGTGGTCCTGCATCAGGGTCGAGGTAGAGATCTCCCCCAAATGCAGGAGAGGAGCCACGGGGCACCTGGCCTGGATTTGCTGCTGTGTAATCTGTACAACAACAAGACATACCTTTAATTAATATCAACATACATGTATATCAATGAATACCAAGAAAAACACATAACGCTTATTTATATTTTCATTAAAGAGTCATCTCACAGGGTCAGACGTAACATCCAGCAAGTTTAACAAGTTGTTCTCAGATGTGCATTCTCATAATGAGGTCACGTCTGGCCCCATGGATAAATTGCAGGCAAGAGAATCTGAGGTACCTGAGGTGTGGAAAGACTGCGAGCGGAGTGGACGCACTGGAACAGCTGCATCGGGATCAAGGTAATAGTCTCCGCTCACTCCAGGAGAGGAACCCTGGGTCACCTGACCCACACTGGCTGCAGTGTAATCTGAAGAGTGAAACATGCACACATGCACAGACAATCAGTTCTGATGTACTGGCCATTAAAGAAGACTAGCGAAAAACTGCACTTGAGATATTTAAAAAAAAGCCTTTACCACAAATATAAAGATAGAAAGTATGTGTATTTCATATACATAACAGTGAGAGCTACCTGGTAGGGATGAGGAGGAGTGTGTGCGTGACAGTCCCTGTGTGTGCAGGTTGGGCTGTAAAATAAAACAGACATCATACTGTTTCCGCTTCCTAAAACACCACATATTTTAAATAATACTAGAGAGGGAGCAAAGGTATATTCTCTTTACCATCTGGTATACAACAACATATGACATTTATGCTAGACAGCATTTAGTGAGTTTATACATGAACCGCATGACAATTGGAAGATTCGGTGATCCTTCTCTAATAGTCCAGAAAGTATTTACTAATGACAAGCTGTAATGGAGTAGCAGCTAATTGAGGCTGTTTTCTACATTTTCTTTTATTTTTTTCCCCAACAGTTGACTTCTACGCTTTATATAGCTTAGAAAAACTACTTAGAAGTACTACTGAACTACAAACTACTGAAAGACCTTCTTTCAGATTGACCCAGTATTGTTCTTCATTCAAAAAGCAGTCTAAATCTTAAACTGAACAGCCTCAAGACAAAAATTTTCAGGCAAAAATAAACTTCAGTTGCTCCTGTCAGAGGTCTGGAAACTTTGGGAGACTGCAGTGACACATTTTCTTTCTGACACCCAGGAACCGGACAACATTTAAACATCTTCCTTTCATTCTAGCAACTCCACTACAGACTATCTGCAGTAAAAACACTCCTTATCACTTAAAATTGAATGGGCAGCTAAACCACTGTAGGCTGACTGGGCGATCATATATAAATGTGGTCATGGTTGTGATATCACAAGCATTATAAGTAGGGGGCAGTTGTGCGCTGGAGGTTAGAGAACCAGCCTTCTGACTGGAAGGTCACCGGTTCAATCCCCTCAGCTGACAGTATGTGACTGAAGTGCCTTTGAGCAAGGCACCTAACATCCTAGTTACTCTCTTGGCAAGTGTGCTCACTGTCCCCTAGTGTGTGTGTGTTCACTAGTGTGCATGTATAGGGGTGTTTCACTGTATGGATAGGCTAAATGTAGATGTTTAATTCCTCTGTATGCAGATGTAACACAGTAGGATAATGGTTCTGAATTTAAAACTAGCTATTTTCTCACTTTGCAGTTTTCATAATACTGACTGTGGACTGCGGAGAGAAATGTACCTTCAGAAACATTACCTTTGTTTATATAAGCTTCAGGTTTTCATTCCAACAAAAATTTAGTTGAAGACTAACCCATTGATTAAACAAGTGGAATTGCAAATTGGTCTAGACACCCCAGGTTTACATAGGTCATCAAATAAAAAAGGATTCTTATAACATACTGCCTTTAAGAAGCAACTACAATGTGAGTAAAAATTCAATTTGTCTGTGAAAGTATGCCTTTTCATGATGTAAAGGTGATGAAAGGAGCATCAATGTGCCTCAACATCCACAAAGTCTTTATTATACTTAAACAGGTTCTGTCTAAGAGCCCTAACTTCAAGCAGAGAAGAACCTATTCCATCTTAATTTCATTCAGCATAACATTTGGAGTAATCAATAAGGCAGGATTCTCATTTCCTTGGCAAAGTGAAAGGTTGGTAGATGAAAGGATAGTAAGAATATGACTCAGAGCAGCACTGGGTTCATAAAGGTCAGAGCAATATATAGGGTCATGAAAATTCTATTTTGAACACAACACTCGCTACACCCAGAGTGCTTGCACAGCCCCCTTAAGGACTTTATACAATAGTGCTTTTATACTGCTGAGAGTTGAAGTGCACCATTTTCTCATCAATGGCTATTTATAAACTATACTAAATCATGAGAAAATAAGATGTTAGAGAAATGTTTTGTTTTGTCATTTGTGTACATGTTGTTTGTACTTTTTTTTACCGCATGCTGCACCAAAAACAGCATCATGTGAAAGCAATTACAGCCTAACAGTCCAGCACAGCACTTGTTTTCATCTTAACTTAATCTTGCACCAGTTTTCCGATTAGGTTGACAAGCAACCTGAGCAAATCACTGGTGTCACAAGATGATCCTATCTTCAATGCAATTTTTATTGCATACATTAAGAGCTGACTATGGCCTTTCAACCTTCTAGGACTAACTATTAGCTGTAGCCTTCTTGGTCCACTAAGAATCTGTAATTCATTGCACATATATTTTTTATTAATTTACTTATTCATCGCCTTTTCACAGTAGCCATAACAAGCAATTTCCTCAAGTTTTGGAGGAGGTCCCTCAGGTGAAAAGTGCCTTATTTTTCTTCAATAGCATGGATGGAGTTTATTTTGATGAAAGTGTGCTTGATTTACAGAATCGGATGTGAACTGAATTTTCATGTTTGTTGGTGAACAAGCAAGTCAACCTCTTATAGAAGAGTTTTCATTGTGTTACACAATGTATGTGTATGTACTGTGTGTGTTACACAGACATACACAATATTTTGTTAGGAAGAAACCTGCAGTTGTTCTGTTCATTTTATCTCTGTGTTGCCTTCTGTGGTTGGTTAGTGTAGTGGGTAACACCTCTGCCTTCTATGCTGTAGACTGGGGTTCAATCCCCACCTGGGCAAACACCCTACACTATACCAATAAGCGTCCTTGGGCAAGACTCCTAACACCACCTTCGCCTACCTGTGTAAATGATCAGACTGTAAGTCGCTCTGGATAAGAGCGTCAGCCAAATGCCATAAATGTAAATGTAAATGGTAGAGAGATGCAAGCAGCTGTTACAGGAGGGGGTTCTCTCCCCTTTCACCCACATTGCACGTTAGCAGCTCAACACAGAGACATAACATTACTTACACAGAAAGCCAACTGAAGTGTACACAATTATTAATATGCTAGTTCTACACCTCACAAGAAGCTGTAAATAAAAAGAAATTTAGTATCCAAAAATAAAACTAAAATAAAAATGCCTTTTGACATACATTTTATAATATTTCAGTCCAAAATCCCAAAAAGGCTATGGACTAAGTGATTTCAAACATCGAGGAGTACCATATATAACAAAATTCAAGCTTCCATTTAAGGGTCAAATGTGTTATTTTCCTGACTGAAAATCAGGCGTTTCAGTTAAAAAGGGGTGTGATTAGTTGACTCAGTTCACAAGTGTATCTTACTTGGGAGGCTGATAGCGTTCCAGCTCCGCTCAGGTAGGGCAGGCAAGTGGACTCCCCGGACTCCAGCGGCCCCAGTGGCTCCCTCCTCATCAGGGCCTCAGCTCGGCGGATGATGTCCCTCATACGGTGGAGAAAACCCTCCTTCTCTGCTGGCAAGATGAACTCATTGTTTGCCTGAACAGAGGATTGTAGGGAGGAAATTATAACGGCATCCAAATGAAAGCAAAAGCAGCATGTTGGTTTGGTTTACTAGGAGCTATAACCATAAGAATGTGTGTTGGGTTTAATGGGGGAGAGACTGAGTGGTGTAAGTCTTCTAAAACTTGTTGAAAGTGACATCAGAATCTCTTATAATCCTACTCAAACAGAACTGTGGAACTGGTGCACATGTGAATACACTCACACACAAACACATGGCCCTGGCCAAGCGCACACTCTTAAATGTGTCATAAGATGCAGCTACAGAATGAACAGAAACAGCCTGCAGCTCCGGGAGATTCAGAGGCCTGTAAACTGGTCATCTGAGTTGACTCTTGCTTCAGGATAACAAAACTTGGTAGCAATTTAATTAGAAGATTAGTAATAAGTAAGTAATGATCTGGTAAGATTATTGTAACAAGCTCTACTATAACTTGTTCTATAACTTCACTGTCATCACCCACTTATTACCAATCTATAAAGTGATACCTAAAACTTCATTCTGCCTTCATTTGCATTGGTAACTTTGAAAAAAGTGTGCTTAACTGTGCTGTCTTGCTGCTTTTTGCATTGCAGTGAGAGCGAAGAAACTTCTTTAGAAATAGTGTTGAAGGCATTAATATTGACTTCTATGTAAATTGTTGCTATCTACAGTTTAAAGCATGTATGTCAAACTGGGGGCCTTTTGGGCTAAAGAGCTGCAGAGATTAGCGCTTACCCTCATCTAATGCTCTGAGTTCAGTTTATGAAGGCCTTGCTAATTAGGTAGTGAGCTAAATCAGGTGTGTTTAATGAGGCAGTGTGCAGTGTTTTGGCCCACGAGGACTGGAGCCTGACATGTGATGTAAATAAAACTGTCACTAGGAACTGCTGCAGCTGTAGTTAAGGACAAATGACCTGTGGATTCAGAAAGTACATTTCTATTTCACCATTCTTTGCTGTGGTTTGCAATGATTTCCCACACAGGGTTTGTTATGATGTGATGCAACTTTGCTGACTTTGCTCAAAAGTAGCATACGGCAGATCTGCTAACAAATGAAGTGGAAACCACACCCGCACAGCACAACCGTCAAATGTGTCGAGCGGATCCTGGAGCGCAGACACTGCTACTGCTTTACTACCTTGTTTTACTAACATTTGATGTTAGCTTGCAAGGTTTGCTATCTGAGCGGAACCAAAGACGTTACAAATGAAGTTTCATTCAGTTATTTTACATGAATAAAACCAAGTTCCTCTCTCTGTGAATGAGGAGAGACTGAGAGAGAGAAACTGAAAAACACAACGTGTCATCAAAAACAGCCAAAGGCACACGTTGAAGTTAATTGTCAGGTTCTGGACACTTTGATCTTAAAATGGAATTAAAAATTTTTTGCACAATGCAAAAAAAAAGCTCAGCATTAGTTTTAGTTTGTCAATCAGAAGTTTTTGTCTGCCAACCATGGTTCCACTAGCACAATGTGCTGTGTTTATTTTATTTTAATTTTTTTTACAATCAATTTTGCTCAATCACATTTGTGGGTGTGGCCCCAGAAGTGGGACTGCCCATTTTTGCTGCTTCATCCTAAAAAGCTAATTGTGTCTAACATGGAATAAAATCTAGTAAACCAGCCTCCATCGCATTAGCCTACATTGTGAAAAATGGCTTGTTAATCAACATAAAAAATGACTTCATGTAGTAACAAACTAGTTTTATTCAGATTAGAATCATGAAAAGAATAATTTATTCAAAGCATTTCTTTAGGTTGAATAAAACTAGGTAATTTACTTATAACCACATGATCACCACTGGTAATTTTTTGGCTGATCTGAGCCATATTTTACTGTGTAATACTAACTGCCCCCTTCTATTTTTATTAACAACATAGATGAAGAAATCCTTTAATATTTAACCACTATGCCCAGGCTGACAAGTAAGTCTACATTGTGCCATGTATCTAAGCTAAAGTTTGGGGTTCGAAGTGTCAGGTATATGAAGTACGATGACAGACATTAACAAAAAGATCAGTTTTCCGCTAATGGCAGCTGAATGTGAGTTTAAGCTTCCTTTGAGAGACTGCTGAGTGGATTGATCTAGGAGAGATTAGCATAAAGTGAAACACAGAAGGTGAAACTTCTCATGACTGACTTTTCCAGTGTAATCTGTTATCAGTCCAAGAATACAGCTATGGCTAGCAAAAGTATGAATAAACATATACTGAATGTGTTAGTGGGTGCCTCTTTGTGTTTTTCAAGTTTAATTACCTTTGCTTGTGATTAAATAGTCTAGATTATGTTCACTAAATTGGCTGAATTATTGATTAAAGCAAGGTTCAACTAGGGCTGGGCAATATTAATCCAACTCAACATATAAACTTTCCTAATATATCATGACAACAGATGATACATAAGTTAGTATTAAGAAAGTTAATCAATCTTTATTTCCTGAATGCTGGTATTCATGCTAAAAGAAAGTCTTATAAACATGACAGACAGTCCAATACAGAGGTTTTGGAGGCACCTGGTCAAACTACATATTTCGTGACATTTCCAAGTAGAAATAGGTGAACACGTCCTCTACAGAGAACACGCTGCTGCTCATTTTCATTTAATGCACATTTCAATTTACTGTTTATTTGCTGAATTGAACATATTGGAAAATAAAACATGTACAGAGGTTACAAATGTCATATTTTAAGTTTGTTTGTACAGAATGTGCTAATTTATCTCACTTAGAAAAACAACAAAACATTTAATTTGACTAGGGGTGTTCAAAGGTTTGCATACAACTGTAGCTTGTTTTGAAAAGACTGTTTTGTTTTGTTGCCTGTTTTTAAAATAAACCAAAGTGAACCTTGCACAGTATTGTAAATGTCCATCAGATAGGAAGCACATTTCCAGAAAGGAAACTTGGCAGGTTTTAATGGAGTTCATGGAGTTTCAAACTCAAAGGTTGTTTTAAAACAACCTGAAACAGCCAGTGGCATACGTTGAAGTTAATTGTCAGGTTCTGGATACTTTGAGCTCAAAATGGTATTATATATTTTTTTTGCAACAAGGATGTAGCTAATTTATGGGTTCTATAGAATGTATATAATACTCACTGCTCAACATATACATATGAATATTCATGTATAGCAGTATCATGGTATATCAATTTCACCATCTAATGGAATAGACAGTGTCTCAGGCAGTCCTACTTCACCTATAAGAGATTCTTAGTTCGAACAACTAAAGTTGAAGTTATAATTGACCAGCCAATCAGCCTTGGTTATCAGCAGTAGTGCATTATTGTATAAGTGTGTTTAGTTCTGGGATGCTCACCATGACCGCAGCAATGTCCTCTGGGTTGTCACCATCAAGATCGAATTTGAATGTCACCATCTTACTGTTGTGTGTTTGAAGCTGACACTCCACCACCCTGTCCACTTTGTCTGACAGCTTCGAAACAAGACAATAAGGGACAGTGAGACAGCGCATTTTATTGTAATATACTCATGTTTGTGATCTTATGATTGAGAGCTTTTATACTTAATTCTCATTAACAGAAAACCATAGTCAATCTATTTAAAGGGTGTTTTAAAGGGAATAAAATAGAGCTGAAGCACTTCATTTTTTTGTTTATGTTCCTTCTGACACGTATACATTGGAAGTTAAAAGAGTAGAAAGAAATGAGCTACATAGAAAATTTAATAGATAATTTAAACAACACAACTGATTCCATACCCCTGTGATTCGGAGTCGGGAGCGAGCTCTTTTCCTCAGCAATTTACTTCCTGTGCGTTTGTTGGGACCTTTGGGGCTCATTTCTGATAGACCCTCATTACCATCACTCAAGCCAGATGTAACATCAGAGGCATAACTGTTAGTAGAGAATAGATCATGTGATCAGGGCCAACTGCACAATCAATCAGAAAGGGGGGAAAACTGTGATGTGATATCAGCTGAAAGCACACTGCAATACACAAAACTGAAAACTTTCCATTCAATAGTTCAGAATTACTTTTATATTAATGTTTTGTGTTACTTCATATACAATATTAAAAATATACAATTCTACACTACACAATGTGATACAATATACAATACAGTACAATAATAGTCATCTACAGCTTATTCATAATTCTTGACACAATTTTTATTTTATTTTTTACAGTTTTCAGCTTCTTGTGTATTGGAAAGCTGTGAATATAAAACAGGACTAGAATATGGAATTCATTTTATACATTTATCTAAAAACATTAGTTTTATATTGTGACATTTATTTGAATCTGTCAGCCGAGAAATCCTGCATTGCCAACACACTCTCAAGGTGAAAATTAAGGCTACAAACAAATTTAAGCCTTTAGAAATTTCCTTCCATTGAGCTGGCTAGAGCAGTTGTCATTAGCACACATAAAGGACACCCATAAAACACCTACTTATGACAGAATTATTAAAAGGACACACTCAGAAACTGAATTAATGTGCTCTTTTTTAAATCTCCCACAGGTTTTTCAAAGAGCACAAGACCCTGTGCTAAACTGTGAAAAAGAGTAAAATTGTATCTCCTTTAAGTTTCAAGTTTATTTGTCATTTGCACAACATGTCAGGACATTTATGCATTGAAATGCTTATGGTGAGGCTCGGGGAATCACTCTACAGAAAGTAAATAAGTAAAAGTAAAATATAAAAAACAAATTTAAATTAATTAAATGTACACAAAATATAGAGAAATTATTTTTCTTTAAAGTGACTTAGTGTTAAGGTGTTATGGTGTGATATAACAATAATACTGACAGAGTGACTGACTGAAAATGGTAGTTGGGGATGGACCCACAGCTTCACAGCTTGTTCAGAAGCCTGACAGCCTGTGGGTAGAAATTGTTCATTTACCGGGTTGTTCTAGCATGGATGCTGCGAAATCTCCTGCCTGATGGCAGGATGGTGAACAGGCAGTGTGCTGAGTGACGCTGTCTGACCGGATCTTTTTGATCTTCGGGCAGTGGGACTAGTAAACATCCTGTAAGGCTGGTAGTTTGTTGCCTATGATGTCTTCTGCCTCACCAGTCGTTTAAGGGTCTTGCGGTCACAGGCAGTGCAGTTACTGTACCAGACAGTGATGCAGCCTGTGAGGATGCTCTCCATGGTGCATCTGTAGAAGTTGGTGAGGTTCTGAGGAGGCAGACCAAACTTCCTGAGCCTACGCAGGAAGAAGAGACACTGACAGCCAGATCTCACAATAGTGTTGGTGTGGAGGGATCAGGTGAGGTCATTAGTGAGGTGTACACTGAGGAACTTCAGACTGCTGACTCTCTCCACTTCAGCTCCATTGATGAACAGGGGACAGTGACCACCCCTCTGCCTCTTCCTGTAGTCCACCATCATCTCTTTTGTTTTGCTGATGTTGAGACAGAGATTGTTGTCATGGCACCCCTCTGACAGAGCACTGACCTCGTCTCTGTAGGACATTTCATCTCCATCAGTGATGAGGCCTAGGAAGGTAGTGTCATCAGCAAACTTGAAGATGATGTTAGACGTTTGTTTGGTTACACAGTCATATGTATACAGGGAGTGCAGGAGGGGCCTGAGCACACATCCCTGGGGAGCCCCTGTGCTCAGAGTCAGTGTGGTAGAGAGGCTGTTCCCAACTTTCACCACTTGGGGTCTGCTTGTCAGGAAGACCAGTATCCAGTTGCACAGATGAGAGTTCAAACCCAAGTCTGTGAGCTTAGGAATGAGTTTGGCAGGGATGATTGTGTTGAATGCTGAGCTGTAATCTATGAACAGCATTCTTACATATGTGTTCTTTCTGTCCAGGTGTGTGAGAGCAGTGTGTATTGTTAGTGAAATGGTGTCATCTGTGGATCTGTTGGCGCTGTCTGCAAATTGATGAGGGTCCATGGTGGCTGGAAGTGTTGAGAAGATGTGAGCTTTGACCAACCGCTCAAAGTACTTCATAACTGTAGATGTCAGTGCAACAGGGTGGTAGTCATTCAGGCAGGTGACAGACGATTTCTTGGGGACTGGAACAATTGTGGTTTGCTTAAAGCACTTGGGAATCACTGACAGTCTTAAGGAGAGGTTAAAGACATCAGTGAAAACCTCAGCCAGCTGGTTGGCACATGCTTTAATTACACGGCTGTGGATGCCATCAGGACCGAGTGCCTTGCGTGGGTTAACTGCCCTGAAGGATCTCACCACCTCAGACAGGGGAATGGCTAGAGCACAGCTCTCCTCATCTACTGGGAGTTTCTCAGCAGGTGAGGTGTTAGTTGCCTCAAAACGAGCATAATGAGCATTGAGTTCATCTGCAAGTGAGGAGGAAGAGTCCCTATCACAGATCACACCTTCTTTGTAGTCAGTGATGGTGCGCAGGCCACCATCTGAGATCAGAGCCAAGATAATTGGAATCCATTCTGTCCCTGTAGCTCCTTTTGGCCAGCCTGATGGTCACCATTTTTTTCTGGTTGAGAAATGATCTGATAATTGATTTTTGGTACAATGTCTTCAGTGCATTTACTGATGTAGCTTGTGATGGAGTCAGTGTAGTCACTGATGTCTGTGCCAGGTGCATCATGGATCATCTTCCAGTCTGTGGATTTAAAGCTGTCCTGAAGTGTGAGATGGCCTCTTCACTCCACTGATAGACTGATCTGAGAACTGGTTTTGCCTGTTTAAGTCTTTGTTTGTATCTGGGCAGGAGAAGAATTTAAGAATTTATATGTGGGCAGGAGAAGAGGTGTGATCAGCTTTGCTAAAGGAAGGGTGGGGGAGGGGTTTGTAACTGTCCCTGATTGCGGTATAGCAGTGGTCAAGAGTCTGTTCTCCTCGGGTGGAAAATTTAATGTGTTGGTAGTATTTGGGCAGAACCTTCTTCAAGTTTACCCTGTTAAAATCCCCAACCACAATAAAAGCAGCCTTAGGGTGAACGTTCTCAAGTCCATTGATGGTCTCATACAAAACCACTAATACACATGACTTATCTGCCTGAGGTGAGATGTAGACTATAGTGAGAACGACTGAGCTAAAGGCCCTAGGCAAAAGAAAAGGTCGAACTTTGACTGTTATGAGTTCAATGTCTGGAGAGCAATGACTGGCAAGAACCGCTACATCTTTTCGCCATTGAGAGTTCACCATAACACATACCCTGCCGCCTCTGCCCTTACCAGAGTTCAGAGTTCTGTCCTGGCAGTAGATAGAGAAGCTGGCCGATGTGATGCTGTTGTTTGATATTGCCGCGGATAGCCACGTCTCTGTGAGCACTAAAATGCAGCAGTTCTCGATGTCGTGTTGAAAACTGATCTGTGCGTTCAGCTCGTCTATTTTTTTCTCCAGCAACTGAACATTTGTGAGCAGAATACTTGGAAATGGAGGGTTGAAGCACCTTTTCCCTGTCCTGCATAGTATCCTGGCACGTCTGCCCCCTTGTGCTTCCTCGTGCTCCAGCATGTGTGTTGGTAAGGAAAGAGGCAGAGAAGTCGCGAAGGGGCAGCCGTGTGTGTTTGTGTTAAAGTCTGTCTTGAGCGATGATCGGATGCTCAAAATAGTTTGTCGATCATACTGAATGATCCCAAAAGCAGTATGTGCAAAAACAAAGAAACGGCACAATAAAACACAGAAAAACTGTAGAGTTTACCCAGAGCTCTCACCAGGTTGGCCATTCTACGGAGCACCGGAACCGGAATGTATTTTACACCAGTGCTGGTCATTGTGAGAGCCTATAGTTCCCAGAATGAAACAAGCACAAGACGTTGACACTAGACCAGCATCTACCTCATTTCACACCTGTCTTATAGAGTGATCTCCTCCTATTCACATCTGATTACTGCACAGGCAAAAAACTACTGAGATCAGTCAGCCTTACAATAATGTACTCACCATTGTGTCTATGTGTGTGTGCGTGTAAGTATGAGTCATCCAGGAGCGGAAGAACAGTGAAGTGGAACATTATTCATGCCATCTAGCATGTGTATCTAAAGCAGAATGGTCAGCAGGTGAGTAAGCCACTGGTCCCTAACAGCTTTGAGTGCAAATCTCTTCTTGGCAAATGCTGATGTTAAATAGTTTTCATATAATGTAAAACAAGCATACATATAAATACAAAATGATGAGTCCCACTTTCATCTTAGTCCATTAAGTGAGGTGGAGAACAGTCCTTGGTCCTTTGTGTGGGTGGGGGCGGCAGTCTAATCTCATTCTTAGAATCACCACAGGTAGTATAATGAGCATCTGCAGTTATCTTTCACATTAAAAGGATTTAAAGACTGCAGAACATTTTTACTAACAGGAATTATATCCTATTACTATTCTAACAACCTTGGACTGTGTAACTGCAGTGGACAGTACCGTTATGAATGGAACCACAAATGTACACTGATAAAGGTGAGTTGCTATGGTTACCTGTCGACCGGAGAAGAGAAACCACTGGCACCACTAGATTGGACTCGCTCAGTATTTTGGGACACAGCAATGCTCTGCAGGAGAAAAATGGTAAAGAAAAACAGTAAGAAAATGGAGAAGGAGTGAGAAAGAAACAGTAAGACAGACAAAGAATGGGAAGAGAGAGAGACAGACAGCGAAACAGAAGATGAGAGAGATGGGATGAAAGAGAGAGACAGAGGTAGAGGGAAGAAACATCAAGAGAGAAAAGGGAACAGAAAGAAAGAGAGATAGAGAGAAATAAATAGAGAAAAACAGCAACAGAAGGAGAGAAAGAGCATATACAAGGTTTAGTTAATAAACTAGTATTAATTGTTATTGTGATATTTTTCTTTGCAGTGATGGTATCAATGAATGTTAAAATATGCAAATTAGCTCCCTACCTAAGTACAATGGTTTTAGTGTGTGCTCTCTGCCTCCTCTGACCAATCATTGCTCTAGAGTATTTCTGTGTTTAGATGAGGCAAGGTTTTCAAGATATACAATAAAACTAAAAATAATAATGCAAAAAAATACTACATTTTTCTTCAATTGTGTGACACTATACTATACAGTATACATACTGGTTAGGGTTAGGGTTAGCAGGTGTTTAGAGGAAAGCTTTAGGAATCTTTCCTCACCTGAGCACCAGTTAATAAAATGCAGGAATTATGTGAGCATTCAGCAGATAACACTCAGTACTGTAAGTACTGTGATGCGTTTTTACAATAAAGCACTTAACATTGATTCTAATTCTAGGTCATATAAACATTTGAGAACACACAGTAAAACTAATTCATCTAAAATCAATCAACAAATGTGGCGCCAGTTAACCTGTCACATAAAAGTACACTCACATCCCTGCTAAGGGCTTTTTCGACTACTGATATTACTGACAATAAACTCATATTACAATATTTATATTATCAAACACACTGATGGGACCCAAGGCCCAAGCACTGCTTATAAAGTGGCTACTAACCGAGGGGAAGCGGAGGGCTGGGACTGGTATAGTCTGAACAGATAGAGCTTCTGTAGGTGCAGTTTCAGCAGCTGGGACTTCGATTTGTGCTGTCTCACTGGCTACTGCTGTGGGTGAGGAGGTGGAGCTTATCATGGGGGAGGGGCCTTCTGATGCATCTTGAAGTCCAGAGGAGCTGAGGTAGCCGTCTGTCTCACCGTCCGCTGCCATGACAATCAGGATTGAACAACAAACAGGAGACAGTGATGTATTAGCTGCTAATGCTAATGGTGTACTGAAATGAACAGAGATGTCAAGCACAGATTAGCAAGGCTTGAGAGTAACCACAACAAATGGACCCAGAGGCAGGCCAACACAAGCAAACAGAATGACAGGGTTTAAGCAGCCTATGAGAGGAAAGCCCAACTTCACAACTAGTGTCACAGACCAGAACCACGTAAGGAACTTTGGACAGAGTGAAAGAGAGGAATTCAGCACAGATTTACACTTACTGGGTTTTCCAGGCACAAATTAAGCCTAGGCTTGGACTAAAAATGACTCTGTCAGAATGGATTCTCCCTTCTCAACATGTCTTGTATAAAAGCATATTTAACCAAACACTTTTCCTTGCTGTTCTGGTTGCTACCTTAGGCTATGTTTACACAGCAGTTAAAAGTGGCCCAAAACTGATTTTCATACCAAATCCGATTTTTTGTTTTGCTGTTCACATTATCTTTTAAATATGACCTGTTTGCGACT
Organism: Pygocentrus nattereri; assembly: GCF_015220715.1. Lineage (NCBI taxonomy): Eukaryota > Metazoa > Chordata > Actinopteri > Characiformes > Serrasalmidae > Pygocentrus > Pygocentrus nattereri. Next base: position 7,280,686 of record NC_051211.1, on the reverse strand, counting down.
TTAGTCTGAAGAGATCACACTCCTAAACCAACCTGGATGTGCAAAAAACAATGCTTCACGTAGCTAGTCCAGAGGTAAACAACCATGATGGCCAGCGAACACCAGTCGTTTTCATAGGTTTCAGTTTTGTCTTCTCCAGCATCACAGAAGTGTTTATAAAGTTCCAGTGGTTGACAGCTGGGCTGATCACCCAGAATGTGTTCGAGCTCTCCGTAAAAAAGGGCACATTATTCGGTCACAGCCACTTCTTTGGTTTGTGCCTTCGGATTCCTCTGTGTTCTGTTTTGTATTGCTAGTTTTTTTTTTCGCATTTATTTATTGCACTGTACTGTCTGCACTGTGCATATTTAGCACTTGTGGTCCTGTGTTGCCCCAAAGGTCCTGGAGGAATATTGTTTCATTTCACCAAGTACTTGTATATAGGTGAAATGACAATAAAGCCTCTTGAACTTGAACAAAGCTTTCTTAATTGTGAAGCATTAACTGAATTTGTTTGCTTAAATGACATATGTACAGTAAGCCTGCCTCTTGTTACACCATGTATGCTGTAATTATGGAGCTTGTTAAACACAAGCTGCAAGCTGTGCAGTGAAAACAGGCATTACAATTCAGAGCTTGACAATTTATAGATCACTAGGTCATATACATGGAATATATCACCAGCTCCACAACAGTGATTTGCAAGATGCACGTTTAGGCCTGTCATGATCATGAAATTTTAGCTGAAGCTTAACTGTCATATAAATAACTGTAATTGACAGTGGCACTTTATTTTAAATGGTCCTTTCAGATTAAACAAACACTCTCAGTCAAAAACAAATGAGGGTTAGGATTAGGCTTTAACTTGAATTTAAGTTTAGTATTAGGGTTTCATTCATTCATGCCATCACTGCAGTATAAACTTAAACACACTACTGCAAAACGTTTGAGCTTGTGTCAGCTGGTTACATTGCAGAATGACTGAATGACTCATTATCCAAAAGACTGATTAGACTGGTTGATTGATTGATTCAGTAATTAAGGGGGCAGCTTTAGCAAATACTCAAATGCGGCTTACAAAAAAGTGCAAGGTAGTGTTGTTGGCTAGTGTCATGTTAGCTTATTATTGCTTGAGCCCTGCCCTTTAATGTGCACTTACATGTGTCTGAAAAGTAGCTGGAAAGCCGGATGGTAAAGGGACAGATTAAGCAAGCAGCATCATTTAGCTATGAAAGCTATTTGTGTTGTCAGTTAGCATGATTTAGGCTTTCATTCACTGTTTGCCACATTAAATATTATTGCACATATACAAAGGCAAATGTAATGCATAAGGCTATTTTGCAGCTCTTATCACTACATAGGATTTTAGGAAGATATAAACCAAATAAATACAACTGGTACAGATAATAAAACTATTGAACCATGCATATTTATTTGTAAGTGTGTATGTGTATATGTACACATCTGACCATGTACTGTTTCTATGTTTAATCAAAAAATTAACCTATTCACTGTTTTTTTTTATAACCCAGTGGTCCTGACAGGGAGGCTTGAAACGAAATGACCTCCACACGCTTACATGTGGCCAAAGAGTTGCTAGCATTGCAGTTTAATGTCATTTACTATAATGTTAGCTTTCATTTGTTGTTAGCCACATTAAATATGACCTTTGATTTCAAATGTGCATCGCACAAACTTACACGTAGCTGAGGAGTAGCTGGCATGGCGGATGTTGTAGTGCTGCTGCTGCTCTGCTTCTGGGTCCTCCGGCTCTGTGGTGAAGCTGGCGTTAATTCCAGAGTCCATAGAACTATTTGTTGTAGACGGTACTGGGCCAGAGACAGTCACGGTGGGAGGTGTTTGGGCTGAAGTGGATACAGGGATCTGGGGTGAGGGCTGGGGCTCCAGAGGTGGTGGATTGGGGGCAGGAGGTTCTGTCTCGGGTACGGGCTCGGGTTCCTCCTCAATCACCTCCTCCTTCTGTCTCCTCTGCTGCTCCTCAGCCAGCCGTCGGAGTTTCTCTCGCTGGCGTTTGATGGCAGTGACACGGTCACGGATGGCTTTGGCCACCAGTTTGTAGTCAGCATCGCAGACAAAGCCAAGCACCACCTGAGTGAGAGAAAGAGAGAATTATTTAATGGCTATCACAAACAATGGATCTTTAAGCTATGAATACAGACGACTGGGGTTGTGGAATCACAGATTCAGATTACAAGTGTCTTTTGCTTTAGACGCAATAATCTTTGAGCTTTCAGAGACTCTCAGCTGATATCCTGTTGATCTGTGACTTTGCAAACTGCAGCACAATGGCTTTATCAGGAGGATAGTGTGTGAACAGTTCAACAAAAGCGAAGGTCGGGGTTTGGGGGTTTTAAATTGGCGTCTTTGAAACTCAAAGGCATTGCTGTGACTTTGTTTTGGTTGTTTTTAGTACTACAATAACCAGAGGTGGAAAATTCACTGGACAGATTCACTTGGACACTTCTGCTGCTGGAGCCAACTAGAGAAGCCAGGCTGGAACAAAATCCTGTAAAGGACAGTGTTTTAAATAATAGCAAATTCCATGCTGAAATGGACCACCTGTAGGCTCTCAGAAGATAAATGCAGCATGAATAATGGCCAACAATTATCATCCATTTCTAATTGGCACTGTAAAGCAAAAAAATTAAATAAATTTTCACAATTTTACTTTGAGACAATGTGAGATGTAAGAATACGAATATTCCTGGAGCATGTTAACATTTTCCATATTTTCACATTCTGAGGTGTTTAAGCTACAATGTCAGTGTTTATTATCTAAGAATGGCACCACTGAACATTCACCTCAATAACAATCCTGACAAAACTATGTTTTCATTTATATAGTTCTTCTTCTAAGCTGAAAGACACTTACAAAATCAAAAATAGAATACACTGGAATAAAACAAAACATATATATATCCATCCATTCATTTTCTAAGCCGCTTCTCCCTCAGGGTAGCGCGTGTATATAATATACACACACACACACACACACACACACACACATTGATATAATTTTTTAATCAGACATTAAGGGAGACACTCACCATCTCCTGTGCCACTTCCTCTGGCACATCCTTGTAGAGTTCAAACAGGAACTCAATGGCGTTGTTGTCCTTGTACTTGCCGTGGAGCTTCTTGGTGTCGTCCATCCGGAGCCAGAGCTTCAGCCCAGACTTCACCATGTCATCCTCCTCAGCCAGCTCCACATGGACACCATTATTCTCCTGGAAGAAGGGGTGTTCTAACAGGTCCTGTATTGTGTACCTGAGAATGGGTATGCAGCAGGTGAAGCAGAGATACTTCATAAAGACACTGAAAAGTTTTAAAGTTGTGCAGTTGGACAGAGCACTTTGTTTTTCATGGGCTTCAACAATATAGTTCTGTCAGGGTGCAGTAGAACTTGGTTAAGTTTCAATTGTCATTTAAAAATATGACTATTCCTTTAAACTATATCTGCGCCAGAAATTTCACTATCACCTTGGTCTACACGCAGGCTTTTCAGCACATATAGGCCAAATCCCATTTCTTATTTTCACTCCTACACCTTGTTTTCAAGTGTCATCTTGCCCCCTGGAAATGAGTTACAAAGGGCAGTGGTTGAAATCTTACCCTATTAAATGGGACAATGCTCAAAAAAAAATAGCATTACTTCATTAACAGGCTACTAGTTGTGCTCTGTAGGGGACCCTGCCAGTCTGCAGTGATAGTAGAGGAGCGGTAACCTCGCTGCTGGGCTTTAGTTAAAATTAGGACATCATATGCCTTTAAAAAGGGGGTATAAGACAATCTATTATCAACTACCCCTAATTCTGCCCTGATATGAAGCTACTGTCTGCTATTCGCCAGATTCTAGTTACATTCTGGTGCCTCAGGTGTCACAACTGCTGCACTATTTTAGGTGGAATGGGAAATTTAGCTAGCTAGCTATCAAGACTACATAAGACTAACATTTTTATCCTTATTATGAAGAAAAGGATCATAATACATTGAAAAAACATTAAACAAAGATAATAAAATGATTAGCGTATTTTTTTTATTTTCAGAGAAAATATTGACATTTGAGGGTTTCTTTGGTTGCTTGTGCAACTTACCGGTTTTCTTTTTTTCTCATAGCACTCTGTTTGGTAACACTCCTCTGAAAAACTTCAGTTTGGAGGGCCATGTAGCCCTAATACTTCACCCTACCCCGCTATCTCAACTATCTCTAGTATAATAGTGCATGGAATAAATGATGGAATGGAATAAATACAATTGAATAAATACTAACCACTGTTTCATAGTTTGATGTATATCAGCTGATTAATCAGTAAAGCTGATCAACAGTATCAACTCTATGAGTTGAAAATAACAAGTGAATGCAGCTCTCTTGCTGCTGGTAACATAAGCAGCTAGAACTCTGTTCTAGACAATAATGTAAATGTTAATAGATTATGCACTGCTTACATTGATGGACAGACATGGTTGTACATAGCTAAGAAATTATGTAGTCACTGAAAGGCAAGAGGAAGACGGAGAGCACAGAACACAGTACGCCTCTGAAGTGATAGGCTGGTGAAAAGTCAAATTTACACAAGCCAAGACATATTTGATGCCCAAAGTTTGCTTCTTTAGTTTTGCCCTGGAGTTAAGAGGTTAACATAGCTAATAAGTAACAGCCTGTAGCCCATCAGCATTGTGTAAGACTGCAAGATGCGCCTGTACAATTCCTGACTCTGTATGAAATACTATTATGAAATTGTTGGCAACGATTCACGTTATCGATTGGCTTGATGATGTCTGTGCTTCTTATTCACAGTGCATCCCTGTCTGCATTTCAGCTAATTCAATTTTAGTTTAGCAGAGAGAATAAACAGCGCTGACTGAAGGGGTGAGCTGCATTTTCAAACTGTTGATCTAAACAGTTGATCTTAACAACACAGTTCTCAGGGCTGCTTGTATGTTAATGCTCACAAACTATAAGCTATGTTTTTTTTAGGCTCCCATCCACACAAAAACAGAGCTTTAGGTCACTAAGACTTATTAAAACTCTATTTTGAATATTTCAATACAGAATGATAAAGACATGTAAATATAAATCTGTTGCTGTGACACTTACAAAAAGCCCCCTTTAGAAACTTTTTAAAGAATGTAGATGTTTCTTTTGTGTTTTTTATTAAGAAAGCTAAATATCTGCTAATATATGTAGATTTCTTTCTTTTCTCGATTAATTGATTTACCCAAGTCATAATGGACCTACTAATCAATTATCAAAATAGTCATTAGTTGCAGCCTTAGTGTTATCTATAAAAATGGAAAAAGTACATTTGGTCCACCTTTATAGATAACAGTATGTCATGCTGTGTCAGAAAACACACAAGCAAGTCGATTTGAAGTTTGCAGTCTGCACAATGCAAATTAGTAGGTTAAAGCTTCCATTACCTGCTATAGCTGAATTAGCTTTGTAGCTTCAGCGCAAAACTAAAGAAACCAACTTCAGACACCAAACTTGTCTTGGCTGTTTGACCACATTTCGTGAAATTGTGAAACTGTGTACGTTTGACTTTTGCCAAAATCATCGCTGTAATGTTCTGGTTTGAGAGCCAAACCCATGAAGCAGAAGGTCTCGTAACATGGCAACCCCTGAGTTCATCTAGAGTGTGTAACACTGTTATTTTTATCCCCCCCTCTGCGTCACCCAGTCACTGCAGTGGGGAACAAGAATAGCAGCTTGCAGGATTTTCTGCCTTTCTGTCATCAGAGACCAGCTGCTATTGTTTAAATGTTAAAAACCTGAACATGGATATTGCTATTAGTCTCTCATGGGGTGGAAAAACTGGCTTGGCTAGTGTTAAACGTTCTACTGGAAGTTGTCAGGTACAAATAAACATGTCCGCACACACTGACACTTCATTACAGGGTGCGAGTTAATGATTTTCCCAGTGCTGAGGGCTGGGGCTTGCAGAACAGGTGTGTGAGTTTTTCTCTGCTGATGTTTAACCTACCTTTCGGCCTTGTTCATGCGGATGCAGCCCTCTATGATCTCCTTCAGCTCAGGCACTCTCACTTTGAAAAAGCTGTCTGGCTTCATGCCCTTTGAGAGAGCCAGACAGAAAAACAGAGAGAGAGAAAGTGAAAGTTTGTCGTGGGCATTTTGTTGGGTCTGAGAAACATCAGTTATCTTTCATGCTAGAAATGCTTTTTTATTCTGAGCCAATAAGCCTCTATTTCTGCTATTTAACCTGCTGTTTGCCTTAAATAACATGATTTTTTAATTCTGTCTTTGCCCTTTTTTTAAGTAAAGAATGTAAGTCAACAAAGCAGAAGATTTGATTAAAACAAGAAAACACAAAAGCACATTTTCTGAACATTTAGGGGCTTTAGGCATCATGTATTCAAAAGTCCCCAACCATTTCAAACATATTATTTTGTATGAGGGAACATAGTCATCTCTTGCAAACTACCGTAAGATGGCAACACACAGTCTGCTTTTTACATTAAAATATTCCAGTAGTATCAACAAATTAAATCATAAAAAGTAAATCATGGTACAGAGGAAGCCAGAGACATTATCAATGACTGCACAGTAAGCCAGCAGTTTCAAGGGTTAATATTTTATATCTTGGGATGTTATTTTAGAATTTTTGAAAAGCATAAAATATTTTCCAGCTCCAAAGCAAACTTTTAAAAACAAAGAGCAAACTGAGACAAATTCCTAACACACACACACACACACACACACACACACACACACACACACACACACACACACACACACACACACACACACACACACACACACACAACCTTAGGGCTTTAGTCCACAATACTCTGTTCTTCTTCCTCATCTCTATCCGAGGTTCTATTGATCAGTTTACTGATAGAACAATCAGCCAATCAACAATATAGAAAGTCAGTGTCTGTGTCCATGTTTGGTTGCTGTCTGTTTTCTCCTATCTCTCTCTCCTTTTTCTTTCTCTGACTCACTCACACAGTCAGAGCATAGAATAAAATGCACGTTTCCCACCCATATATAAGTTAAGTGATACTTTTTTGATCCCACAACCTGGGAAATTCCACCTCCGCATTTAACCCATCCGTGAACAGATGTTTCACCAATCGAATTGGTAATTACCACCAATGATAACAAAAACATGCTGTAATTTTCTATTATTTCACAATATTTTTATTTCAGAAATATTTTTGTTGAAAGTGCAGCTTCTAAACTTTCAATCCATCCCAAATTTGCATTTGTAAGCACAAGAGGAATTTTATTATGCTTAGAATTTGATAAATAGCTATTGTACAATTTTGTTTTGAGGAAAGAAAACAAATCCTTTACATTTTTGCCATACTTTTGTAATTGTCTGACATTTAAATACCAACAGGGAAAAAAATCCAGACTCAAAACTGATGATACAAGTTTTGTTCTAGAGAAACTTTTCAGACTTACCAGAATTTTACATTGATCCACATTAGTGATTTTGTATAGTACATAAAATGTCTACATTTATATTGCAGACATTGAAAAACAGGGAAATTCCTAGGAATCTTGCTGCTTTTTAAACATTACTAATCAGGTTGCTTTCTGCAAGTAGTGACAATTATAAGATTTTGAAAGCAGATTAACACAGAGTATGTGCTGTCGTGCAATAGCAGTAGCAATATAGGCAACATATTGTGACCATTATGGAACAAAGAAGTGCTGTAAAGGCACCAATCCTTTTTCTGGCTAACATCTATCAGAAATACAGTCTACTCAACCAATTGCAGTCAACTGGTGAATTAAACCCTTCAACAGTTTACACTATCTAGGAGACTCTCTTTTGTCTGGTTTAACTTGGCATGCACTCTCCACTTAGCTTAATGCTCTGGGTCAAACAAGGGCTACATAAACAGAGGAACTAAACCCAAAGATGACGCGGACACTTTCAGCAGGGTGACCAAGGCACCAAACGGTATTTTTTTCAATGCATAATTAAATATCTCAATTTTCTGAGAACATTATATATGATTATATAATTTTTTGCTGTTCTCAGAAAACGTGAAATATTGATAAATTATCTGCCTCAAAATGTTTATATTAGGAAGCATGATTTGTATTACAATGTCACGGTTGGTTTTACAGCTTAGAATCAAGCTCTGTTCATTATTCTGGAAAATTTCTCAACATTCAAAAACGTAAATGTTTCCAAAACTTTTCAATGGTTCTATAAGGACAGCCATTCACTCGACTCATCTGGCCTTAACAGCAGCAGGCACATGGACACAGACGACTACCTGCTGAGTTCCACTTACTGAATGTTGTGTGTTGAGTTATTCAATAAGCTTAAACAAATATATATACATATATATACCTCACTTTTGCCCTTTGTTATCTATATTAGCATCAACATGCAAAATTAAAGAAGAAAGCTTCAGATACTGAAGATGTCTTGGCTGACTGACTTCATTTGGGCTAAGGGGGAATATTTGAAACAGGGTTCAGCAGAGGTGAACAGATAACATGGGACAGATATGCTTCATGCTGTTTGCTCTTTGAGTGACAGGAGTCACGCAAACTTAACTATCATTGATAATGATGTGATTTGGACATTATAATTTGAAAATGGTTTGATTCCAGCAGGCATATTTTTTATTTGATAATTATTTTTATAATTTGATAAAACATTCATTTCTGCTAAACATGCTAGAAAAAAGGAGGACACATTATAAACTAAGGATGGGCATTCAAACCAATTTTGATTAAAAGGAGTGTAGCCTTATATTTTTAGCTGACAGCACTGGTGTTGCACAACAATAGCAGCATGCAGAGGAATACATTTACTAAAAAAAGGTTTTCATTATTCAAAAATAGCCAAAGGAGATCGGGAGGTTCATGTATTGGATGAGCAATAGAGGCTGCCTCAGATTAACTAATGAACAAACACAGCAAACTGTGACTGGACTCGTTGACTTCTTACAGGTTGACTTTTCTCCTCAATGTGGCAACACAGTATGCCACAGAAATTTATATTAACTGTTTATGGACCTAAACAACATCAGTGAGAGTTACTTGTTTAGCCTAATTATCCATAAAGGCACACTATCTCTGCTTTTTCAGTCACATCCCCAACAACACTGTTCTGTTAAAACATAAAATTGCTATCGCAATGAGTAATTGGCCTTTATATTTTCCACACCTTCCTGTGAAAAACATAACAAATAGATAAACTGTGATCGCAGTATTTGAATTCTGGTGTCACAAACGTTTAACCAAGTCCCTGAGTACCTATACACATCTCTATTGTAAACTCACTGTGGAATATTTCAATAAATGTCACAACAGCAAACATGTCATAACCACCATGGTACATTATTAAAGTATTGTACCAGGACACTGATACTGATATGAATGTATGTCATTACCAACATTACTCTACCAGTTTTGGCTTTACCTTACTGATGTCCTTATGTGGTGTGGTGTAGAGAAGCCAGCAGGCATTGAAACTGAACAAGTGTACATATTTTTTTCAGGCCTACAGGCTTTTCATTAATCAGACATTATATAGAATCATGCATACATCTAATTCAACAAAGTTTTAACATTTTAGCAAAATGCAAAATATAGCCTGGAAGTCAGTATGAAAGACTATAGACAGTCAGAGAGGGAGCCAGCTCCTTGCCAGAACATGGAAGCCCACCCTTCAGGTGCTTATCTCTAAAAATATGACAATAGTTAAGTTCACGATTGTTATTCGTTTAGCCAAATGTAAATGTTTTGCTGCTCTGCAGAGGATTTTGCTATATTGCTAGCAGACAATAGTAAACGAGTTGCCTATAATCTCTTATTTAAATATAAGTGGTCCAAGAACTTAAACCCTAGTCACGACTTAACAAAACTCCTTCTGATGTGTTACGCCTTAGCTGCTGTGACACAAAAGCCCTGTCAGCATCACTTGCCCCTGTTTACAATTGTGAACATGTCCTTGTAGCATGTTTCTTGATAACATAAAGGTCAGTAGGTTGAGATAGCTGTTATGTAACTGTTGGCTATGGTCAAATTCAGGAATACTAATAGATATAAAGTTTTTTAGGACAAAATCTATAATTTAAGAGTAACTGGATAATGTAATGTAGGATGTAATAAGTTTGGGACTTAAGAGGTTAAACAAGCTACCTGGGCCACACATTGTGACTAATACTGAGTTAAGTAGCTAAGACACACACACACACACACACACACACATACATATATATATATATATATATATATATATATATATATATATATATATATATATATATATATATATATATATATATGTATGTGTGTGTGTGTGTGTGTGTGTGTGTGTGTGGTGTGTGTGTGTGTGTTTGGACCAATATAACTGTATATGTATTTGTCATATTCTGTAAGAGATTTTGATTTTATGGCTTATGTTTTTTAGTTAACTACTTAAAATCCAAGACTTATTACATATTAAAGCTTATTATTTAGCAACTACAGTGACTTCAACATAAACTGTTTGGTTATAAAATGTATAAAATGTGTAATAAACTTTGGGCCTGCCGATGGGCCCTGGCCATTTAAGGTGTTAACCAGTGTTTTACTCACTAATAAGTGTGTGGCCTGTCATCTTTAAAGTGTCAAATATGATGGTCATTGCCCACTACATTTGAGGTAAAGGCGGATTAGATTTCTTCCCCAAAATAGAGTTTAGCAGGGGAGGACAGTTAAAGTGGGACAAAGAAGGTTCATGCGGTTTGCTCTTGAAGTGAGAACAGCCAATCAAATTTACCTATCATCAATAATGACCACTAGGATGCTCTTCATTCAGTTTGTTTTTACTGAACTTGCATCATCATTTTAGACAAGATTTTAATATGAAATTGACCTCATTCCACCAAGTGCATGGTTACTGGACAGAGTGCAATGATATGATATATGATATATGATTATTACTTCCCAATTCCCAACTCTTAGCAGTCTCTGAAGACAGTACACGCACACAAAACCATCAAAACCTCAGAGATGAACTTTGCTAATCAAAGTTCACATCAGAGTTATCAGCTTATTGCAATAGAAATTCTGATGTTTTAGCAGTGGCATTTTCACCAATACCAATACAGAATAGGGGGACCTCAGAATAGCCCGATCTTAACTAATATAGTGGTCATTCAGTTTTACTGTGTTTGTTGGAATGCAAACACACAAACATACACATACCTAAAAACAAGTGTCATAAGAGGAAAATAAGAGGAGAATGGAAGACAGTGAACACCACACTTAGCACAACCATGTCTGCGCTGTGCCATGGAGATAGCGTGGGTTTGTTTAGCGATAAGAAAACCCAATTTGCGTCGAGCGGACACTGTTTTCACACTCCATCGCACCTCTTGAAAGAAGTGACTCAAAACAAAGCCAAGGTCTCGAGTTGCCAGGTTGGAAACATGAAGTAGCCCAAACCACCATGTAAAATTTATGAAGTGGAAAGCATGAGGCATAGCACAAAAATCAGCCAACCAGCACAGGGCTGCACCAATCACAGAGCTACAGGGTTTGAGGTGTTCAAATGGTAAGCATTCAACAAAAAGGTAACACTGTAATCCAAGCCAAACTCATCTCTTCAAAACGTCTCTCAAATCAGGACAGTACGCTACTCGAGCAGGAAATGTATACGATGAACTTCTGGAAGCTTAAGGCACTGAGGAAAGATGGTATCTATTTAAATGTGTTATGGAACATATCCCTTGTGCTGGATGTGGGCCGGATATTTCTGAGGGTGTGACAGTCCCCAGAATGTTCCAGGCTTCTGAGAACGGTTTATGTAACCAGACCAGTGCAGTGCTATTTCATCAGATAATAGCCTCTTTTAAACAACTGAAAGCAAATGGACAGTGAAAAACAGAAGGACAGTCTTCAGGTTTGCTTCTATTAAATGGTGTCAAAACCCTTGGACTAAAGGATGTAGAGGTTTCCCAGCATGCTCCAGGGATTTGGGCATTGGAGCTTTTGGGCTTTTTGGGCCTTAGGGGCACTTCTTGGCCTTTAGGATAGTTCAGGTTCATGTAATGCTGCAGCTCTTTGAAGGCTGCTTTGTTGGATACTAATGACATCAGAGCCAAATCGTCCCTAATGACAAAGACAAAGCCAAGCCAGCCAGATTTGCTCCATTACTTTCTTCTTCCCTCAGTCACTCTATTTTTCTCTTTCTCCCACTCTCCCCAGATATAAAAGCTAATGACTAAATGTTGGTGCATCTGGCTCAGGTTCAGTGGAGCACCAGAGCCAAAGCAAAGATCCACCTCCTTCCCTTGGTGACAAGGAATAAGGAACTTTTGTTTCTTTATACAAGTGACCTCCTCATTTTCTCACAAACTTCATATTTCACCTTTACAGAAGTTCTCTGTTGAGAATTTGCATTCAGGAATTAAAACCTTTGCATAGTTTGAAGTTTAGCACAAAGTTAATTGGTGAAGTATAAGCTTCCATTATGTCTTAACTATGGTAACCTCATAGTTCCAGTGCAAAACTAAAGAAGAAAACATCAGCAACAAACACATCTTGGCTGATTAGCTACATATGCAAGGGAGAATTCCTTTAAATAAGATCATTCGTAAGGGTGCAAATATGCAATAAAAATAAAAAATATAAAAAAGCTACAAGAAACAAACACTGAATTAAGCAAATAACAAACTCTAGGTCGATAATAAAAAATGTCCTCACCTCACCAGATAAACAACCATCCCACAGAGAGCACACCGTCCAAATAAACCTCTAAATGTCCACTCTGTACCCATCACTGATACATGACAGTGAGTAAATAAAATGGCTCACTTGCATCAAATACTTCTCTAATGTAAAAACCTCTTTATGTTCCGTTTATATAGGCAAGATAAATCATACGCATCAAAACAACACCACAAACATAAACTGAAAGGCTTTCAATTAGTGGAAAAAGGCTGGGCCAATGTTCCTCTGTGCCTGGGTTCATTTGCTTCAGTTGCCCAGATGGGCCTTCACATGGCAGAGTGGTGCTGAGGCTGTGTGTGTGCGCGCGCAATTGAAATGAACTGTGAGATTTGAAAAACAGCTTTCACAGCTAATGAACAAAAAACCCAGAACACTAGATGTTATAAAGTGAAAGCAGCTGTGAAATTACAGCTGTGTGCCGTTCTCTCTTGCAAATAAAGGTTTGTGGTCAGTTTGGAAAAAAAAGTGTGATCAAGCATTGTGAATGGAGAGCGCTGTACACTGTAAAACACACCAACTAATGACTTTAGCATCTCTAAAATGTGGTAAGCAATCACTCCCAGATATATTACTCAAATAACTAAGAACAAACCAACTGCTGTGCTGAATATGGTCCCTAATCGCTGTTCCTTACAATGGAAAAACACTATATAGAACACTATTAAACAGTATGGATTGTAATCCAGTAATGGTTTCTTATCACTGTTCCATTTCCTTAAAAATCAGGAATGCTATATAGAACATCATTAAAGGAACAGATATGGTTCCTAATCACTTTTCTCTATATTGGAAAATCAGGAGTACTATAGACAACATTCCTGTAGGCAATAAAATAGTCAATAATCACTATACCCTATATGGGAAAATCAGGAGCACTTTATAGAACTACTGCACTATAGCATTAGATAGAGATAGATAGATAGATAGATAGATAGATAGATAGATAGACAGATAGACAGACAGACAGACAGACAGACAGACAGACAGACAGACAGATAGATAGATAGATAGATAGATAGATAGATACTTTATTGATCCCGAAGGAAATTTAGAATTAGGCTTGCATGAGTAAAACGTACATTAAAACATGATTGTAAGATGGAAGTCTATTTACATATGATGTGTTGATTGTATTTTAGTTAAACCAGAAGGTTACTGGTCATTGGATATTATTGAGGAATTAGTATTTTGATAAGCACCTTGAAATAAGCAGAGAAATTCAGTGAAAAGTGCAAATCCCTAAAACATGTTTTTTAATCAATACCACATTTGTATTTGTAAACAAAGATGAAGATATTTCATTACAACGTCTCATTTTATGAAAAGTTTTTTTGTTGTGTGTCAAGTGTCGTTCTGTAGAATAAAACAACTATTCTTAATATTTTACCCTGTTTTTATCATTTCTTGACATTGGAAACAAATGAGAAAAGTCACAAATTGTTGATACAGAATATAAAGGGAATGCAAACATAATTGCTTATATACCTATAGCATTTATGTTGCGATCACATATAAATAGGCTTGTAAGGCAACAACAGTAACTCTAGAAATCTCAGGGTTAAGTCATTTCTCAAAAATGAGTCATAAAAAACATGAAGAAAAAGTGTAATAGTGTAAAAGCCTAATACATGTCAATGATATGTCCTTACAAAGAAGCAACAATGATGCCTGAAAATATCATGTTGCCATGATAAAAAAGGCTTTGGTGTCCCATGGCTGTCATAAATAGAGCAGAAAATTGGTGTGGACAAGACTGCAGAATAATGATGGCTGGAGTGGTGTCCATATGGGGGTTTATGAAACAAAGCCCATTTGTGTGAATGAGGAGAAAAGCTTATTGAATGAACCAGAGGGGAAGTGTAACAAAGTGAGCAACAGCGGCAAAGCAAAAAAGGGTGTGCGTGTGTGTGTGTGTGTGTTCTTAACATGTGGAAAAAACTAAGCCATATGGTAGTCATTGGCATGTGACGTCATTAGCTCCAGTGAGCCTGGCAGGAACAGATTTAATTATGCTAAATTACATTGATTCCTTTATCACCCTTACTCTCACTCTCCCTATCTCTATCCCACCACGTCACTGGCTTTATGCACCAGACAAACCTTGCTCTCTCCCTACCTCTCTCACACAAACACACACATTACAGCTGTATGAAAGAGACAAATCTAGTATTGTGAATGCAATTATATACGGCAATTGCTGTACAAGTATGTACTTGCAGTATTCAGATCCATGCAAAAGTCAGAGATCACCCTTCATTGAATTGCCAGTCAAAACAGCCATTTTGGTATCAGGAAACGTAGAAAATATGTCAAGAAAATTATATAGAAGGCACAAAAACTAAATATAATTTCAAAATATTCAGTATTTCAAAATATCCGGCCAATGTATTTATTAGAGCCTCCATTCTTTTTGGAAGACTTGCTTTCGGGCTTTCCAAAATATTTGCAGGATTGTTTTTCCATACTTCTAAAGTTCAGTCTTAGAAGTTGGTTGCATTTTCTCCATCTCACAATCCATGTAATCCCAAACATATTCAATGATAAGTTTAAGCCTGGATTCTAGGGTGCTTGGTCCATAGTTCTGAGCACACCTATGGCTTCTTTGTTTGTTTTTGTAATCTGTCTAATTTTCTATTTCCATTTCTCAGTCACATCGTATTAACAGCTACACATCGTTTTATAGTAGACAATGTAGTCTTCTCATAGTGGAAGGATGACTAGGAACACTGGTGAAACTTTTCATGGTTCTTTGGGGAACCATTTCTGTAACTGAGACAAATGTGAAGAACCTTTTTAAGGTTTAAGGAACCTCTACATAATGTAAAGATTGAGGTTGGTGTAGCATAGTGTGTAACAACACTGTTATTTATACAAGAGACTAGGGTTTGTTGGGAACCCAACACCAATAACAGTCCTTTAACAGTCCTCTTAACACTGTCTACATCTGCTTACAAGTCACTCTGGACAAGAAAGGGTTCAAGAAAGAACCCTTAAACTGGTCTAGAACCTTTCAGGAAAACAAAAGTGGTTCTTCTACAGCATTCCTGGGCATTGTATGGCCCGCAGGCCACAACTGGCCCTCTGACTATCTCTGACTGGTCCGCGTGAGATCACTGGTAAATTAGAAGTGAAAAGTAAATGTGTAACTATGACACCTATTACACTGTGATAGGTCCATGAAATACAACTACAATGCTTTTATTTTGAAGGCAACACTTGTTTTTTTTTTTATTTGCATCTGCCCGGTCAGTGCGCTTCACTCAAATGTGTCAGCAAATGTGTTGGATAGCTCTCAAGATAGCTCTTAGTCCTTAAATATGTCGGCTAATGTTAAAAAAAGAAAGACTGACACTGAATGCAGAGTTTTTAACTAGGCATGGACTTATAAATATTTATTTACTGAAGTCAAAGTTAAAGCTGTGTGTAAGTTTGTGGAGAACAGATAACTGTGTTTAAGGATTACCATTTGAATCGCCATTACGAGAGTAAGCCCGTGGAGAAATACAAAAACTTGACCGATGCAGAGCAGGCACGGGCATCTGAAGATTTGCTAGCGAAACTGCGAAGGCAGCAAGGATTTTTACAAAGCTCCACTCATCCAGGGATGGAGCAGTCAGGACCAGCTTAGTAATATCGCACAAAATTGCAAGAAACAGTAAGCCATTTAAGTTGCTGGTCTTTGAAAAACTTGCTATTTTATGTCAGGTTGTGATGCTATTATTTTAAACAATGCAAAATGTTTACAATTTTCTAAACTGAACCATCACAAATAATGATATAATCCTCCACATTTTGATTGTATCATTGTAATGTTTCACTTACTGTTTTTTTATATATAAAGGGTTATTATAAATGCTTTATACAGTATATATGTATTGAGTTAAGTATATTAGTCTAGCCCTCTAAAACCGTTCCAATTTCTCATGTGGCTCCTTGGGAAAATTAATTGCCCACCCCTGTTCTACAGCATTGGTGGCAGCAAGAGTAATTGTTTGAAGAAGATCAAGTAAGTGGAATCAGGTATGTTCCTGCAGCTACACTGGCTCTTTGTGGATAACACTGGACACCCATGTGCTTGTGGACATCCATGTATCCTTGTTTCTGTTAGAGAGCTTATTTGCATATTGCACCCTTCTGCAATACCAGTACTGCAGTAAGTCCAATATCATGATAATGCATAAGTTATACATCGTTCCGCTGTACCACAGCCACAAACATGTACAAATGCAGGCCATCATTCTCGTTTCTGTACCACACTTGCACACACAGCCATTCAAGGCCACACAGTTCGCACCCCTGCAGCTCCATCCATATTTCATGACCAGTTGACACAATTCATTAACATTTCATTTGTGTGTGTGGGCAAATGGGCTGTGGGAAGTGGGCTAGTTTTCAACACAGCACTGGCTCCTCAGTAATTATAACACCACCAATGAGCAGAGGTGTTACACAATACGTCGCCCCCACAGTGCATACACATGCTCCAGAATATTTGTTCCCTACGCCCCCATAACCCTTAGAGAATAAAGCTGCATCGTACCCATGGTAAAACAAGACCAAAACCATCGCCTCAGTAAAGCTAATTGCACAACCGCTTAATTAGTAAAACTGCCTTTACTTCAGGGAGTGCTCAGCAGATCATTTCTAATTTGCTTTAGCTGAGACCTGCTTTATTGCATGATTTAATTGTGTGAGACAGGCTAATCTGGGACTCTGTGCTCAGATGAAATTTGTTTGTTGTAATTAGACTAATTGTCATGTTGTTTATGATAGTTGAGGGAACAAGTGCCTGGCACTCCTTTGCTAAAAAGACATCACTACAACTTTTACACATAGTTTTCAATTCAGTGGAATTGGCAATTTTCAACGTTAAAAAGCTGCCAGCACTGAAATTTTGACTCTAGAGATATTTGCCCTTAGAATTATGAAGCCATTTTTAGCATTTTGCAGTTTGCAGTGATATTCAAATGCCATCGCATAATCACATAACTACTTACAAAGTGACTTTGAATCACATATAAATTCAATCTACATTTGGTACTGGCAGACGCCTGTGCATCTGAATTTTTCCATGTCTTTCAAAGTCAAACAATGACTAAAATATGCCAAAACAAGGCTGTACATAGAACATCTCTCTAATTCATTTAAAATGAAATACTGTACGATTTAAAAAAAGTGGAAACAATAAACTAATAAACTGGAAACAAATTTATAAGAAAACCAAGTGACATCAAATAGATCAGTACTTAATGTGACTCCTAACCATGGGGCAAGACCACCAAAGCTATCACCATCAGATAACCAATACTAACAGCTTTCACCTTTGAGAGAAAGGAGAAAATCAAGCTCCACTTTTGCCATTATTAAAAAAGGAAATAGACAAAAAAGAGGAAAATTTACACTACAACACTGAAACTGGACCTCTGACAGGTGGAGTAAGCGTTTATGCGCTGATCATTCTGAATTTTGACCTTTGAGAAAAGGCAGTATGTACACCACAGAAGCAACGAAAGGCTCTATGAACCATGTCTACAATCATCAGTCATTGTCAGTGTATCATCTGGATTTGGTGATTTGTTTTAGACTGAAGGCACCATGAATGAAATAGAAACAAGTTTTAATACATCATCATGCATTCATCTTCAGAAACTGTTCTCGAAAGATTGGCAAGACATTTTACACCAAAATAACGACCCCAAACACACTGCTGAGAAGATCAATATGTACTTCTCAAACAAAGAATTTGCAACGTACAATGAACAATGAACAAGAGGCTGACCACCCCAGAGTCCAGACCTCAACATCAATGAATGTGCTTGGCATTACTTGAATGATAACAAACAGAAAATGCAACCAAATTCCAAAGACTGAACATTGGAGGTGTAGATAAATATTCCTGCAGATTCCCTTAAACCTGAAAATTATAAACAATACCCAACTCTAGTTAACAGTAAGAGATTCAACAGTGGTTGACCTGCTGCCAGTGCAGAGGTGCTGTAGAGCAGGTGTGAGGATGGAACTAGAACAGGAATGTGGTCTGCCTGGGGGTCCCTACAGACTGCAACTGAGAAACTCACTGAGTTGTTCCAACTATAAGCAATGATTGAAATGACACTGGGTAGAAACTCTTTTCTAAAATGATAAGAGGGTAACACAAGAGGCACTTGAGGTGCTTTTTATCACAGTCACACACTTCCAAGGTGACTTGAACCAACCCTATGACTAAACATATCACCTCAGTTTTAATTACAAGGTAACTCAAGGTGAACTGAATATCCTTGATTTAATGGTGACGGAGGTTTTAATGTCCTCTCACCTGTTCACGGCATTTGTAGTGTAACACTTTGCTCAGAGCCAAGATGGAAAATGTGCCAGCCTTAAAATAAATAAACGATCCAAACCTGCTTCACTGAAACTGAAAAAGAACGAAACATTTCAGTAAGCTGATCTGTTCTGTTCCTCCCTATGACGGCTCTGTCCCTTTGACTGTACTCACGCTCTGTTCAAAAACAAGAAGGTGATCATTTGGCCTGTTAGGACATTCTCTCCACATCCAGAGGCTTCTGATTAGCTCTGAGATGCTGACGTCTGTTCACCCTTTAATGTGACAAAAAAACATGGGGGCTGTCAAAGGAGAATTTCACCAGTGGTTATGATGTAGAAGTTCAGAGTTTAATGTGAAGTTCTGTCTGTTCTACAGATAAATACTCAGTCAAAATTGTTCATAAAGGTGGTGATGGAAACCAAACATCTGTAGAGTTTAATGACTCTGAGTGCTTCCTCACAGACTGTTATTACATGAATTAGGAATCAATACACTGTCGGAGACATGTTACATTGGCCCTAGGTGTGAGTGTGTGAGTGACTGTGTGTGTGTGTGTCTGTCTGTCTGCCCTGCGATGGACTGGTGACATGTCCAGGGTGTATCCTGCCTTCCGCCCAATGACCACTGGGTTAGGCTCCAGCAAACCCTGACCCCCCCGCGACCCCCCGCGACCCTAAGGGAGAATCGGCTTAGAAAATGTGTGTGTGTGTGTGTGTGTGTGTACACTGTCTGATGCCTGAGACGATGATTCTAAGATAAGGTTCTAAGATAAGGTTTTGTATTTTTTAAAATCCAGAGAGGTACATGCAGGGCACTGTAAGGCAAAATAGTCCCCAAAGAAAACTTTTTTGTTTAGATTTATCACTAATTTACCATTATCAACATATCATATAGAAAGTTAGAAGACGTGTATGTCCATTAATCATTTTGAACAGTAAAATAAAAAATGAAAAAATATTTTTATTGCATATTTGTGTTGTAGACATCATGGCCTCAGCAAAGTCACATGACTCATGAAACGACCCTGTCATCCTATCATCATTCTAGTTTGCCTGAATACTAACTATCTCCAGCCATGTATTTGTCAGATGATTGGTTAGACTCGTATGTAAGCCTGGGCTTTAGCATATACTAGTTGCGAAGTACTGTTTTCCTTGTGAGACTACTGGGCGTTTTTCCTGTACTGGTGTTTATCGTGTTTTTGACCCTCTGTCTGTTTTCTCTTTGACTCTGTTTTTGGATTTGCCCTTTTGTAATTCTGCCTGGTTTGTTGGATTCATGGTTTTGACCCATCGCTTGTTGTGTGCTCTGATTTGCCCTTGTTTGTTATGGTCACCATTCTTACTCTGCTGTGTTTACTGTAACTGACTCATGCCTGTCTGCTGACTACTCTCTGCATCCCTGATTCTACAAGTAAAGCTTCACATGTGTTTTCAAACCGCGAGCGTCTGCTTTCTGGTTGCACGTTACAGTACAGACCACATTTTATATTGATTTTTTCCCATATGTTAACTTCAGCAAATAAACAGTAATTGAGCATTACAATGTGCAGCAGTGTTTTCTCTGTAGAGGATGTGTTAACTTATTTTCATTTGGTCATTTCACCAGGAGCACTCAAACATATTACAATTGCATACAATTGTATTATACTTTAATTTCTTTTTCAACTTGTTAGAACCATCAGGAAATCTTGTTGTCTTAGTCAACATGATGATTACTGTCATCAGGTTTCTTGTCAATTGTCACTGATATCATATTACATTGATCTTTCACCCAAGCCTTTGCTCATTAGCATATCGCAAAATTTTGACAGCTGAAATTCGATTTCCATTAAAAAAACAAATAAATAAAACAATCAAAGCTAATTGTGTTTTTTAGCTAAATATATATGGTAGGCATCCAAGATTCCTTAAACACTAGGGAGTAGATTGTGAGATACGCTGTAATACAAGTTGTAGCACATTATGTAGTCTTGGTGGTATTGATGTCAACAACTCAAAGCTACACTAATAGCCTATAAATGTATAAAAATGAAGGTGGACTCATAAATTCTCACATCACACACTACTAGTTTCTATCTGAGTCTATTTTCCTCAACAACAACAACAAAAAACAAAAACAAAGATATAAACAAGCGCACTGTCCCCGCATTCAATTCTGAGGCCCAAACACCAGCCATCCTGTACAATATACAGCACAGGACAATAATACAATAAAAGCCTTTTAATGTTTGCATCATTAAAGACAAAAATCAAATGCATCAACACACAATCAAGTTTTTCCTTCTTCCCGTTTCACTATCAAAAGAATCAGATAAGGCCTGTTCTGGTCATAATATAAATATATGACCCAGAACAGGAACAAAGCATGACTCAAGGACATGCTGATAAAGAACAAGCGCTGTGAGGACATCAATGCTGGATCATACAAACTGCCCCAGTCCTTGAAGGAAGAGGGCAATATGGACACAGCTGACAAACTGCAAGCTCTTCACTCTTAAATAAACACCTTCAACTAATAATTAGCTAAACAATGCTATCATGGCTAATAATCAGTGAAAACGTGTTACGATGTAGCACAATATGGTCTGAAGTCATTTTCATCATTGATTAATCTGGTAGAATTGTGAAAGGCATAAGAATTCTTGGGTAAACTTGGGTAAACAGGGTTGTATATGTACTACCATGCACAAGTTTAGAATCAAGGTAAATACAGTTTGGTAACAATATAAAACAAATTTTGTTGCAGATAAATGTTTAAAATGATTCTAATGTTAGATTGCACAACATTGGCAATTTTAAATAATTAGTAGGAAGCTAGAAGAATGACCAGAGCTGTACAGTAAGAAATACATGATTTTAAAATAATTGACAAAACTGAATAACATCAGGAATTTGTCACGATTGGCCCCTCCCAGTGCTGTCATGTGCTTTTTGTTTACTTTTTCATCCATGTGCGTTTGTTTTGGTTCAGTCCAGCCCCCTTGTTGTCTGATCCACCCCTGATTGTTACCACCTGTTTCCCACCTGACCCTCGTTAGCCCTCTTGTATTCACGCCCTGTTTTTTCTTTAGTCTAGTGCTTGTCTTTGTTTGTTGTTTGTTGATGTGTTGGCTGTATTGTATTGTATTCTTGTGGTGTTTGGTTTTTGTTTGAGGGTTTGTGTTAATTTTGTCATGTCTGTCTCTCCTGCTCTCCGTATAGGCTATCTGAACCTGGACCGTTTTGACCATGACCCTGGATTTGCCCAAAATAAAAGTCGCTTATCTCAGCGTATTCGTCTGCCTCCTCGCTCCACGTTACAGAAAGACCGGCAGAGGACGCAGGGAGTAAGCGACACACTGGTCTGTGGCTGTTCCATTGGGATGAAACTGCCCAGAGGAATCTGCCCAGAACTATACGGGAGGACCTGGTCAATGACCTGAAGAGAGCTGGGACCACAGTCTCAAAGATTACCATTAGTAACACACTACGCCATCATGGATTAAAATCCGGCAGGGCATGCAATGTCCCCCTGCTCACGCCTGCACATGTCCAGGCCCGTTTGAAGTTCTCCAATGACCATCTGGATGATCCAGAGGAGGCATGGTAGATGGTCATGTGGTCAGATGAGAACAGAATAGAACTTTTTGGTATCAACTCCACTCGCCATGTTTGGACGAAGAAGAAGGATCAGTACAACCCCAAAAACACTGTCCCAACCGTGAAGCATGGGGATGGAAACATCATACTTTGGGGGTGCTTTTCTGCAAAGGGGACAGGACGACTGCACCGTATTGGATGGATGGGGCCATGTATCGTGAGATTTTGGCCAACAACCTCCTTCCCTCAGTAAGAGCATTGAAGATGGTTCGTGCCTGGGTCTTCCAGCATGACAATGACCCGAAACACACAGCCAGGGCAACTAAGGAGTGGCTCTGTAAGAAGCATTTCAAGGTCCTGGAGTGGCCTAGCCAGTCTCCAGACCTGAACCCAATAGAAAATCTTTGGAGGGATCTGAAACTCAATGCTGCCCAGCGACAGCCCCGAAGCCTGAAGGATCTGGAGAAGATCTGTATGGAGGAGTGGGCCAAAATCCCTGCTGCAGTGTGTGCAAACTTGGTCAAGAACTACAGGAAACGTCTGACCTCTGTAATTGCAAACAAAGGTTTCTGTACCAAATATTAAATTCTGTTTTTTTATTGTATCTAATACTTACTTCATGCAACAAAATGCAAATTAATTATTTAAAAATCATACAATGTGATTTTCTGGATTTGTTTTCAGGTTCTGTCTCTCACAGTTGAAGTGTACCTACGATAAAAATTACAGACCTCTCCATTCTTTGTAGGTGGGAAAACTTGCAAACTCGGCAGTGTATCAAAAACTCATTTTCCCCACTGTAAATAAACTTTGACTTGACTTTAATGTAAGACCATATGTTATCCATAGGGTTTAAATCTGGACTCTCACCAGGCCAAAACCTTAAGTAAAAACATTTACAAGTATTATTAAACAAGTATTTTGGGCTTGGCCCAAAGTTTCCTTCCCTTCCACAATTAGCATGTCAGATTATAAAACAATATCAATGTAGGTAGTAAATTGCATTTTTAATGCATGTGCTATTATTATCCTATTGTCTCTGTTCCTTTTTTACTACATTTCTCTCTTTCTTCTATATTGGCCATATCTTTGTCTTCTGTCTATTTAACGATCTGTTGCACATGCAGTCAATCCCTGACACAGCTCTCAATGGGACATTGTGTATATCTGGTTATCCACGTGAAACCACCCACAGTCTCTTCTTTTACTAATCTATGCAGACTACCCTAAACTCAGTGGCTGTCTGCACTGTAATAGTCTCCTCAGAGGTTTCATGAGCCCACTAATGGCTGTCTGCAGCCTATATGAATGTCACAGTGACATTTCTCCACGGCAGAAGGGACAATTAACACGTCTCTCCAGAGCTATAATTCCATTTAAAAAAACAGAGATGCCCTGCTTCATCCACAGCAGTAATCATCCTCAATCTCAGCTCTGCATTCCCTCAGGATTGAAAATTGCAGGACTACAACATGTTATTAATTACGTTGTGAGATCCATAAGTGCGACGCCAGCTTGCCACAGTCTGTTGCAAATGTCTGATTCAGTTTCTGTTGATCTCACAAATTTAACCTCTTTCCCAGAGACCTCAGTATGCCCAGCTTTCCCCCCATTTCTGAACCTATTGAATCAGTTTGTTGATGTAACTCATATGCAGCCCTAAACTTTAGACACAAACAGCAACAACACTGGCTGTATTGTTGAGCACAAGAGTGTATTATTTAAAGTGAAAAAAAATTCCTGAACACACAGTTTATGAACCTTGGTGTATAGCCATTTACAATATCTAATGGTTGCCAGAGGTTATGGAAAATTACACAGAAGCCATAACAACTAAATATAATGTCAAGTTTCTCAGTGTTTAGTCTGCCAGCACCCTTTGGCATTACAGCTTCTGTTCTTTTAAGGAGGCTTGCTTTCAGTTGCAGTGGTATTTTTTTTCTCCAAAGTTCAGTCTTAGAAGTTGTTTGCATTTCTGCTTCTCATGATTCAAGTAACCCCAAACACAATCTGTGATACTGAGGTCTGGAATCTTGGGTGGTCAGTCTGTTGTTCTGAGAACAGCAGCAACTCCTTTTTTTATTTATTTTCCTTCTCAGTCTCACATCCTTTCAGACTCATAACGTTGAGATGTCCTCAGTGCTGTGTCGCAGTGTAAGGACGGACAGAAACAAGTGGATTTTTTCCCAATGTGAGGCAAGAGTGGAACTAGTTTACTTATAGACTGTTTCCACTCAAAATTATGCAAATTAAGGGTGGTCTCTGAATTTTGCACGGCACCATATACCAAGCTGCTTGCCTATTGTCCTGGAGCCCATCCCAGCCTTGTGCAGGACTATAATTTTGTCCCTGGTGTCCTTAGACAGCTCTTTGGTCTTGGCCATGGTGGAGAGTTTGGAGTGTGACTGATTGGGTGTGTGGACAGGTGTCTTTTATACAGGTAACGAGTTCAAATAGGTGCAATTAATACAGGTAATAAATGCAGAGTAGGAGGGCTTCTTAAAGAAAAACTAACAGGTCTGTGAGAGCCAGAATTCATGCTGGTTGGTAGGTGATCAAATATTTATTTCATGCAATAAAATGCAAATCAATTATTTAAAAATCATACAATGTGATTTTCTGGATTTTTTTTAGATTCTGTCTCCCACTGTTGAAGTGTACCTACGATAAAAAACACCGACCTCTCCATTCTTTGTAGGTGGGAAAACTTGCAAAATCGGCAGTGTATCAAATACTTATTTTCCCCACTGTATATAGCGCTTTTTACAACAGGTGTTGTCACCCATGAGCAAACCAGTGGTGACAATGGCAAGGAAAAACTCCCTAAGAACAAGAGGAAAACCAATACTAGCTTAGCAATATTTCCAAACGTTTGAAGCCTCAATGCTGAGTGGAACAATATTGACTCTTCTGTAAAAGGCTGTCTGAAAATTTACCAGCAAGACTTTAACATTTAAAGAAATCAAAAAGAAAAGCTATCCCATACAAAGTTAATTAATCTATTTGTTTAATGATTTGTTCTTAAAACCATTAAAATTTTAACGTTTTGCCATTTGGGGCTTGGCCTTTTTTTGAATGTGAGTGTACATATTTATCCCTGTTGCATCAAAGAATTAAAAGGGGTAGAAAAACTTCACTTACGCTGGTGACTTTCCGATAGATTTGGGCTGCGTTTTGGCACTCTGAATAGGGGTATTCGGATGTGGTCATCTCCAGGATACACATCCCGAAGGCATATACATCCACTGCCTCGTCATACTTTTCCTCATACATCTCTGGAGCCATGAATTCAGGGGTGCCTGTGAGAACACAGAATACAGCAAGTGGGCTTAAAACATAAAGGGCCTAGTATTGGACCTGGAGGAACACAAGACAAGATGTTTTCGTGCTAAACAAATGTATTAAGAAATCAGGACTGACATCATCTTGGAATGCACAAAATATGTCATGGCTAGTCTCTTGGAAACAAACAGTGGATTTCAAATAACATTATACTGCACTCCAATTTCCATTTAGGACAGTCCTGCTTGCATTAATATGATGGGCATGACAACTAATTCCTGTCTGTATAGAGTGCCCTAAATCCTTTGGCTGATACCAGCTCAAACAGATCCTTTTTGAGCCTTGCACAGCCAACAATTACGATTTTCGAGAAAGATTTATTAAGAGGATGACAAATACACTGTAGTTGCTGACGTCTTTGAGGCTAATCTCTGTTAAGCACTGAGGCAGCATAAATATGACAAGAATAAATAAATAAACAAACGTATACACCAGCAGGTAATGGAGGCAGTGCAAGGCGTGTTTACAGTAATAACTGTGAAGGTCAGTTCTCTGCCAAGGTAACAGGGTACAGAGAGCAATGAGTCCATTACTGATTCATGCGCCAAAAGTGAGTATTTCTAGTTTTTGCCACTGAACCAAACTGAACTAGAAGCTTTACACAAAAATGATAAATGATAATAATACATTTACATTTATTTACATTTACATAATGCTAATTAGCCCTTACTCATTTTAATTTGTTAGCATTTTGAAAGGATTTGAAAGGATGAGTCACAGTGTGTGGATCAGAGAAACAAACCCTAAAAAGGTGAAAATCCTGAATAGACTCTTAAGAATACCAAGGTCATTACATTAACTCACCTATGACACTTTTGGCAAAAGAGGCACTCTTGAGTGTAGCCAGACCTAAATCGCCAATCTTGACCGAGCCAGTGGGACCTGTTATGAAGATGTTGTCACACTTGAGGTCTCGGTGGATGATTGGTGGGGCTCGTGTGTGCAGGAAGTGAAGGCCTTTCAGGATCTGGTGACTCCAGCGTTGGAGAAGCTTCAGCTTCATCTCTTTAAATCTTTTTAAGTATCTGAGGCCCCAAGACATGAATTGCTGGTTAAAGTCTGTCTTTCATAATGAAAAATCAACTCAACATTCAATTCAACATTTACTCTTGCTCTTCAGAGTGGTGGGTAAGGGATTAATTGACCAAAGTAAATACATTTCTATTATTATTAATTCATAATATAACAATAAAGATTAGCTCACATTATTATGCTCACGTCAACTCAATAACTTAGACGATCTTACTGACCTTGCTAATATGTTTAAAATAAAGGGATGTTATTTATTTTTTTCTCTTTGTACAATAGGGCAGCAGTCAAGCATGCATGGGTCGCTTACATGTGTAAACTGCTGAGCCATCTGCAAGCAATTCTGGAGCAATTTCTCAGATCTCTGTAGTTTCCTTTGCCAAACTTACGTCTTGAGGGTTCCTGACGTCATGAGCTCAGTAACGAGGATAATGCATTTGTGGCCTTTGACAGTGGACTTCCAGGAATCATAGAAGCGGACAATGTTGGGATGCTGCAACCCCTTCAGCATCTCCACCTCCTCACTGAAGCGTTGCCGCTCTGCCTTGGTCAGCCTCCGTGTCTGAGAGGGAAAGCAAACAGCACAGAGACACTTACAGGAGTGTTCAGACATGGCCAAACATTAACCATCTCTTTTAGAACTTCAGAAAAAATAGGAAAAATTTACAACCACAGTCATTATAACATTAAAAAAGTTAAGTACCCTCTTAGAATAAGATGGTACTTTGAGGGTTCTTTAGTAAAGATAATGTTTCTAGATAGAACCAAGAACACTTTAGTTATGCAAAGGGTTCTTCACAATGATGGAAAATATACATGAATGTGCTACGGACGATTCTATATGGAACCTTTTTGACAACGGGTTTTATATAGAACCCATAAGGGTTCTTCTATTGTTACAAGCTTTCAAAAAGGTTTTATATAATCTATAGCATGGTATAAACTACCATCTACAGCACATTCTCTTTAGTCATGCAAAGGGTTCTTTGACCATTCATGGTTCTATATAGAATCATTTTCTTTTTCTTTGGAAACACCATCTATTTTAAGAATGTGGTACAATGCCTGTACTCAATAACGTGTTTGAGGCAAAACAGAAAAACTCCTCTACGAGCAGGTCTGCTTAAACTTTGGACTTGTACTGTGTGTCCTAAAACAACCTCTTAAGAACAACTTCGCCTGAGCCGAAGTTCTATAAACTTTTGTGTAATTGTGTCTTTTAATAGCCTGTTAAGATCTTCTCGTATTTTCTTTAAATAAGCAAATGGAAGTAAATTAAGTCTTGTTTATACACTGCAAGCCTTTCATGACCTGACGAAGAAATGGGCCTCGCTCAAATGAAGACCTACAGGAGTTCACACTGTTCACAACTGTTACGTTAGCACAGTTATATGATGGCAAATTCAGGAAAAAACGTTTACTTTATAGTTTCTGACTCGCCCTCTGACCCATCCTGTGGAGTGGCTTAAGACTGATGACATCAGGGCTTTGGACTAGAGGGCATTTTTGTGCTGCACACCATCTAATTGCAGAGCTGTAACACTGTTTGTGGCTTTTACTATGGGTCTTACGTAAAGACACTTACAGTATACAGGAGCTTAACAAGCCAAATTTGCTTTCATCACAACCAAGCATGAATAGAACTGTGCGATAAAGTATCAAATTTGAAGAACCACAGATCTACTCATACAAATTAACGGGGATAATTTGTGGCTTTTGGCTGTGAATTAGTTTCATCATAGTCCAATACTGCTCAGCCCATGATTAAATTAGTTTAAAGCAACTGATAGATTATGTTTCACAACACTGTACACCATGTACTTAAAAACATATTCTCACAACAACAACAACAAAAAAATGAGCTCAGAGCAAATTCAATTACACTAATAGCTACAGCTTGCTTGTTTCTAATGGTCCGGAAAAAGGAAAAGCGTGTTTAAGAAGTGTTAGAGTCTAAAATGTGTAGTAGACTGTTAGAGCGGAATTAGGCAGCTGCCAAACCCCAGAGCCTGGCACACATAGCACTCCAACACAACCCAGAACACGCTGACAGGGACTGGAAACACTGATGTTGCTCACTGCTCTCTTGCACTCTTAGAAGAAATAGACTGGCTGAATTTTGGGTTCCTGGTTATGATCATTTAAATATGAACACCCTGATTTTCCTGAATCCTGACTGTTCTTTGTAACCTGGAGAACAATGCCAACATTTCTTAAATAGCCCCTAAACTCTGGAAGAGTGTGCCAAGGGATATTAGGAACGTACATTTTCCAAGCAGGAATATGTCTAGTGTATTGGGTCTCTTTTACTCTTTGTTTTACAGTATTGCATAATTTTGTTTTATTGTAATTATAATCATATAATTTTGTGTGGTTAATCACAACCACATTCGTCTTGTATGGTCAAATGTAATTCTAACAAAAGATGTTCTTATCTTGCTATTGCTTTTGTAGGTTTTATCCAAAGTTCTGTTGTGACCACTGTCCATCTCCTGTCAAAGATGTCACCCAGTGCTAACGTGACTGATGTTACTGATACTGCCAACATCAGGAATGTGTTTTGGTAACTTAAGGCTTGACAAACTGGTGCTCATCAAAGCACCACTTTGGTAGTTGGATATAAATTTATCAAGAAATCTCTCAATGGCACTTCATTATCATTTAAAAGCTGTATGACACATTACATTAATAACACATTATTACCTTTGACACTACTATTGTTATTATAACAACAGCGCCAACAGTCATTGGAAAAGACAACAGTGGTCTTGGAAAAGATATGACACAAGCCATGACAGTAGCAGATAGGCAAAGCAACTTATTTCAGTAAAGCCATTGTAATGTACAACTGTACTACCATGAATAAGGATCTTTCTACTACAAACCCCTCAAACTAACTACAGAACTTTTATGTTCTTTAACCATAACTTTATTCCCAATAAAAGAGGAAAGGTAGGCTTATAAATTTTCCTTGCTTGGACCAGTTACTATGGATACTTTCTCAAAAATATAGGGAGACTATAGGGAGAAACAGGAACTCGAAATGATTGTACTTGAAGCTTTTTTATGTTGCGCGCTTTCCATTGAGCAGGAGAATTCAATCAGAATCCAAAATGCACCAGTAAACATGGAAAAGGGCACAGACAGAAAAACTACACAGATCAAGGCACGTTCAGGACTTTTCATGTATTTATGTTTCCAAACCTTTTCTCACCCACACTAGGTCATGTCTCGCTATATTACATCATTGGGGTCTATCAACACCCCTGCCAGACACCCTCAACTTCAATGGCCCTTTCCAAAAGTGCAAGGCATCAAGACTGATGAGCCTGCTTCACCTTCAAATATATTAGCTCAGCACTGCATGAAAAAAACCCTCACATTTCTCACTGTCCACTTTTAAAACAGAGAACCTGCTGTTCAGCTCATTAAGACCGATTTCATGAGTGTAAACAGGGACGTTTGAGAACAGAGTCGCCAATAGGGGTCCAGAAAACAAGCAACTGACCAGCAGTGAAACAGTATATCTGGACTTCAGAGCTAGAAGCAAATGGCTGTGTCTAATGAGTTGACAGACAGACAAGCACACACAGCCACCATACAGGAGAATGAAGACACCCTGTTTATGTAAGCAAGGCAGTGGGAGATGGTCAGAACCAGAAGGTTCAAGAAAGTTATGTGTTTATTTGTGTGTGTTCTGGTTTTCGTACATTTTAGGACAAAAATGTTCTTACTGTAGGAAAACCAAGGAAAAACAGGGGCAACAAATATGCCATGATATTTTTCCAAAAAAAGTGCAAAAAATATTTATAACTAAAAGAACAGAACTATTCCTTTCAGATTATTTAAAATATAGTCAACCCAAAATTAAAACTAACATTCTGACTTTGTTAGTTCATGGCCCTGGACAAATTTGGTGCAAGTCCCCATATCATATCTTTTAAAAGACAAATTTTTCCCTGTCAAAATGAAATAACTTTCGCTTGCAACATTAACATTAACCAACAGTGGGAAACTCTCACTCGGGGAGTTCTAGGCCTGATGATTTATGTAAATTAAATTAAATATGTGTCTTAACTTTAGTTCATTTGTAATTAAAATAATCACCATGCTTGTTATGTTTTGGTTGGAAAATTTTAAAATCTTTCAGTCAAAGAAATTTTCCAGTCATAATGTATTTTACCATCATAGGAAAGTAAATACAGCCAAGCCAGCTTTCTCATTGGTCGGGACTTCAGGAGCTGAACTGAAGGCCTAATGTTTCATGTTAACCACCAAGATAATTAGGAATTGTCAGTGGAATCATCTAATCATGACTGATTTCCAATGACTAGGACCAATTTTGTAAAAAAAAAAAGAAAAAAAGTCAGTCTATGTCTTCTGGAACTCCTAGATATGTCACTGCCTGTGACTAGATCAGAGTCCCTCGCTCACACCATGTTTCACTCAGAAATCATGTCATGGTATAGGATTGCCCATTCATGTTGAATTTAAGGTTAGATTTAGGGTTTAGGGTCTACAAAACACATATATCGTATTACTAACAAATACACAAGCCATTATTACATATACTGCATGTACGTACATTCATTTAAAACATATTTTCACATATAGATACTTACCTATATAAATATTAAATATTAGACTTGGCCCTGACACTGTATAAAAATATGTCTGTGTGTGTTGGGTGGGTCTGTCGGGACCAAGTGTTATTTGGTGTTGGCCAGGCTGGAGGAAATGCAGCTGTGACCACGTCTGCACTATTTCAAGAGGCCTCCCTCTAGATAACTGGAAAAACAACTGCATAGCAGTTTTACTAGTAGATTACTTCATGTGTGAACACTGAGCAGAAACCAAACAGCGTGGATGCTCTGTTCCACACGCTAAAGCCCATTTTATTAGATCTCTCACTCTGATTTACTGTGGATCTTTGATCTCAGTCCACTGGCTACTGTAAGTTCAGAGAGGATTTAGGAAGAGAAAAAATGCTTAAGAAGGTATTTATAGAAAAGCACTTGTTGACCATTACATCAAAGTGGTCAGTAGAGAAACTATAGTACAATAACAGGAAGGGTTGGGGGTGAAGGGGCCTTTGATGTTTATAAACGTACATTTTTACATTTTACACTTATGGCAGTTGGCTGACGCTCTTATCCAGAGCGACTTACGATTTTGATCATTTTTACAGAGGTAGGCATAGGTGGTGCTAGGAATCTTGCCCAAGGACACTTATCGGTATAATGTAGGGTGTTTACCCAGGTGGGGATTGAACTCCAGTCTACAGCATAGAAGGCAGAGGTGTTACTCACTACACTACACCAACCACACGAATGTATTTACAATAAGCTAGAAATACAGCCGTCTTCAAAAGTTTTAACATATCAGAAAACATAAACCATAAAATATAAAATGGGCCACAATTGTTGCACATTTTATGTTTTATTGGTTTCCCCAATATTTTCAACTCAGCAACTAACGGTAATTGTGCCTTAAAATGTTTGCAGGCGTGTTCTCTGTAGAGGATGTGTTTAACTTATTTTCACTTAGAAAACCAACAAAACGTGTCATTTGACCAAGGGCACCCAAACTTTTGCTTATGACTGTAAAGTGAAATCAAAGGCAGCTTACCTACCCAGAGACATTAAAGGAAGTGCATATGGTATATAGCTGATGCATTATTTGCCAATAAACGAGGAGAACATTATTTAAGAATAACATGATTTAAAATGTAAAAAAATAAAAAATAAAATAAAAATATTAATTATAAAAAATTTAAGTGATTAGTTATTGGTATCAGCCAAGAAATTCTGCATCGGCCCATCAACACAATTAAACTAGTATTATTACAAGCATAAATCACACCAAAGACCAAGCAGCAATCCAAGGGCCCTTTACATGGAAACACATTATAAGTAATGCTTTCTCAACCTGCACTGACCAGCTGTCTGGAATGGCTTCTCTCCATCCAGTCTCTATCACTATAACTACTGGCAGACAGGAGCTCAGTGTTGGCCACAGGTTTGGAGCCTTGCATTTAGCTGCCAATTCAGCAGAGAAATGTAGCGCTGACCTCACCTCTGAAAGAGTCCCACTCAACGCCTCCTGGACAGGCTTAGCACAAAACTGAGGCTCATTGTTTTTTCAGAGTGTGGTGGAAAAAGGTTGACTACAAAATTCACATTAAATCACAGGCCGTGCTTTGATAAGACGTTTTCACTGCAACATTTAATATCCTCAGCTCTGTGGTGCCAAAGAAATAAGCGGGGCGAATCACAGCTTGGAGAAAATCTTTCCTGGAAAAAGTACACAGTCCCACGTAGACATACCTGTACTGATAACACAAGAGATGCAGTTTAAAATACTAAGTGTACAGCACTAACAGTGTACTAGCATGCTTCCAACTGTGCTGACCAACTGAAATGAAGGAGTAGTCCTATGCTAAACTATTCCATAGAATAGCTGCCTAATACGCATGTGATGTGGGCTGGCAGCTCAAGCCTGCAGCACAAAACAAGGGCTTTTATATAAGGATGTAGCTTTTTGCTGCATTCTGTGGAGGAGGTGTCTTTTGGAGAATGCGAATGCTACAGCTGGGCCAAAAATGCACAAAATAAATATGAGAAGGAGAAAGGTTTATGGCTGGCATCCTACTTTTTGAACATTTCCACATGGCATTCAAAAGCCATGTCAAGTGGATGCACAGAGATTTATAACCCATAATTGTGTTTTATGGTCATGCTTGCAGGCTGGTTAAGAAATTTCAGTGTGATGTCATATGCCGGTTGTTATATACCAACGATTGTGGGAGTGTGGTGGGAGTGTGGTGAGCATGAATGTGGGAATCAGGCACATCAGACAGTACATATGTGCAGCATATAATCCACAGCACAGTCAACAATGCTAAATGAACTTGTAATGAGTCAGATTTACTCCCATGAATACTACTGTGTTTTTCACTCTAATCTATCCGTAGGCCTATCTATCATAAAACTAACACAGACTATCCTTATACTTAGAAAACTGGATGAACGAAAACTAAAAAAACCTAGTCATTTGAATTAAAAAGCATTGTGTGGATTTAAGTTAACAGATTAGAAGGCCTGAGATGTAAACACATTCATTCAGAATGATGTGAAATGGTTAAGTACAAAGAAACTTTTCAACTTATATTACTAAACTGGTGTTGGGAACCAGCGGTTGGGATATCTACAACAGTATATTTTATACTTTTACTATGCAAAATGACCAGTGAACCAGTGTCCTGTGACTACTGATGAAAGACTAGAGGATGATCAACACAAACTTTGCAGCAACTGATGAGCTATTGTCTGACTTTACATCTACAAGGTGGACCTAATCCTTACAACTACAAGGTGGACCTGTCTAATAGAGTGCACAGTGAGTGGACACAGTGTTTAAAAACTCCAGCAGCACTGCTGTGTCTGATCCACATCAGTGCAATACACATTAACACTAACAGGGTAAAAGGAGGCTAATGAAACATGCAGCAAGAGATGGACTACGGTCTGCAATTGTAGAACTACAAAGTGCACCTATATGGTAAGTGCAGCTGATAAAACAGACAAAGAATGTAGATATAAGGAGCTGTACTTAATGAAGTGGCTGGCTGGTATACACACAGTGAGCAACCAGAGATTTTTAATGATTAATTAATGATTAAAAAGTAGATTAATGTATAACAAATTTGGATGAGTGTTTAAATCTTGCATGTGTAAACTCTACTCCAATCAACACATAAAAATCTTAAAAGTGGTTTATAATGCATTTTATAACAAAACCCTTCATATATAACCATCTACCTGGTACATTTAAATAATGTTTATTTATCTTTAAACAGCTTGTTTTTTTTTCAATACAATAATGTCATATCTGCACATGTACACGTTTTCAACAATTGCCCAACAGCTTCTACTGTAAGTTTTCAAAGTAATTGAGTCAACATGTTTTCTGTTCTTTCCTCAGAACAGGAAAATAAGTCAAAATTATTGTCAGTGGTAATCAAGTGTACGGCCAACAGAGATTAGGTTGGAAAAATGCTGGTTAGTTAAATCAGATTCCTGTATGCACTGCAATGTATTTAACAACATTGACTTCAAAATCCCTGCAATAAGGTCCAGCTTGTTTGCAGGAATATTATGTAATGATATGTATGTGTGTACTGGGGTGGGGGAACGGAGGGTGGGGCACTGAGGAGGCCCACGTTATCAGGAACAAACAGTGTCTGCTCTTGGGCCCCACTGTTTTTGAGAGGAGAGTGAGTTGATGAGTATGAGTGACAAGTAGGCCTCTACTGATAGACCCTGTCTCACCAGATACCATTCATTTCCTGTGTCAGTGCTTTATAAAGAAAGATAACAATGCATGGAGACAAAACAGTCAAGCACATAGCTAAATTTAAGCACACAGCTCCAGTAGCCTTGCTTAACAGTGCTGTATCGTTTCAGATGGCTAAGCGCACCCAGGCTGGACAGACCAGCATGCATTTGCGTACATATATTTTGCAGTCAACAGACTCCCAAGGGCATCTACACAGCAGTCATAATGTACTTAGACTGCATGGGGTAAGCCTGCAGAAACGCAGCGGGCTACGTCGTTGTTCGCCAGGATGTGGTGGAGTATATTATTAGCCTACTGGGGCTGAGCACAGGCCATGAATATTTGGCCATATGACAGCAGTGTATAAACTGTGCGTCCTGGGAGATTTGTCTTTTTATACTAGCTGAGATCATGAGCAGTGTCGCTGTGATACCACAATTTTGATGTCAGTATGATACCAAATATTAGGCCTGAATGATACAGACATAAAATGAGATGTTTGATGAAGCTGTTAGATACACAATAATAATCACAATAATCATATGACAAGCAATAAAGTATGAATAAAGTATCCTCTGAATGGATGTGCTGTAAGTTTTTTTTTCTTATTACATTTACTATTACAAATATATATACAAATATTTAATTCCATAAAAAGCTTCTTATGGTGATGCAGCTTTGTTGTAGCCATTACCACTTCACACAAAACTAAGGAGGAGGATAATCATCACAGTTCAGCTGGTGGTTTCAGTTGCTGGCTCCCTACATGGGAGTGCATGGTTTAAGCCTAATGTAAAGAAGCACTTGTTTTCACCCATCCCGACAATGTTTATCATGAAAACCCATAATTCAATAATCACAGAAATATGATTCACCTAGTATCACAATGCTTCATAATGAAATAATCATCAGAACACCCAGCAAACAGTGGCTTAAACATAAGGGCGAGCAATATGACAATAGTTACCCTGATCATATTATGCCATGCCTTTCTGATCATATTGTGGATGTTACCAGTACTTAAAGAACGCTGACCAGCTGCATGTTTCATTAGGAAAAGAACACAATTAGGCATGTTTCATTGGATTTAATGCATTGCAGTGTGTGAAAGGTTGAACAGAAATCACTGTAGTCAGTTTTAGAATCAGTGCCACTGATACAAAATTTTTGTTAGAACTTATCAGCTCTCAGAAAAGCTAAATATCTGAATGCATGTCTCGTATTAGGAAAATATCTTGAAGTATTAAGGAATTGTTTCCCACATTGTGGTATTGAAAAAGCATTACATCTTCAACACATCATGCACACTGGCTATGATGAGGACTAGGGGACCGGACAAAGATGAGGATAAAAAGAACATCACTGACCTGGAATGTGCTGGCTAATATCTCAATGACAAGCTAATTGGAAACTGAGGACCTACATGTTTGTTTGGTTGTTGGCTTCAAGAATGCTTAGCAAATAGTTCATGTGATGTGTTATCTTCCCACCAAAATGATCTATTAAGCTTTACCTTGATAGTAATTTCATGAATTAGCTAGTAATTTGTAAGTACATCAGACAATTAAATTACATCATAGTTAAGCGTCATCACGATGTAACCTGCTTCAATGTAACTGCAGGTCCTAATATTCCTGTCCTGCTGTTGCCAAAACGTAATGACTAAGCAAGAGGGAAAACCTCAATGACATTAACCTAAGCAGAGCAATTCAGAGGGCTATTTTATAAGCACTGTTATCTCATAATGTTTAAATTAAGGAGGATGCAGATAAGCACTAGACAGAATAGTTTAAAATGCTTGCCTGTATAGAACATAAAGGCCAAGTAGCTTCCAATTTGCAACAATTTCATAACTGCATGCTACATTTCCTCCACTTATTAGCCAGGTTAACAGGCTAATCTGATCTAGTCCTTCAATGAACTCTTTATATATAAAGTATAGTTACTGTTCTGTATGACGTGCTGTGCAGAAGCATTTCAACAGCTTTAAGATTAGGGCTTGTAGGACCACGTTCTCAAGTGTCCTCAAAGATTCTGTGGTACAACCAGTGGTCCTTGATTTTACTAAAGAGAACTGTTGATGTCAGCGTTCTTTGATACAGTATGCAGTGGGTCCAGAGCAATGGATTAAGGTCAACAGGTTCAACAAAAGTACAACATGGTCAACTAATGGGGCCAGAGACATAATATTACCTTATAATTTTATATTAGCATCTCAGCTCACAAGCATCCTGCCAAAATGACTACTTGAGATGTTCACTATCTAAGATGTAAAATGAGAATGCCAGACACTGTACATAAATCACTCTCTGTACTGTTAATGTAGCTTGGATTCAAAAGCTGTTTAATCCTTTGAATCAGCATGCAAGGAAATGCTTTATATTATAGTCATAGTTTAGCATGGCAAGTAATATAAGGTCAACAGCTGTTTTTACAGTAAGGTCTGCTTAGTAGTGTTGTATAGAGCTTGTCTAACTGCTTATAAGTAGTGAAAGAAATTGGTATAGCACACAATCAATGCTTTATCATGTTTATACTATAGGACTAGATGACATGGACAAAACTGTTTGGCAAAGTGACATGAAATATGACAGAAGACATGGATATTTGGAAATAATATGCTGAGCAGCACTAAAGGCTAAGAATTCATCAAATAAAAGTAGCATAATAATTAATGGTGGGAGATATGGCAAAAATAAAACATCAGAATGCATAACAATATTCATGAGATACAACATATCACATTCATGTTGTAATTTTGTAATCAAACAAGCTAAATCTGATTTTTTTAAATTAGACCTTTGAAAAAATAAACTATTTAAAAACTATCTAAGAAAAAAAAAACAGCTGGAAAATTCAAATATTCTTAAAAATGTGGTTCAGTACCAGTGTATGTAGAATATACATTGAAAGAAGTACAGTGTTGCATAACTCATCACAATAATGATAATATATCGACATATAGCCCACCACTACAAAAAGGTCACCAAGTCTTAAGAACAGTGAATGATGTGATGGGAAAGCTACAATCACAGATTTTGTCATAGCAACATACAGTGCGTGAGCAGCTGGGCTTCAGCCTGGATTGATACGTATGCATTCAAAGGGACAAACTAGGAAACTTCAATTACCGTGTTAAAAAATAGTGATGTTCATTGCTTATCATGCTAAAATGTTATTAACAAGTTATCTACAGCAACTCTAAATTCAACATTTAACAAAATTTACTTAGCTTAAAATTAAAAGAAACAATTAATGAACTCACTTTTTGTACTTATGGCAGCCTTATGGGGGCTAAGACGAGTGAGTAAATTACTATCACTGCTAATATTATTACTGCACATGCTCATATTACATGCTCATATCGTAATATCAATATACAAATAGCCTTTTGTTCTTTTGTGCTTTGACAGAAGCACAAGATATAGACTTAAATATAAAAGAGGGCCAAACCCCAAAGGTTTATTTCAATATATTCCAACAGTCCAAACAGTCCCTCTGTCATGTTCTTGTATGTGAAAACATGAGAGACTCATCTTTCTCTTTTTCCATTAACCTCCAAGCACTCTTTGCTATCTGGCTCTAAATCCTCTGTCAAAAAAGGTCTGTCTGCTAAGGGGCACTAGAGGAAGGATGGATGATCTCCCAGTTACGTAACAGAGGGATGAATCTAGATTTCACAGCCTCTAGTCTTGCCAGCGGCTTCCTTCCCCTCTCTCTCCCTGGTCACTTGAGAAATGCACAGATTTACGGGACGCCTCAGTAACAGAGTCAGCCTCGAGGAGACATAAAAGAGACAATATTTGGCTTGAATATTAAATGCAGAATGCATCCCGGTTTAAACATTATAGTTATTCCATGTTGAAGTGAACCTGTATGACCTAATATCGTGCTTGTCAAACATTTCGTTTAAACCACGTCTCCACCATGAAGCAATGAAATACAGAGAGAGGCCCGGACGCCAATTTTGCCCAGATGTTCTCTGTTCTGAGATTTAAGAAGGGCCTTTGGCAGTCCTGAAGAAGGAGACAGCTGCATACTCTTGGATATCAGATAAATCATACACACTTAAAAAATGGTTCTTCATGGGTTCTTTAGTAAAGAAAATGATTCTCTGTAGAATCATTGCATGATTAAAGGGTTCTTTGCATCACCAAATGCTTTTTTATATTGATGATGGATGTGCTGTAGATGGTTCTACTCATACGATTTTTGAAAAGGGTTCTATACAGCACCAAAAAGGGTTCCTTTATTGCTACAAGCCTGACATCGTAACAACAGAAGA
The DNA here is from genome assembly GCF_015220715.1 of Pygocentrus nattereri. Lineage (NCBI taxonomy): Eukaryota > Metazoa > Chordata > Actinopteri > Characiformes > Serrasalmidae > Pygocentrus > Pygocentrus nattereri. Next base: position 7,241,072 of record NC_051211.1, on the reverse strand, counting down.
GCCATTTTTGGTGCTATATCGAATCCTTTTCAAAACGCTTCTGTAGAATCATATACAACAGATTCTCCATCAATCAATCCCTTAAATCACGCAAAGGATTCTTTGAGTGTTCATGGTTCTATATTGAACCACTTCTGTAGAACAAGCATGTATTTTTAAATGTTGAATGGAATATAATACTTTTTCCAAACATGCTAACTAATACTCATAATATTATTGTATAAAAGCAAAGATTAGCCAGTTAACATTAAACAAACAATAGCATGCTAACTGGTCTGTTGTTTTAATTTACTGTTGGCCAAATTATTTAATTTGTCACTCATAGTTCATCGAAACAAGTGGAGAAATTCTGCTGAAAGTCCAGAATCTTTGCTTTCGTTCAATACCACATTTGCATTTGTAGGTAGAAGAGAACATTTTTATGAACTTGAAAAGTTTTTGATGTGTTTTGATGTGTTTGAGTTTTGATGTGTTCTGTCTAACAGAAAATCCTTCATCCTTTTTTTTTCTTTTGTTATTGCCTGACATATAGAATTGATACAGAATCCGAGTAGCTCGCTAAATAATGGCATAATTACAAATGAATAATACAGCAAAACAACAACTATATATGCCAAAGTGTCACGCTTGGCTCCTCCCACTCCCCCCATGTGCTTTTTGTTTACCTATTGATAGTCCACGTGCTTATTTGTTTTGGTATCCGTAGTCCTGCCCCCTTGTTTTGTGACTCCGCCGCCGGATTGTTTTCACCTGTCCCTTGTCTTCCCGGTGTCGTATTTAAGCCTTGTGTTTGCCCTAGTCTTTCACTGGTCTTTGTTTCATGTTAGATGTACTGATTGTTTGAATTGTTTGTATGTCCTGTTGGACGTGTTGGGTTTGTGTTTTCGTGAGTGTATTTCGTCATGTCTGCCTATCGATCTCTCCGTGTTGGTTATATGAACCTGGACTGTCATAACTACGACCTGAGATTTGCCCTCAATTAAAGTCGCTTATCTCAGCACCTGTGTCCGCCTCCTCGCTCCACGTTACATAAAGAAATGTGCTTATTGTTTTTTTTCCTCCTCCAACAATGAGGCAAAGGTAGCTCAGGACATGTGTACAACAAATTTCTTTGTTCAGGCATCTGTGAGCCTTTAAACTACTGGTACAGCACATAAAAAGGCTAATGTGATTCAGTGCTTTCTTGACCCAGAGGGAGGGCTAACTCTTTTGGAGCCCAACGAAAGATGAGGAAGCAGACTGAGTCTAAAGCTTGGTTACATAAATGGTTGGGGCGATAAAATAGTTTCCAATGGGGAGCAGGTTGTCACCCTTAAGACTTTCAAAGAAAACGTCAAGATTCTCACAGTACATGGTAAAAATAACACTGTGATTGGTTAGAGGGCTCATATGTATATAGCAGCCTTCGGCTACCTGCAGTCAGGATGGCAAAGGCCAGTCTTATGACCAGAACTAACAAGGTGACCTAAATGTTTGAAAAATAGATGTGTTAAGTAACCTTTACCAAATGTAAAGGTTCTTTATAAATTGAATGGTTATTTCTAGAGCCTTTACATTACATGAAGTTTCTTGAACCTTTGAAAAGTTTCTTCCCACTCGCACATGACATTTACAAAAACGGCTCTCCAACGAACACTGAAAGGTTCTTTAGGGAGCCAAAATTGGTCCTTCTCTGGCAAGAACCTTTTTTTTGGCACATTTACTCTAGTACCTAGTACCACTCAAACCTAGTGATGCCATTGAAAAAACACTTTTTGTTCCCTAAACTACATGTGGGGAAAGAGATTTGTGAGAGTGGATAACCTTTCAAAAGTTTTAATGGTTCTTCCTAGAACATTTACATTATGTTTAGATTATCATGAACTTTAGTAAAGGTTCCTTACACTTGCACATCTCATTTGTAAAAATGGTTCTCTGGCACTGTGCAAAGAACTCTTTTTGGGACCTTTTTATAACAAGAGCATTGCACACCCCTACACTGATAAACCACTTTATATAGCAAAGAACCACTTTTGGTTCCCTAAAGAACCTTTCAATAGACCACTATTTTTAAAATGCAACTAAAACCTAAAAACTAAGTGCTTCTTCTATGGCATTGCTCTAAAGAATCTTTTTTGGAGAGTAAAATTATTTTACAGTAACCTTTTCCCAATTTCCCCACTTGACTTTTTCCGAAGCATAAAAAATACACTGAAATATTACATATCAGACACTGAGTAGGAATCAATGTAATGTACGCCCACAGATAAGCTTCATCATAACGACTATTCCATTAATCTCTCTCAATGCAGCCATCTACTACAATGTTCTAGCCATGCAGGAAGCAACTGTCCTATGAGTCACAGCACATTTACAAGAGAAATGGGGAAGCCAAGTGATTTATCAAACCCCAAATGCCAGCAGGTTTCTCAGACACTGCTGATGAAATCACTGTTAGGAATCTGACCTATGGCAATGCAGAGGCATAGAGTCTTCACAGCCCTACATCTTTTTCTGTTGAATCTGCTTCAATCACTGATGCCATTAAAGGCAAGCAGACCACACAGTACAAAAGTGAAAACAGGATTCAGACTCACGCCACTGAGAAAGAGGAAAAGCCAGAAAGGAAAGAATGAAATGTTTATTACAATGGAACGAGCAAAGCAGTGTCCGTGACCAAGGACAGAACATTGTTCTACGCAAAGTTGTAGGTCAGTCCATTCATGTGTTTTCCATCTGGAGGGATTAAAGAGTGTTCAAGGGGGCTACCACTAATGGAGCATAAATGAAGGCACATAGTCACTGACGTCTTAGAACAAAGCACCTGAGTAGTCGAATCCTCAGTCCTGGAGCATAACTGTAGTGCTTGGTTTACTATTGGTGAACCAATCATGAGCTAGATTTAAATGTATTAGTGGGAAACATTCAGATAAAAACAGGAACAAATGATGAATCATCACTATTGTACATTTCTGGACACACAAAATTCTTTGTAATTTTCAGCCACCAACACTGCACAGTATCTTGCTGAATAGATTAAACAAAATTCGGTTAATAAAGGTTATTTGCTTTAACCAAAAGCATCAATCAGTAATACCCCAAAAGAGGAACATAGTAAATGTACTTATCAGTCATGAGAGTTGCATCTCCTCTACACTTAAGATCACATGAACAACTGATTGAGTTCAACACAGTTTAGCAGCCTGATGCAAAACACAATGGCTGTAAGGCCTCTCTACAGTCCTTTTCTCTTCCTTGCAGAAAAATAAACAGAATTTGGCCAACCTACGCTTTGTGATCGCAACAGTAACATGTAATTATTAAATTATTGCTCAGATATTATCGGTGCTCTCAGAGGGCTCATGATGAAAAAGCTATGCTGTATAAACCTGCAGGAATTATTCTGTACAAAAGAAGACACTAGGACTGTATTCAAAATGTCAACATGGCAATACATTTATCTAAATTCCACTAATGTAATCCATAGTTCTCGTCTTATTGAATGGAACACTAAACTAAAAAATGAGCAATGTCCCAGTGTTTCCTGCAGTCCCGGCGTTGTTAATGTCTGAGCTAGCTGCCTTTTGTGTAAACACAGACAGGTAAAACGTGAGCGAGCAGCCGCTATCCTTCAATTCTATTTTTTGCTATTTTCTACAAACAACATACGAACAGTGACATGTACAAAATACACTCCGGCTACTAGGAGTGCAACAGATCACAAAACTCATAGTTTGGATTGTATCTGGTTTTTGAGTCACGAATCCGCTCTTTTTTTGTATCAGCAAAATAAGGGGAGACAAATATAACATTGCTTTACATATATTGCATGAAGATCTTCAAGAAAACTTAAAGCAACAGACTTTTTGCCCCAGGAAAGCTGCTTCTCTCAGGCAAACTGTCAGAGAATTATTCACTGAATGCATTCTTATAATGTTGAAGTTTTTTGCAGATGTAAAACATCTGTCACAAGAGTGTGATTTGTACATAAATCTGGTAGTACATTGATCAAGACAATTTGCAAAGCGTGCTCCCACTGCACAAAAATATCTCACCGATGTAGAGGAACTGCCTATTTTTATGTCCTTTTAAGGTTTGTACCAAATTTTTCCATGAAAGATGTTGCTCATTTGGTGGATCAGATCTTTCAGAGAACAGCAAACCTGTCTACAAGTATTAAGGTTTACCATTTATATTACTATGTGTAAATAGTTGTCAGTTATCTAGCAGCTTACTTTAACGTAGGCCTCATCCTCTTGGTCCTCTCTGAAAATGAAAACTCCTCTAACGCTAACACTAATGCCTCCTCTTTCACCAGAAAAATGATTTGAATATCTTTTGGTGGAGCAGATCTTTCAGAGGACAGCAAACCTGTCTATAAGTATTAAGGTTTACCATTTATATTCTATGTGTAAATAAAATATCTTAATAAGAATGTAAACATGTGTGAGTGCTGTACAATCTCACTAGTAAACACTGCCATTGCTGTAATGTTTTCCCTTCAATAACGAAAACTCTCAGATAGGATTGCAAAGCAAAACCAATGGATTAGGACAAAAGTCGACAAAGCCAAGTTACACTCAGCAAACTGAATTGTGCTAATACATCCTCACCAAATTCAACTAATTCTTAGCCACAGTTTTTGGGCAAAATATTCCATTAACAACAAATAAATTAGTTAAGTCTTAGCTCAGCATTCTCCTTGAAAATCTGTCCTTACACTACACTTTTCCTACTGGTTGCTATAATGAATTGCCCAAGTTGCTGCAGCTTGTCATGCTGATGGGCACAAGATGACCATAAGCAGACTGAACAGAGGTCACTAGAGATAAGGATACAGATGCTTTGTCTACTACCATTAAAAGGATCCAATGAATAATCAGTTACATTACGCACTCTCAATAGATAATCTTGGGTTAATAGAAATGAACATGACCCCTGACTTCTCCACAAAAACTGGTGTGTATACTAATTAAATGAAACAGTGAGTTTTTCCAGAAAGCAGGCAGGCAAACACAAAGTGCATTTTAATGAGTGAATCACTCTAAGGTTCAACCTGCCTCGTAGACGACTGTTACAATTTGTTCAAAGACATAAACACAAATCAGGTTCAAACTGTACACTGCGTGCATGTGTGTGTTCTGACTGTACTGTATTTCTTCACGGGCTGCATTGCATGTGAAAGTTGCTCATTTGACACTGACAACATCAGTATGTTGTCACTTGATTCATGCTTAGGTGTTGCTTGAAATGATAAAATGTAATAGAATAGACAAAATGATTATTATGATGATGATTATGAATAAGAGCATCACATGTCAAGCTTGGCTTAGTGTTATCAGACAAGTTGAAATCAGTAAGGCCTTGCGGAAGATCAAATGATCAAAACTCTCAAGATAACTACTACAGATAAGGATTTACTTATTTAAAAGGTCAAACAGTCTATCGTGTTTCATTGAACACATCTGGGCAAATATGCACCTGGAGATGGGCAAAAAGTTTTGTTATCTGCTTTTCTGAGCAGTTTGTAGATATTGTCAGTACTAAAGGAACAATGACCAACTGCATATTTCATTAAAAAAAGAACATAATTGGCCATGTTTGATTGGATTTTGCGTAGTAGAATGGTTGAGCAAAAGTCGTTGTACCCACAGTTTTTGATGACTTTTAAATGTGGCTTAATGTGTCTGTGTGTCCAAATGTTGTGATATGTATTGTATATTGTGATGAATAGTTTTGAATCACTAATATTTTAAACATCAAAGTAAAAATCAAACATTGATTTGCAGTCAAATCCCAATTATTTCCAATGACACCCATACTTAAAATAAGCTACTATCATAGGGAAATTCCCTTTGGCTGTGGTGGCAGAGTGAAGAGAACAGCGTGCTTCAGCGATTTAGTGGATATTTGTTCTAAGGAGGACTTGTCTTTTTCACTTCCATGACCATTGCTAATCCGCTTACACATCCAACACTGTTGACATGACTAACAAATAGTCTGATGTGATGCAATTTCTAAAGAAATATGAGTGTAAGATAAAGATGAAATACATGAAAACTCTCATGCAAGGGTGTGTTGAGCGAGTGGGAGAAGGGTGTGGGGGGGAGGTGCCAGTGAGGTAATGTGCACAAAAAATACTTTTTAGGAATGCAAAGTGAAACGGCGTGCATGATCACCATCTGATCACAATCATGCAATGATTAACCTTTGTCATCTCATAAAGACAACCTGATCATGTATCACTGTGTTACTCACAGATGGCAAACAGCTGCCCTCAAAAGTACTAGCCTGTTCAGACAGGTCGAAAACAGGGCAGCAGACACACTGTTTGCACCTTTGCCAAAAATCCTATTATCACATTCAAGTCCCAATGAAACAAACACCAACAGAACATACACCCCTGAGGGAGGAACTGAACTGAAATTTGACAGGAAGTACGCAGCTTTGCCAGGTACAAACAACACCAACATGAACTGAGGGGACACACATACAAAGATTAATCTTTAGTATGCATTAGGGCTGAATGATATATAGAAAAAGGCACATTGCAATATTTTCAGGCAATGTGACCTGTTGCATGTTTAGGTTGCATTACTCATCTTGTGAAGTAATGCAATACTCCAAAATAGAGTCCAAGATTTACTCATTAGGGTTGAATGACAGAGAAAAACATGACAACGAAACCAAGTAAGTGAAGAGCAGACGAGCACTGAAATCTTAGTAGGCATAAAACACGTAGTATTGAAAGTTCATTATAAAAACGAGAACACCTAGAATTAAAGAACAGGCACGTGAAATTATCTGACTGCAACAACTAATAAAGTTCTCCATTATTATTCCTTAGTGATATGATAAATTCACCAAATAGCTAAAGCCTGCATAAACAGTCTAATAACTCTCTCCAACTACAATTTCTCAAAGCAGCCTATCTTTTTTATATTGAACTGAACACAGACATTAGAGATGTTAAGTAATAAGAAATAACCAGTGTTTAAACAAAGGGAAATAATCAAATATAAGTTAGCTAATTTGTTCAGCGTCAGTTGTGAGAGCTCCAGCACACCCTGAGTGATGCATGAGTGATGAGTGAGCGTCCTCAGTCTCTTGTTTGGTGCAGCTGAGAGACTGAGACTAACTACAAACTGGAAAACACAGATATCTAACAAATTTATCTGGTTCATGAATGAACTGTCCCTGTTAATCAAATCAAATTCGCACCAAACAATGAAACAGCATGGCAAGTCCTCGATACTGAACGAGATTTATATTCATCTACTGAAGTTTTCTTACTTGTGTTGTAGAATAACCTTGAAATTAAAGCAATGTTCTAATTAACTTGACTAATTAATTATACAAATTACATTAATTATACAAAATACCCCAAAAAATACCCAGGTAAATAATTCCAAAAGAAGGAAAACTATCACTCTTGCAATGCAAATGGTGTATTTTTACTGAGGAAATTAAAGCAGCACTTAAATGTTCTGATTCATTAACATTTGTATTCCAATAACACTCACTACAGCTGAATGATATGCACAAAATGCCAAATTGTGATTATATTGTTATAGCTTGCAATGGTGATATGCCTTGCACCAAATATTTGTTGGACCATGTGAATGCCTTCATTCACCAGAACACAGACTTTCATTTTGGTCAGGTTTGGTCAGAATACACACACTAAATAAACAGTAAGCCATTAAAGGGCTCATTTGCATATCACAGCATTTTGTGATATCAATATTGCAAAGGTTCACCAACAATATATAATATTACTTTTATACACATCCTGAAAATGAAGGAAGGAATGGTGACTTGGAGCCCGAAAGATGTGCAAACAAATTGACACAAACCGGCACAAACACTGTGTCTATGATATCAAAAAATCCATTCTTCCGTTACTAGTTCTCTTGGATCATCACCTACGTGGGGTCTGGGGAATATCACTCGTCAGGGAGAAATACACAATGAAACGTCAGACATATTTTAAGAGAGGAACAGGGCAAGGGACAAGCCAATAAAAGCAGGCCTGCTGAACAATGTTTGTGTTCAGATGTAATAACACCTCTTTGATTTAAAGCTGGAAATATGTTCACTGTCAAACTGAGATACTGCACATAAGACAAGCTGCTATGAGTTTTCCTCAACCAGTTTTTCAGCAGTATTGCTGTGTTTGTATACGATTTCAAGCCTTTGTGCCTGTCTTAAACCTTAATCTCACTGAAAACAGCCTAAAGGCTTAGCACAGCACCTGTGGAGTACTCTGTAAGGCTGTAATCATGATGCTTTTCTCTCACAATGACATCCTATTCAGCCAATGTGCAGCCAGTGATTAAACAGGGGCATCTGTAAAAAGAGACATGTTACTACAGTCATTCATTTTATATGTGTCGGTCTGGATTATGCAGTTGGGTTCCTCAAGTAAAACAGCTTCTCATCACAAAGAAAGGTCATTAAAGCCTTGTTTGGAGTTTCATTGGGCTGGATTAAGAGAAAATCATGGATTACAACAATTTTTTACATATGTTCTTACATGGGAAGTTGCAATGACTCATTGTGTGGGTATATAGCAGAGTTTCTCAGCTTCAGTCTTGGGGATTCAGTAGCAGTAGTGTTGCAAGTGTTTTCTTTTCAAAAAGAGTTTTTTCAGTGCTAGGTTGTGGTAAACAATTCAGAATGTACAGCTGTTTGCACCCCAGAAAGCTACAAATAAAACTGTATTTTTTTGTAGTACAACTTTCAAGATTAACTGAATCATCTGAGTGGCAAACACATTAAATACTCTGTGGAACCTAATTCTCAGTGGGATGACTTCAGACTCTTGGACGTCAGCTTAGGCCTTCTGAAACTACATCCTGAGGTCATGAGGTGAAATGCCATTTAAAATGGATGTGCAGGAAAGTCAAAGAAGTGGTCAGCTGTGCCTGATGGCCCTTTGTGACCACTTTCACAACACATCCTCAGCTGTTTGTATTGCACATGTTCAAGTTTCCAAACCAGGATAAAGTACAGAATGTTCTTCTTTCAATGTCTTTGCTTAGTTTGTGTGCCACTGAAATAGCTACAATAGTTTAATCAAAGACTGTAACAGCACGGCACAGTACGCTAGCAGGCAGCAAACTGTAACATGTGACAGAAGCTCTAGTCACGACTGTGGGCATTCAGTGTAGATGAAAGAGTGTGATCTCAGGCAGCTCTGCAGGTTTTCAGGCTAATACGTGTGCTCTTCATGGCTTTGACGCAAGATAAGACGGCACTCCATTCATAATTTGCGTGAGAGAGAGCAGAGCCGGCCTCATTCCTCCCGAGTGCACCTGTATTAGTAATCCTCTTTTATCATGCTGCTGATGACACCTCTTCATGTCACAATGCATAACCTATGGCTATTGAACTCACAGACTATTTGGAACAGTCTCTAGATTAGATTAGATTAGATTAGATTAGGTTCAACTTTATTGTCATTGTGCAGAGTACAAGTACAGGGCCAATGAAATGTAGTTAGCATCTAACCAGAAGTGCAATATATAACATTATTTACATAAAGTGCGGTGGTAACAGTGACCAGTGCATAAATATAACTGTTATATACATGTGTGTATAAGTGAAATGTGAAATATGTAATATAAAATATGAGACATACAATATAAAATATACAGTGTTATATATGCAGTGTTATATGTATCTATCTATCTGTGTATTAAGTTTATATACAGGAATGTACATATTGAATATATAGTATATAATATACATATATACATAACACATATATAAAGTGAGATATGCAGTAATATGAATGTAGGTTATTATATACACATGCGTATACAAATATAGACATGAAGCAGTGCAGAAAAAATCCAATAAAATGTATTAGTAACAGGTACATTTTACTTTAATTATCACTCAGCGTTTAACAAAATCTAGTGTTGACCTTTCTTACAGCACAACGCAACCACTGTTTAGCTTTTTTTGGGTGAGTGAGGAGGAACCTGCTCAAGCGCCTTTTCTGCTTCCTGAAAGGTTTGACAATTAAAGCATCATTAAGCATTGCTTCAGGGAGTTAGAAGCGCTTTATGCACATGTGGATCTAGCCTAATGGGAGTGGTTGTCAAAATGTCACAGAACCTGCCAGTAACTTTCCACCTTTTAAAAGCTGAAGGGTTGGTGGTATTGACGTAGCAAGTTATCCTGCAGAGAAATATCCATTTGAAATACATATGTACGCCAAAAATGATCACTGGGCCTCATTCATCAAGCGTTCTTACAAAGAAACGTCTTCTATAAACCCACTCCTGCAGTTTTCACAAATAAATAATACCAATGTTTTCTTATTTAGGATTTGTTCTTAGGCAAGAGCAAAATTTATGCACACACAAAAGCACAAAGGTGTGAACAACTCTGCAGTTTAAGAACACATCATGAATCCGATGTAGATTTTCTCAACAGCAAAATTAAGAAAAAACTTAGGATGATGTTGACGAATGAGGCCCATTGTCCTGTGAGCTTACCATGTCACTCCTAACAACACAAATGGATGGAAATAGGATACTGGCCAGCACTAGAGAAACTGGCCAGATACTATGTATTGGTATTGGGCTGATGTCAGCAGAAAATGCTGAATAGGAAAAAAAGGAAAAATAATGAATCTGGTCTTTGCCTGTGCCAGTAACAGAAGCCAGGCTTCTATTCAGCTTTTGCATTAAATTCAAGTAAATAACAGAAAGCTCACAAAAGAAATATGTGAATTGGACCAAGATTACATCAGCTCTGTACAACTCTAAAACCTAGCCTGAAAGAGCACACTCTCACATTATGGGATATCATGTTGTTAGGTGTGCATTTCTTTCTGTGGTGTAGCACAGGGCTAAGTTGTTTAAGCATGATCGCCTGCTCACACTGACCCCTTGAAATGACCAGGGTCTACTGGCGGGCCCAACGTTTTATTACACATTTCTATAACCTAGGAATAGTTCAAATAGTTTGTACTGAAGTATCTGTAGTTGCTGAATAATAAGCCTTAGTACGTAGTAAGCCTGAGATTTTTAAGGGGCTAAGTGAAGCGCTTTAATTAAAAATAGCCCATTTTAAAACTAATTAAAAAAAATATCAGACAAGTATCAATATTGGCCACCATTCAGGTTTCAGTAATGGCATTGTGGTACTGTGTCATCTCTAGTTGAAAAGGTATGACAGAGCACAGTAGCAAGTTTTCATGAGCAGTTTCACTTCAATTCATTTGAAGTGAATATCAATAGACATACTATTATTAGCCCAAAGCCAGCTACAAAACCACAGACTGGCTCATTTACCTAATGCTTTACTACGTAGACTCAGGATCTGGAAGAGAGTGTTGTATCATAGTTATTGAGCTTGAGGCAGAGAGATTATTTTTTCACCACTACTATCAGCCTAAATGTGTGCTATTGTACAGTCTACAGCTCAGACATGAACACGTATCTGTTTCAGTCTACGACTCCTAGTACCACTCAGTCTCCAGGATTCTGCGGTCACCACCCATTTCTATACCTAGTCAGCCTCTTAAAAACTCTCTGTGCCACCAATAGGCTTTGACCCCACCAGGGGTTAGTGATCAGGCCTGTCATGTGCTCAGGCTTTAAACAACAGCCACAGACATGACAGCGGCATGCCAGAACTGTTTGGCATGCTAACTCTCCCCTCTGACTCATGAACATAGGGACACAGAGGAAAGAGGATACAGACACCATGGCTTTAAGGAACTTATTGAATTTGTTAAATGTTGATGAGCAGAATAAATCTTCACAGTGAAGGCAGCAGGATTTCATTCCTGGAGATTTACATTTAATTTCCATGGACAATCATTTGGACACGTTCCCCTGTACTTAAAAACAGGGAACCTGCTGAGTCAAAACCTATAATAGAAGCCACTGAGCAGCTGCTGAATTCTGTCAGAGTTTCTGCAAAACATGTTTTTGTGGAGTAGTTCCACAAATTCAAGTCAAATGTATCTGTAAATTAAGTCATAAATATGTATATTACATTGAAAAATGCTGGAGTATTCTTTTAACATGCTCCACACTGACTGTAATGGAGAAACATCTTTCCAAAATGTCTGCATAATTCAATCACTGAGATGTAAACAAAGCCATTCAGATTGATTTAATGTGAAATGCACTGAAGAGGAATTTAGCCCTTGTTCACACTGCAGGGAAAATAGGTGTATTTGACATTTTATGCTGACAGACTTCAGATTTCAAGCAACAAGTGACCAAATCTCATTTCTATGTTCAGATTGTAGCTGCATTTGTTTGCATAATTACATTGGCTGCTGTAGTAATGACACACCTGTAAAATTCAGAAAAATTAATGATGATACCTAGCTAATACAACAACAATGCTTTAATTCACCATAGCATTTTATTTTTTATTGACTACAGCATTACCAGAACATGACATTAGTGTAGGCTGACCTGGCCGGCAGACTGGCAACAAGCTGTAGACGGTAGCAGTAAGATTAAGAAACAGACGTCTAATAAAGCAGTCAGAGTAAATTACAACATAGTAGTAAAAATATGTTGCCTAAAGGGCTGTTAAAAGTTTCTACTCTCTGTATTTAAGCTGCAATATATGAATATGCAACACAGATTTTCTTGTCGCACATTTTGACATCATAAAAAACAAGAACAACAAAAAAAAAAACACATGAAACCTGATCTGACCGGTCAAACTGAGTCACAAATCCAGAAATCCGACTGGCATCACATTCAAAACCACAGTCAAATGTGGCTCGAATCTCATTTCGTGTGGCTTTTTGCCCTTCAGAGTGCAGAAAGTGCCGTTCAGACTGCTGAGCTGAATTAGCTTGGTCAAATCAGACATGCCAAAAATGTGCATGTGTGAACAGGCATCTCAATTACGTTACAGTGATGCCTACAGGAACCAGGGGTCGCGATATCTACTATACAAATTATTCATTTACCATCTGAAACAACCACAGAACCTGCACGTCTTGTGTGTCTTCTGAATGTAAAATATAAATGTTTTCTTTAGCTACTATTTGCCTTACAACGCCAATATCTTCTCTTAAAACTAACCATTTCATGCACCAGCTTTCAACTGCTACTAAAAATCAACTCTGTATGTAGCACCTTTTCATACATTTAAAAGGCAGCTCTAAGTGCTTTACACTGTGAATTAAAACAAAGAAAAAAACAGAGGTAGTCAAACAAATCGACAAACAAAACAACGCAACAAATAAAAGCAGCGACAAAAAAAAGAACAAGAATAATTAAAAATATATTTTTTCAATGTAAAAAAGTGATATACCTGCAATATTACAGAAAATAATAAAGCTAATTTAATGCTTACATGGAAAATAAATTTTAATCCGTTTTTTATTACTTATACAGGGAGCCTGACAAATCCATTAATTAGTATGTTTAGACTGTTTTAGAGGCCTTAAATACGCCAGGTGAACACCACAGTGAACAACTTTGACTTGGTAAGTTTCTACAGCAATACAGATTTGACTTCAAATCACTCTGAATGACTTGATTTACATTTTATCAATTTCATTTCAAAACTTTGATTAGGACCAAAGTTCGTAACATTGGTAGGATAGGATTCGAAACACTGGTAGGATAGGATTCGAAACATTGGTAGGATAGGATTCGAAACATTGGTAGGATAGGATTCGAAACATTGGTAGGATAGGATTCGAAACATTGGTAGGATAGGATTCGAAACATTGGTAGGATAGGATTCGAAACACTGGTAGGATAGGATTCGAAACATTGGTAGGATAGGATTCGAAACATTGGTAGGATAGGATTCGAAACATTGGTAGGATAGGATTCGAAACATTGGTAGGATAGGATTCGAAACATTGGTAGGATAGGATTCGAAACATTGGTAGGATAGGATTCGAAACATTGGTAGGATAGGATTCGAAACATTGGTAGGATAGGATTGGCAGTGCCCCTATAACAGTGGGGCACTATGCTGAATTCTGTTTCAGAGCATGCTAAATAATATTAACTCAGGTTCAGCAGAAAAGGTTTCTCCGTTTCATTTCACTCTCACTAGTGAAGACATCGGCGCCGTGCTAAGCTGGGCTAAGTGCGGAATGGGCAGTGGCAGGGTTGAACATAGAGAGCAAAAGCTTTCTTATCAGTGATCTCTCCCACACATCAGCGGCCATATGTCCACTGCAGAGCAGGGCCTTTCGGTCAATCCCATTAGCTCTGCTAAGCTCTGAACTGCCTTTGCCTCGCTCTCAGGGAAGGGGATCTGGCTGAGGGAGGGGGCACAAGGTGCAATCACCATGGAAGCTCTTTATTGCTTGCAGACAATTTACAGAGCTTATTAACCACGGCATTGTGGGTAAAAATAAACATCCTTCTCTTTTGAGGAGATTAGCTCAATGGGGAGTCCATGGGCAGCAAATGTCAAATGAGCAAAAGACCAACGAAAAGCACTGTTCAGGAATGTGTCTGTCCAATAAGAAGCCTTTGTAAGCTAAATGGTTTTAGGTGAATGGTTAAGTGTTGAGGGTAACTAAATGCTACAAGGCTGTGAATTCATTAAATCGTCTTGTTCACCCATGGCATATACAGATGTATGCAAAGCCAAATTACATATTTTGTTGATGTTATAAGCAAAACTGTTATCATCTTTTACAGAGAGCAAACTTAAACAATTAAGTTACAGTTTTTTCTAAACATTTTAGTGCATAACTTACTGACATACTGAGTTTAAAATATTGAACAAAAAACAATATAAAATGTTCCAGGCCCCATTTTTCATTTCCCCCAATTATGTTAAATTGAGCAAATAAATATTGTTTACTTTTGGAGTTAATTGAAACAAGCATAGAGATTATATGAAAATATATATTTTAAAACAATATATACATGAATTCCAGGAATATTAGAAGACAGTATCAAATCAAATTTGATTTGATTTGACAGTGTGATGATAATTTGTGTTATTGTCATAAATTACATCACAGTGTGTTTTTCTGAGCATATTGTGAATACTGTGAGTACTTAAAGAACACTGACCACCTGCATGTTGTAGCATTTGAAACTGAATAAAATAACTATATTCTTCAAATGTGGCACCACTTTTTCTTTTTGGCAATGCGTTAAACCTCAGAAAAACCGAATATCCTAATACAAATTGTGTATCAAGAAAATGTTGTTATTTTTTGCAATATGGTCCACCCAATATTTATATACAATTTAAATGTTACTGTCAAAGATTTTAGACTCAATTTTCTTTTTTGCTATAAAACTTTCACTTCCGTTCACAGCAGTGACTTCAACCAGGCTTGTCACACTTCACATTTTTGCCGCCTATGACTCTAGAGGTCACTGGGGTCACCCCATCTTTCACCTCAGTAGTCTCCTATCAGCCTTTTTTAGGTGTTTACTGTGACCCAGCACAGCCTCTCAGAAGGTGTCTCATGTTCCCCAGGAACAAGCAGGGTGTAGCTATAACTGAGCATACTCCACAGGAGCTGTCAGCACGGGCTCCGCTCCAGGACAGAATGGAGAAATACTGACACTGGATACTGACAGCAACACTGCATCACAGAGCAGCTAATATGAAGCACATGGTCAGTGATTCTAAATCATAGCACCCTCCAGCAGATGCTGCCAAATCAGCATAATACAAACCACTTCTGACCTTCAAAGCAGCCAAATACTGTTTTTAAACATTTAATGTAATAATAACACTTTATCAACCATTATTTCTCCACTCCACTCTGTGATTATGGGTGTGACACAGTTACTGCACCACATATAAACAATCTGATCGGTCACCTGTTAATTCTGACTAAAAAGAAATTTTAACTAAAAAGTAAAGTTTGTCCAGAATGAGACAGCCAGGAAAGGATGTGCATCAGAAGGCTTGTGTATCAGTTATATGTATATTTTGTCATCTCTTGCCTCATTTTAATGCAACATACACATTCCGTTTGATACAAAGTATCAAAAACATTCAAATGGAAGAAAGGCAAATATTTTATAATGACAACATCTGTTGTCACCAGTCCTCTCGTTAATTTGTCTAAATGAGCCATTTCCATGCTTTAAGTTCAAACTATGAGCATGTTGCTGGACAACAAACGCATAAATAACTGAATCATGTCAAAAACATATTTATGACAGAACATGGAGCAAATGTTGCTTTTTATCAGCTTTGTTTTCTTATTGCAACATATAACGGAACTATAAATTGACAGTATTGTCGCTGTCAGAATGAAAAATCAAGTGTTATTTAGTTATTTTGGAGCATTTCTATTGGTCTGCTCATCATGACATTTTGACATAATGTAAAGGGCAGCTGGCATTTTCAAATTATGTAAAAAAAAAGAAAAAAAGAAAAAGAAAACGTATACACTAGCTTTTTTTCCTGAAAGCAACTATATGCAATATCACTGCTTACGTTTACAAATTAACGCTACATAATGGCTGGGCTAAAAAGGGGAGCTCTGCCCTGTGCCCTATTCCCAAATGTCTATATCATATCTCCATTTTTCGCCAATAGTGCACACTTAAAATGGTTCTTCAATGGTTCTATATAGACTCAAAGAACCCTTGGCATGGTCAAACCTTTTTAAAAAAGGTTCTATATAGCACCAAAATGGGTTCTTCAATGTCAAGCCTGTAACAACAGAAGAAGCCTTCTTGATTCTTCTATTGTTAGAACCATCTACACCATATTCTCCATCAATCTGAAGATCACTTTCAAAGGGTAAACAACCCTCTAATCATGCAAAGAGTTGTCTGAATGTTCAAGGTTCTATATAGAACCATTTTCTTCATGAAAAACCCTTGAAAAACCATTATTTGTGTAGAAGAATGTAGAAAGGCCTTCCAACCCCAGACTTTGGCTAAACAGCACAACCACCTGACGGTTGGCAAGGCCCGTCGTCAATGAAAACAGAGATTAGCGGGGATCAGGTCTGAGAATGGGTGCTGTAAGCCTGTATGTTCGCCTGACCCATTGCTCAAACTAAAGGTCGAGTCTATGAGGATTATCCCAGGGATATTGTGCCATGATCAAAACGGTTTATTTTATGCCTTTTTTCCACATACAGTTCAGAAGCCAAAGGTGCAGCTTAGTTTTTACCATTGAGGGCTGTTGTACAATAGAAGAGCCAGGCCTAAGCCCAACCGTGTGGCATTCAGACTGCAAAGAGTTCTCTCACTCATTTTTTGGCGATCTAGGTTCGTGATTTTCAGTCTTGTACTGTGGAATACTATGGAGCTCCTGCATAGCACTTTGTTTTAGTTAGAGTGGAAAGCTGCACTTTGAGTGTGGTTGTAAAACAGGGTGACCAAGGCTGGACTGAAAGACCAAGGACTGGGGATTAAAAAAAATATTTAATTTGGTGCAGTTAGCAAGAAGCTAACAAAAGTAAAGACTGTTTCACCATCTAATCCAACCTCTTGACTGACTGCATAGTGTGTATTATGCCGCCTTTCTTTTTTATGGCTGGCTGAGAAGAAATAAAAATATTCTGCTTAGACACTGCTGCCTTCATTTCAGAGCCACTATATGAAGGAACACTCCTTCTGGGGTCAACACGGCCAATGCTACTGCTATTATTAATGGCCAATGGTGCGGTTTTGAATCCTAAACCTATTCACTTACTTCACAATCTGCTGCGCAAAAGCCTGTGAATTTTTGCTGAGAAAATGCCAGCGTGACGGAACCTTAAGACACCAGTTCATCAAGTAATTATCAAGCACTACTTCAGCTGAATCAGGCTTTTAATGCAGGGAAAACTCGATGTACACTTTAGCTACACCCCATTACACCCCACCACCCCCCACCCCCGACCCCCCTGTCCATATAGTGGAATTGAGAACCAATGTACTTACTTTCGCTGAGATTCAAGCACATTATAAAATGTACTACCAAGAAACTTACAGCGTATATTTACTTTTGTGCACCCACTGAGTAGTCATTGCTTTTAGGAACTACCAACAAGTGAAAACCTTCCCATGCCATACAGAACTAAGTTGCTTATCAAACCATGAGTTCTTTTTCCCCCACAGCTTTAACTACAGCACAGCTATAAAATCAAAGGGAAAGGCCAGACAGGAGTGTTTTATGGCTTTGGAAACCGGCAGGGGAAAAAGCTTAACCTCTCTCCTTCTCTATGCACTGCCAATGTGAGTAGAATATATGGATTACTGCCCTTTTCTTCTCTTGGTCAGTGCCCAAACACAGATCATGCCAGGTTTCAGAGAGAGAGAGAGAGAGCACTCAGATGACACTCTTATTAAGACAGCAAAATGACCTCAGCGCCGGAACGCATTTTTGGAATTTCACTCTTAAGTCATCTACTTTTTCCAGTATTTCTTTTTCCCTGCTCACACATCAGATTCAACTCATCAGCTATGTCATTAGCTGAGTCAAGTGCGTAGTCAGACACACAGCATAATATTCATTCACAACTTGGTAATAAACCTGCATGCAGATCCACCTCCTTATCATAGCTTACTGTATTGCCACTACATCAATAGCAGCCTATCTAACACCTGACGAAACTTCTTCTTTTGCTCAAAGTCAGCAAACCAGCAATGACCTACATGCTTGCTCTGCCTTGTTTATCAACGTAACCGTTCCCTCTGATTAGAAATTCCGGTGTTATCACTGCTATATGTCAGGAGCAACTGTTACTCATTTTAGCTTACTTTAGGTGATGGACAATTCTCAGCACAGCAATGGCATAATAAATATTCTAAACAAGATCTCTTGATCTCATGTAACCTGCTACGTATGGTTAAGTCCTATTTGGAATAAGAGTGAGACTTCATCCTTTTTCTCTTGCTCCTGAAATTTGGCTCCAGACAAACAAACCTCAGATTTTCTCACTTTGATCAAAATATTAAGTGGAAGATAATGGATGGATGGATGATCAAAATATTGTCACACACATGTTTTAACTCTATAGTGTCCGAATCAGTCTTAGCTGAACTGTGTTTCCATAAGAAAAGCGTAAGATCTCATAATTTTCTTGTATAGATCTATTCTACACTTTAAAATGATGGTTCTTACATGGGTTCCTTAGTAAAGAAAATGGCTCTATATAGAAACATGAGCACTCAGAGACCTCTTTGCATAATTTAAGGATTCTTTGCATTGTGAAAGGGTTCTTTAAATTGATGGAGAAAGCGTTGCAGATGATTCCATATAGCAACTTTTTGAAGAGTTCTACTATGGTTGAGATGTCAGGCTTGTAACAACAGAAGAACCCTTTTTGGTGCTGTACAGAACCATCTCCAGTACATTCTCCATCAATCTGAAGAACCCTTTTACCATACAAAGAACAGTTTAATCATGCAAAGGGCTCCTTCAGTGTTCTTTAGAGTGGTCCACAGAAACATCCATCCTGACCACAGACAGCAGCAAGGCAGACCTAAAAGGTAGGGCTTTATGGTAAAGTGGCCAGTGTCTGTATGTGTAGAGGTCAGGCGTTCACCTCGTCAGAGCGCTCAGACTCCCTGACCTCCTCTTACCTGCAGCTCACACCACGCCACCTCCACCGTGGTCTCCGTGTCCAGGCCCTTGTACACGGTCTTGAACGAGCCGCGTCCGATCTCCACGTTGAACTTGAGGAAGCGACCGTCCGGTGATGTTGCCACTGCCTTGGTCTCCACCTCATCCTCCTTCTCGCGCTCCCGCTCGCTCTCACACGCCTCCTCCTTCCTCCTGCTGCTCCTCCTGCCCTCCTCAGAATCCGTGCTGCCGTCCTCCGGTGCCCTCGCGCTCGCAGACTGGGAATCCCTAGAGTTCGGAGTCGAATTAGAGTTTGAATTCAAATTCAGGTTTGAGTTGGAGTTCGAGCTCGAATTCGAGTTAGAGTTTGAATTCGAGGTCGAGGTCGAGGCTGAATTCGAATTCGAATTCGAGGTGGAACTGGAGCTCGTGAGCGGCTTGCGCTCCTTCTTATCCTCGCAGATGTTGTCGGCGGACCACGAGAGCGTTTTGCTGAGCTGGCCGGCTGCTGCGCTCTCGACGGCGGCTTTGCTCCTCCGGTAGCCGCTGCTTCTGCGCGAACTAGCCGAGTGTCTCCGCCGCCTGGGCGGCAGGCGAGCGGGAAAGAAAGAGTTTAAAGAGTCCGTCGTGTCCCGGGTCGGGGGGAACGGGGGGAAGCCGAGTCCGGCCATGTCCACCTGAGCCTGGGACATGTCGCTGGCAGGTCTGCTCTGCACCACAGACTGCGCGTAGGTACAAGACTCCGCTTAAACTAGTCCATATTCACAGGCTGCGTGAAAGGCCACTCACCATGTTCGTTGTAAATACCTGTGAAAGTGGGAAAACACAGTGAAAACCAAAAAGTAGCTATTTTATAACACAAAAAGGCGTAAATATGCTTACTTCGTTTGGGTCATGGATTGAAGGGAGATGTATGCTCTGTCCTTGTCTATCAAACCAGCAGAAACGGTTAGGCTTAGTGTTAATTTGCGAAAAAAACGGTACAATTTCTGTGCATAAACTACAAAAACTACTTCAGATGACATAGAAACGATCATTTCTGAGGCAAAAGTAACCAAAAGTGCGAAAAAAAACGTAAACGGCAGCAATTCCACCTATAAGCAGTTTACTCAGACTTTCATATTAGCTAGCATTTCTGAGGGAAAGGTAAAGAGCAGTATGCCACGACTGAAATGCACCACGAGCGTTTTCTCTCCTGTAAGCAGTCAGCACTGACAGGGCACTTACAGTCGAGTAAAGAGTAAAAAGTGCCCTCTTACCACTCGAGAAAGCCAGTAACTCCAGTTTCCAGTTTAAATGGCGAGCAGTTACATTATTTTATTGCTTCAGCGGATTCTCCGTTGAGTCCAGTCTTCTGCGTTGCTTTCACGAGACTGACAGCGCTGAGAGAGTGCGTGCTTGAGTGTGTGTGTGTGTGTGTGTGTGTGTGTGCACACCTCCCCCTGACCGAGGCACCTCCAATGGTGAGTGCTGTGGGATGGACAACAAAGCTGCAGCGGTGGTGAGCCAGCCTCCTCCTGGAGACTCACTTTGCTGCAGGTTTCACCACCAACCTGATATCTGCCAGACTACTTGAGAACTTCTGAAGGCAAAACATGAGGTGAATAAGGAGTGGTGGACTGAACTACATGCTTCCAGTGAATTACACCTCGAGCTGTGCTTTCCACTTGAGGCTGTTTGACCGATCTAACGGCCATGATTTACTAAAAACAGGCACAGTGTTGTAACTGGAATCTTTTGGGCAGTGCCCCCTGCTGAAAACAAATCGTAGAAATCATTCCAACCTGATTTTGGTTACTGGTGGTGTCCAATAGTCAGTAAAGGAATTTTATGTTATCCTAATGGGATGATATCACATGTCAGTTATTTTAATAGTTTAACCTTTAGTGAAATTTTAATCTTAAAGGTTTTGGTGGTTTCAGCGGGGCGAAGAAAATATGTTGCTCATATGAAAATTGCTTTCAGTGAATGAAAAAAAAAAATGTTTGCTTATTTACTTACTAGGCCTCACATATGCTGATGTTTACATTAGAATACCTGTTTAAGATTTGGTGGTAAATAATGAATGTGTCATGTGGCAGGTTGTGACGTATCCGTTTGAAAATGGTCACCATGGATGAGCTGCATTATGAATGAGACGGAGATAAACAGATGACAGGCCTGACTACATAGTGTTGATGGAAGCTAACTTGTGAGGTATGTACAATGAGTGCATCTTTGTGTCAGCATCTTCATAAGGGCCCTGGACACAAATAAGGTCTCGCCCCTTTATTTGTATCCAGCCAGATTTCAATAACCACACCAGGTGAACAAAACTCAATTATTTACTTGAAAATCTGCGTCTTTCTCTCAGTAACGCCTCCTTCATATACATTACCGCTTGAAATCCAAGGCAGTCACCCACCACACAGATGATCACGTTACTAATGCCTTATTACTAACCTAACAGCTGATTTGTTTTCAACAGAGCTGGACTACCTGATTTAAAGCTTAATGAAGCTGTCTTTACGTCACGTTGCTCTAAGCTCTGGCCTAAAGCCAGATTCTGTTCACAAACACTAGGACGTCAGTCGAGGACACGGATAAACGAAACAGTCGGTAGGTCAAAACAGTTCACTGGAGAGACAAAGTATAATAGTGGTATATTTGCTTTATTTTGCTAAGAAACAAAGGCTTATTGCAAGATCTTCACAAGTACATGTTTTTTTTGTGTTTTGATTGGCATGGCATTGTAGTTTTCCCAGAATTAAACAGGAATTCAACAGTTTTTTCAAAATGTCTGCATAGTTCAATCACTGAGATGTAAACAAAGGCATTCAAAGTGGTTTTATTTTGAAATGGCGCACTATAGAGCAACATACCGACTCATTCCAGTGGTGGCAATGGGAACCAGACATCATGATGTTTTAAAACATTTTATTTTCTATCTAAACCACTTGTGAACCTACATGTGTCTTTTGAGTTTTTGTATGTAATGTTCATGATGGCAAAATAGTGCTAAGTCTGAAAGAAACACATTTTCTTTAGAGACTAACAACACCATTCATGTACCTCTCCACCACAAATGTGGTTTAACATATATTTAAGGGCAAATGGTCATAAAACAATGTCTCAGGCTCCTGAGTGGTGCAGCTGCATAAGTGATGGCCCTGTCATAAGGAGATCAAGGGTTCGATCTCTGGTAATGCTACAGCCATGGCTGGGGAGTCCAAGACTTCTCTATCTCTGGATGGGTAGGACAGCCCTCTCTCTCAGTGCAGTGCTAGTCAGCAAAGGTGCCTGTTAGTTGATGCAAAAGACCTGGTGGTTAATGTTCTCTTTAAAGCACATGCAGCTGTCCAGTGATGTGGCATTAGTGGCAGTTTAAAAAGATGCCGTGGCACTTCACTTGACTCAGAGGAAGCTTGTGTTTGCTTTTGCCCTCCTAACACTGGCAGTACTGTGTGAATGGGGAAGTCCTAAGTGGTGGGTGGAATTTGCTCTGACTAAATTGGGGGGCAAATTGGAATGTTTATGCAAGGAAAAAGTCTCTGACACCAGACAGTGTATTCATAATCATTTCATGTAATAACTTCCTGTGAAATTGCTTTTAGAAACATTAAATGCTTCAAACATCTCGTTCAGTTATGACAGTTTCTCTAGAACGGACCTTTTCACATCCAGCCACTCTGTGGCATTGTTTACATTTTAACTTTTTAAACTTCAGTTATGTAGAAAATGTGAAAAATCAGTGGAATTCTTTCCAGCTTGAAGCTATTTTGAACCAACCATGTGTTCGCATAGTTCACACACACACAGACAGATAAACACACTTTCTATTATGGGCTCTGGCATGAGACTGCCATCTGATTAGTGGCCTTGGAGTTATCCATTTCAGTAGGACAATGTGGGGAGGAGCAGGAGCTTACAGGCCACTCAAACACAACATTACAGACCACACTGCTCTGAACTATTGGGTCTCACAGATTACAGTTTTTTGCCTGCACTGCCTGCCAACCTGCTATAAATGAAAAGCCAGCTCAACTTAAAATTATAAGTCTATGCATTACACAGCTTTTTTTAGGTTAACTCCACTTGAAGACACTAAAGTTGACCCACCTCAAATGTCTTAATGTAGTCAAAAGTTTTAGTAACTCACATTTTTAGTACTGCATCTAAATAAGGTTGTATATACTGTATGTTCCCCACTAGCTAGGACTTTTCACATCACACGGTGCCACCAGGTTTTTCTTCCTTGGGCTCTCGGTTGTGGGTGACTGTGACATTGTTGACATTTGAACTTATAGTCTCCTGATGTTGAGATGAATGCTTGGTCAGCAGTGAAGCTCCTACAATACACTGGGAAAATGAAGCCATTTATAACTGAAAAAGTTAACCTGCACTCTTGGTTTATCTGATGGTTTATCTGAGTTTTACTTTAGTAAACACAATGGTTCTATATAGAACCATGAATATTCAAAGGCCTTTTGCATGAATAAATGGTTATTTGCATTATAAAAGGGTTGATGGAGAATGTGTTGTAGATGGTACTATACAGAACCTTGTTGGAAAGGGTTCTATATAGCAGCCAAAAGGATTCTTCTATTGTTACAGTCTTAACAAGAACCTTTTAGGTGCTATATACAACCCTTTTCAAAAAGGTTCTATACAGAACCATCTACAACACATTCCGAAGAACCCTTTAATGATGCAAACTCTTCAATCATGCTAAGGGTTCTTTGAGTGTTAATGGTTCTATATAGAAAATTTGTCTTCACTTAAAGAACCCTTGGAGAACCCTAAAGTGCAGATTGTTGTTCTATTCATTTATTATTTGATGGTCAATTAACTCAAAATTAGTTTAGGGCAGCCAATAATACTGAAAATTGAAATTATATAGTAAAACTTGGATTTTTAAGCTTTTTTTATGTCTTCCTTGTAATGAGGGAGGTTGAATTGGATTAACTAAAACAAATTTTCAAACAGAACAGTTTTTATATTCCTTGTTCAGTTAACAAAAGTGCTATGTCACTGTGGAGCAGCTGAGCAAGTATTCAACCCCAACATCACAAGATGAATTCAAACCCCAGCAATGTAACAGTCATCCATCACTGAGAGCCCAAAGGAGGAAATGCCTGGTGGCACTGCGTGATGAAGAGTCCCAGTTAGTGAGGAAAGTGAGTTAAGATGTGGGGGACCCTCAAGGGCTTTAGAGAAGGCCTATTGATTCATATGAAATTAAAATAATAATAATAATGAATTCATCCTGCTTCTTGTATTTAAACTCTTCAAGTACTGCAGTAATACTCTTATTTCATTGTTAAGTTTTGGTTGCAAACAAAAAGGTTATGTTCTTGAAGCACCTAACACAAAACCATTGATTTAGGTTTTTCTTAGGCAGATGCGTTCAAGCAAGCTCTCTCATTGGTTAGGACTTCAGGAGCTGAACTGAAGGCCTAACATATCAGCTTAATCTCTAACATAATTAGGAACTGACAGTGGAATTAATCACATTTTGATTCACAAATATTGGGACCAATTTTGTGAGAAAAAACATGTTTTTTTTAAGTCCTAGATGCATTGCAGGCTTTGAGTATGAGTGGCAACCTGACCAGTACTTTTCAGTCAGATGTCAGAAATGAAAAGCATCTCCTTTTTGACCGAATTTGACATTTGTGGCCTGAACTGAAACTAAACTAAAAAGTTTGGGTTGACTCTAAAACTCTCTAAGTTGAGCTGACTTATTTTTACAGTGAGATTATATATGACTGTCTGTCTATATGTGCATTTGTGTTGCTCTGCTGTCTGCTTTTAACCTAAAGCTTTCCTTCACTCCTGCCTCCCGACCCTTCCATGCCCTGTGAGGTGTTTACCAAGTCATGTATTTACACTTAAACAGAGTGCAGCATTGCATGATGGTCAGCATGGACTAGAGGCCCACCCGTGTGGAATGACACTGCTAACACTGAATTCAGCTCCACCTCTACACTGCTCCCGCATAGAAATGTAACTTGTATTCTGCATATTAATGTTGCTTGAGGCTTTATGTTTATATTCAATGTAGCAGTAAATCAGAAAACACATAGATAGAATGCCAGAGACCACCTCTCATGTCATTTCCAGTCAAAACAGCTATTCAGCACAGGTCAGCGATTTTTCCTATATTCCTGAGAAGATCTGAAATAAAATAATCCACTTCCATAAAAAAATAAAGGAAAAAAGTGAAAAAATAGAAGTTTCCCAAAACAGAGTGATTAAAAGATATAGACAAAGTGTGACTCCTAACAACTGTACAAGGTTGACTTGGTAGACCACCAAAACTGTCCACAGCAGGTAAACAGTACTAAAAGCTTTCATTTTTGAAAGAGAGGAGAGAAGCTACACTCTTGCTTCAGATCTGGTGTTTCTGTCTATCCTTCCACTGTGAGAGTACAACACTATGGTTATGAAAGGATGTGTAGCTGTCAAGAAGCAAATCAACCACAGAAGCTGCTGGTGTTCTCTGAGCAAAGGAATGACCACTCCAGGGTCCGGACTTCTACATCTGAAACATTGAATGTGGGATTGTTGGAACATAACCAACTTCTAAGGCTGAACTTTGGAAGTGTGGAAAAATATCCCTGTAGATTATAAACTGTAATAAAGGCAAAGAGAGAAAACACGTTTCATACGTTTCATGCTTTTTGACACTGAAGAACTTATTACTTATTATGTGTTTATTAGCTGTTTTGACTGAAAATGAAATGAAGGGTGGTCTCTGACTTTTGAACAGCACCACAGGTAAATATCAAAGGAAACAATATTGTTTCTGTTCTGCTGACTGCTGTGTTCTGTCAGTTCAGTAATGTTGGAAAGCAAAACCTGAGAAGAATCCAAATGGTTAACATAGACTACTTTATCACTTGTGGCTAAATGACAGATGAAAACAGACAATAAGATTAACTGTAAAACCCTTTAGCTCAATGAGTGCAAATGGGATTACATAAATAAGATTATAATCTCTTTTTGAAAAGAAAACGCCTCTGAGATATTGAGATATCTTCCTCATAAACAGGAACTGGGTTATTTGAACGGTTGCTCTTAAGAGCGGAGTAAACTTCTGGGCTGTAATCTGAGACAATGCACTGCCTCGTGAGTGATAAAATCAAGGTCATGAAACTTGAATATAGAGGGGTTTATACTAAACAATTTTTTGTACAGCTTGAAATCCCGTAGTGTTTATAAACATATGTACAGTCACATATTATCTAGATATTTGGTATATCTTCTCTCTAAGCTGGAGAGGACTACAGCTTTGACTGTGCAGAATTGAATGATCGAGTGCTTTAAAGGAATAATCTGACAATTTTTTGCAAGTTTTTAAAATAATAATTTTTTTGTTTGTAAAGTTAGATCATAACTTGTTCATATTACGATCTAGTAGTTGCGCTGTCATTTCTATCTTATGCTAGAGTTGTTAAAGAATAGAGTGCATGTAATCTAAGAACTCGCTCTGTGCTCTTTTCATTGTTGTTGGTCGACATTTGTCTCTGCCGCTATCGCTAATAAAACTAAAAAGGCTGAGGAATCTTAGAATCTTAGATGCTTTCTAGCTTTATTTCTAGAGCATTAGCTATCAAGCTATTTGGTAAATAATTATATTTAAATTTTCATTGAATATATTACAATTTCTTATCTACTGATTTCTAATTCGCATAATGAATAGAGCATGTGATGCCATTGAACTGTTTTTTTTGTCATCTACAAGACCCGCTGATACTCAAAACTACCCTGTGAAAATGAAAAACTACCGGTTAGTTTCACAGAAGGTTTTGCTGTAGCAGCATGATTATAAAAAAAGAAAAGTTTTCGAATAAATAAATAAATAAAACTACTGAAAATAACATCAAACTGTACCTTTAACATGGTAGCTTCAGTCTTGTGCGGCCCGGTGTGTTTTTAAAGGGGAATTCCACTGATTATTCTGAATTTCAGCATAATTCAGGTGTTGAGATGTCTTAAAGTGATTTTGGTGCAAGTTGGCCCATTGTAGAGAAACGTGCATATCCGGATTTCTGTACAGTGGTGGCGATGGGAACCAGGGGTTCTAAATTTCTAAAGTACAACAATAGCCAGTTTATTTACTACCTAAAATGACAAGCGGACCAGAGTTCATTATGTACCGTTGACAAAGGTAAAAGGTAAAAATCTTTGGGTACTGCTCTGCCTTGCAGCAAGGGTGTCCAATCGGCACAAAGAGCTGATATGGTTATAGGTTTTCGTTCCAACAAAGCAAGAGCTCACATGACCAGTTGTTTGAGGCCTGCAATTGATTAAACAAGTGGAACCAGGTGTGCTCCTGCCTGTTTGGAATGAAAACCTGCCTTATAGTATAGGCCTACTTCTCTGCTGTGAATGATTTTTTAAAATAAAAAACTCTTTTTTTTTGCCAAACTTATCATAACATAACGTTTCAGGCATCATTCATAACCACATCGTATAACAACTTTCTGTGAGGTTATAATGTTCAGATATCTGGTTCCTATCACCACCACTGAGCAATTCTGACTCAGTAAGTTTCTCTAGAACTAAGCGTTTCACATTACACCACTCTGAATGACTTTACCTACTTCTTAATGATTCGATTACTCAGAACTTTTAAAAAAAATAGGTGGAGTTCTCCTTTAAGGAAAACATTGACCTTTTTATTTAACTTAGAATGGTGGCTGTAGACTGTGCAGTGCATCCCAGTCCAAGAGTTCACAGAAGTGTGTGCACTGCGTGCATTGTGTGCGCATGCAATCCTGCGTGTGTACTGAACTCTTATCAGTGTGTGAACACGTTGGCCGGCCGTGAGCTGCTGGGCCTCTCTGCTTCTGCACGTGCTGATCTCACACCCATCGCCCCCGCTGCTTCTGCAGAATCGCCTTCATTTCCAATAAAGAAGCGACTGAGGGGAAAAACCACTAAATACAGGCCACAACAGCACAGCTTAGTACAACATTTGGGTCAGACGTGGGTCATGTGGAAGAGGAGCTTCCAGAGAAAAAGAATAAGTTCGCCATATTGCCTGGTTATCTCTCTGCACAGACCTAAAGCTAGCATGCCCACCAGATGAGTGTTAATGCCAAACGCCCTCTTGTGCTGATCTCAGATCAGCTCATCTGTCTCTCTACAGTCTGAGAACCAGTGAGCTGTACTTTTCTTTGAAGCTAATTCTGGAAACATGTGATTAGCCAGGTTCTTACAAAGTGACATCTAACAGACGTTTGTCACGCTGGCTTCAAAAACTAGCATTATGGTCCTAGGACAGGGCTGGCCAAACTTTTTGTCTTAGGAGACCACTATCACGTTTTGCACTGAGCCTAGGGCCAGAAAAACAAACAAACACACAAAGAGTTTTTATTTTAAACGGAGTGTATAATACTATACTACATTCAGAGGTGGACGAAGTACACAAATCATGTACTGGAGTTAAAGTAGAGATACCCAAGGCAAAATATTACTCCAGTAAAAGTAGAAGTCCTTACTCTAGACCTCAACTTGAGTAAAAGTGCAAAGGTATTTGCCTTCAAATGTACTTAAGTATAAAGTAAAAGTACTAAAAGAGTAATTCTGGCTCTGATGTCCTGTTATCATTTTTATAACAAGACTGGCTTCATGAACTCTTTTCAGGTGAAAGTCCTCCAGCGTCTCTCTTGGTAAACCAGTCTTTTAATAGAACGTCATTAATTAGCGACACTGACGTCTATTAAAATGATCAGAAGCACAAAACACTGAAGGTAAACAGTTTCCATCAGGGAGAACCGAGTGGCTCTGAAATCACTTTTTACACACAAGCAAAGTTTCAGTTTCAGATTTATTTACAACTTAGTTCCAAGTTTAAGTTGAATAAAAACTGGCTTTAAACTCAGGATCACAGATGAGCTCCTTTACTATGTTGATCTGTAGGCGTCTGTTCATAAACATAAACCAGCCCAAACTAATTTACTATAAAATGAAAGTGTTTGTAGAAATTCAGAAAAAAGCCGCGTCAGTCACGACTGCATATGTGGACATATTTCTATATTGTGCTCTATTTACACAAAGTTAGGTTAGTTCATCATTTAGGTGATGTATGTGCTCCCAAAAGCTTTTTTACGCTGCTGCGCTGACGTTGAACCGCGTGCTGCACTGGGTCGGTATGACCAACAGGTCAAAACAAGCTCAGAACAAAGTGACCGCTGGGCCCTGATTGGTGCTCTGGCTTTGCGCTTCTTTTGTTTTGACATGTTACGTTTTTATACACACAGAAACCAAAAGGAACGACAGATTTCTCAAAATGTAGCGGAGGAAAAAGTCAGATATTAGACTCTGAAATGTGGTGGAGTGAAAGTAAAAAGTCGCCCAGAATGGAAATACTTAAGTAAAGTACAGATACAGAAAAAACTAATTAAGTACAGAAACTAATTACATTTACTTAGTTACTGTCCACCACCGACTACATGTTAGTAAAATACCTTTCAAACACAACATTAGAGGGAAAGTAATAATGTATTACATACATACATACAGTACTGTCTGTAAAGGTCAGAGGCCACCCTTCATTTATTTCATTTGCAGTCAAAGGGCCACAGTAAGTACAAGGGGTCTATTTTTCAGTGTCTGGGAAAGAGATGTAAAGATGTCTTTTATGCT
Organism: Pygocentrus nattereri; assembly: GCF_015220715.1. Lineage (NCBI taxonomy): Eukaryota > Metazoa > Chordata > Actinopteri > Characiformes > Serrasalmidae > Pygocentrus > Pygocentrus nattereri. The sequence continues at coordinate 7,210,961 of NC_051211.1, read as the reverse complement.
GCCTGTGCATGAACACAGGTAATGAGGGCCCAGCAGTAATGACACTGTGTTACACAAGAGCAGAGAATAGAAATGGAGGTTTTCACAGCATTTCATACAACATCAGCTGGATGCATTGTACAAGACTGCAAAAGCTGCAGTATGATTTCTAGGAAAGTCTGGTGTGATCATTTAGAAGCATGTGGTGTTATAGGGCTGGAGCATTTGATAAGTTTCCAAGCGAGGTGTGTGTGTGTGTGTGTGTGTGTGTGTGTGTGTGTGTGTGTGTGTGTGTGTGTGTGTGTGTGTGTGTGTGTGTGTGCGTGGTGCACAGATAATATATGATGCAGTGCAGACTGATACACTGTGTTCTGCAGTCTTATCAACATATGCTTGCATGCTGTCATGTAAACACACTGCCTTGCACAGCAACTTCACCGTCTGATCACATACTGCCACCCGCAGGCCAGCTGGAGGCACAAATAAAATATTACAGAATGGAAATAATCCATGGGGGTTCTTTGCTTCAAAGATAACAGTAAGCCCATGGACATTAAAAAGAGGCATCTTTAGAGAAGGTGTAGTTCAGCCTAAGCAAGCTTAACAAGATGAGCAAGCTCCATCACATCATCTGTATGAAACCAATACACAGTCAACCAGATAAACCAAGACATTGAGAAATCAGGTTTTCTGGGGCCTACAAAGCAATGCCTGATCTTTGCTAATGCTCTTAATGATTCTTTAAATGTTTTAGGTAACACATCAATGTATATGGACATTATAATGCTATTGCAATGCCCTTAATTATCCAGTAGCTAGTAATTACCAATCTCCTCGTTTGCTCCATCATGCAAAAAATTAGGTGATTAAAGCATTTTTACCAGAGTAGTTTTATTTCTTTCAGACTTTATAATCTACAGTATTACTGGTGTCCATTATAACATGGCTTAAGCAAGCCAACTGCTATTCATTTACCAAGTCAGTAACTAACCAGCCAAGCCAGTAACTGCTAGATTCCATACAGACCCAATTCTAGTGTATTTTGTATAATATACAAAAAGTTAATCCTAATTAATCCTAGTTATTGCTAAAAAAAGTAGTAATAAGTAGCCAGTTAATTAGCAGCTACTGGCCTAATAAGGCTTAAAAAGGGCATAAGACACCACATGTTGGGTGGAAAATTACGATCTATAATACACAAATAAAAGTGCTGTGTAAAATTCTTCATTTACTCCTGATTTGTACTTCTTAAACAGTTATTGCTTAATAAAGCAGTAATGAGCAGCTAATTTATTACTGATAGCTGGATTATTAACCCTGCTAGAAAAACAGCATGTTCGTTTTAAAAGAACCGAACCGAGTTCTGTTAAAGTGAACCTGGAAGGGAACCCGCTGCAAATGGCCTCAATTCTTTTTGCGCTCACAATGTAAGTGAACTATAAAGAGGCCTTGGTTTTCTCTCTGGTCCTTTGAGATCTCAGACCACTTCTTGTTCACACCACAGCTCCATTAGAGCTGGGACCCCTTTCACAGCCCTCACAGTGTGCACAGCGCTCGCCAAGTGGGCGGCGTTCTCTGATAAATCCGACCTATCAGGTGACGAGAAGAACCACCAGACCCGCCTGCTGCTCTCCCATTGTGCTCCTCACTGAAGCTCCCGTTCTGTTTTCACAATGCGCCAATTATTCGAACCACAAAACGAACAACAACGTTTTTGGGGCCGTTTAGAGGGGTCTGAGTTCGTTTGGCGTGTTCACATAGGCAAAAGGAACCATGACTCGGCGGTCTGAGTCTACTTCAGATGCTGAAACTCTGTTTCATTCAGGTTCACTTGCATGCATTTGTTAAGTTATATCAACAAGAGAAAACTGATTAAATCCAATAACAAGTGAACGAGTGAATTCATGTTTTAAGTGTATACTGGTCAAACAGCATAACCATGCTCAGTGACCAGCTAAACCAGCACAAGACCAGTACTAGAGCACCATAAAACAGCTTAGACCATCTGAGTTCCCTCCGACATGGAAGCCTTAATAGGGGCATTATAAAATCCAGAAAAAACTTCAGTAGAAGGATGAGTATGATAGCTGACCGCAGCTGGCGTATTAAATGAGAAGGCATGAAGAGACAGGAGGGAATCCACAAAACAAAACATTGCATAATAACAGAAGCAGCAGCCTTGAAGCATGAATTTTGTCCACACCTTTTGTCCATTTTTATAGATAACAGCATGTTGTACAGTGTCAGAAGCCACATTAAAAAGTCTATTCATTTGGGGCTACTTAACAACTCTTAAAACGGTTGGAGGCAAGATATTTTAGGGGCGCAGTTGGCACAATGCTATTTTTTTGTGTGTGAGAGTTAGGGAGTGATAACTTGGTCACAGCATAGAAGTTTCTGCAATTGGATACTTCACATTCTGGGCTAGTCTCAACTTTTTTGAACCTGGACACCAAACAACCACAGCTCACACTGAGGACCTGGCATGGGTGCATAATGCTCTTGGCACATATTGATGTTGCGTCATCTATTCTTTTCTGTTGCCACTCAAAAGTTAAATGCACTGTGAGCTCACTGAAATGGAACATAAGACACCTCCATTATTGATATAAAAGAGCTTCAGTAGGTGGCAGTTGATGGCTATATTGCCCCGTTGTGGGATTAATAAAAGTTAACTTGAAACAGCCTCCACAAGATTTTAAAGTGTGTCCCTGGGAATTTATTCTCATTCAGTCAGCATTTGTGTGGTCAGGCACTGGTGTAGGACAAGAAGGCCTGGCTTGCAACTGATGTACAACCCCAATTCCAGTGAAGTTGGTATGTTGTGTAAAACATAAATAAGAACAGAATACGATGATCTGCAAATCCTTTTCAACCTATATTCAATTGAATACACTACAAAGACGAGATATTTAATGTTCAAACGGATAAACTTCATTGTTTTTTGCAAACATTCACTCATTTTGAATTTGATGCCTGCAGCACGCTCCAAAGAAGTTGGGACAGGGGCGTGTTTACCACTGTGTTACATCACCTTTCCTTTTAACAACACTCAATAAGTGTTTGGGAACTGATGACACTAATTGTTGAAGCTTTGAAGGTGGAATTCTTTCCCATTCTTTCTTGATGTACAACTTCAGTTGCTCAACAGTCCGGGTCGTATTTTGCGCTTCATAATGTACCACACATTTTCAGCGGGAGACAGGTCTGGACTGCAGGCAGGACAGTCTAGTACCCGCACTCTTTTACTACGAAGCCACGCTGTTGTAACACGTGCAGAATGTGGCTTGGCATCGTCTTGCTGAAATAAGCAGGACGTCCCTGAAAAAGACGTTGCTTGGATGGCAGCAGATGTTGCTCCAAAACATGTATGTACCTTTCAGCATTAATGGTGTCTTCACAGATGTGCAAGTTACCCAGGTCATGGGCACTAACACACCTCATACCATCAGAGATGCTGGCTTTTGAACTTTGCGCTGATAACAATCCGGACAGTCCTTTTCCTCTTTGGCCCAGAGGACACGACAGTTTCCAAAAACAGTTTGAAATGTGGACTCGTCAGACCACAGGACACTTTTCCACTTTGCGTCAGTCCATCTCAGATGAGCTCGGGCCCAGAGAAGCCGGCGGCGTTTCTGGGTGGTGTTGATATGTGGCTTTCACTTTGCATGGCAGAGTTTTAACCTGCACTTGTAGATGGAGCGACGAACTGTGTTCAATGACAGTGGTTTTCTGAAGTGTTCCTGAGCCCATGTGGGAATATCCGTTACAGAATGATGTGGGATTTTAATGCAGTGCTGCCTGAGGGATTGAAGGTCACGGCCATTCAGTGTTGGTTTTCTGTCTTGACGCTTACTTGCAGAGATTTCTCCAGATTCTCTGAATCTTTTGATAATATTATGGACTGTAGATGATGAAATGCACATTGAGAAACATTTTTAAACTGTTGAACTATTTGCTCACAGAGTTGTTCACAAAGCGGTGAACCTTGCCCCGTCCTTACTTGTGAACGACTGAGCCGTTCAGTGATGCTCCCTTTATACCCAATCATGACACTCACCTGTTTCCAATTAACCTGTTCACCTGTGGAATGTTCCAAACAGGTGTTTGAGCAAATCAAATAAAATGTATCTGTATAACACTTTTAACAACAGATGTTGTCACAAAGCAGTTTCACAAAATTCCAGAAAAGACAAAGTTTTAACAAGAATGTAAAAACCCCCCGGTGAGCAAGCCAGGGGTGACGGTGGCAAGGAGAAACTCCCTCAGAACTGAGGACGAAACCTTGGGAGGAACCAGGCTCACCAGGGGGGGGACCCATCCTCCTCTGGTGAAACTACCTACAAGTGATTATACTACTAATGTTAATATCAGTAGTATTAGTAGTAGTAATAGCTAGGAGTCTATGAGAACATCAGTGTAGGGTGGGCAGCTAGTCCAAGGTAGGTGGTGGTAGCTGGGGCATGGGCAGCTGGTCTAAAGTGGGTAGCAGGAGGGCTCGACAGTCAGTCGTCCTTCAGTGTCCGGCCGGACATGTGGGCGGTTGTATACTCGGAAAAAAGGCAGGGAGAGGGAATTAGTTTTATTCTGTCTGTTTGTACGTAAAACAGGGAATGTGAACATTTCCAGAGTGTGGCTAACGACTCCGGCAGATCTGACTATGACAACTTAACTAAAAGGAGAGAACCAGAAGGACACACAGACACGAGAGCACTGCACTGAAACAGTTGGGCATCCCTCTGCTCCACCGTCCACAAACCTGAGTGACCGCGTGCGAGCAGCGGGACGACAGCACCAGCGTCTCAGTTTACTATAATTCCCTGTGTCCATGGGCCCCTGGATCTGCTGCCTTTATCTAAGGGGGAACATTAACTACCAAAAGATAAGCTGAACAAGTGAGTTTTCAGCCTAGTCTTAAAGATTGAGACTGTGTCTGAGTCCCAAACATTTTCTGGAAGATCACTCCAGTGAGAGGGGGTTTGGGGGCTTTATAAGAAAAGCTCTTCCCCCCAGCTGCAGCCTTATGAATTCTAGGAACTATAAATAAGCCAGCACTCTGGGATCTGAGTAGTTGTGATGGCTCATAATGGGAAATAAGGTCTTGCAGGTACTCAGGGGCGAGCCCATGTAGGGCTTTATACGTCAAGAAAAGAATTTTATAATCAATAGTGAATTTAACAGGCAGCCAATGAAGTGATGAAAGCACTGGACTGATATGATCAAATTTTCTAGTTTTAGTGAGGACCCTGGCTGCCGTGTTTTGGACTAGTTGAAGTTTGCTTAGATTCCTGCTTGTATATCCTGACAGTAGTGCGTTACAGTAGTCTAGCCTGGAAGTAATAAAGGCATGTACTAGTGTTTCTGCATCACGCAGGGATGGGGCATTTCTTATCTTGGTAGTGTTACGAAGATGTAGAAAAGCTGTCCTAGTGATGCTGCCTATGTGTTGATTGATGTGCCAATTTAGGACCCATAAGAAGAACCTCTGTTTTGTTACTGTTTAGTAGAAGGAAGTTCCATAACATCCAGCATTTCACGTCTTTTACACAGTCCTCTATTTTCTTTAATCTGTATTTGTCATCAGGCTTGGCTGATATGTACAGTTACGTATCGTCTGCGTAGCAATGAAAGTTAATGCCATGGTTACTTATAACTGTGCCTAACGGTAACATGTATAGTGTAAATAATAATGGTCCTAAAATAGAGCCTTGGGGAACTCCAAATCTTACTTTTGAATAATTGGAAGATAAATTGTTTACACTGACGAACTGATAACATTCTGTTAGGTAAGACTGGACCCATGATAGGGCTGTCCCTGTGTTTCCAACCATGTTTTCTAACCTTTCTAAGAGAATATGGTGGTCTGTTGTATCGAAAGCTGCACTGAGGTCAAGTAGCACTAACAGGGATACGTAGCCTTGATCAGAGGCAAGAAGATCATTAGTTATCTTAACTAGAGCCACCTCAGTGCTGTGGTGTGGCCTGAATCCAGATTGGAATGTTTCATATATGTGGTTCTTATGAACTAAGTTGTTGGGCCACAGTTTTTTCTAAGATCTTAGATATAAATGGCAAGTTAGAAACAGGCCTGTAATCAGACAATATGCCAACATCAAGATTTCGTTTCTTGATCAGAGGTTTGATAACTGCTAGTTTAAAAGCTTTGGGAACATAGCCCAGACTAAGGGATGAGTTTACTATAGTTAAAAGAGGGTTTATAATAACTGGAAGTACTTCTTTGAGTAATTTTGAGGGAATTGCATCGAGTATGCAGGTTGTGCAATTTGCAGAGGAAATAATCTTCTCCAGCTCTAGCTGTGGGAGTGGGTGAAAAGTTTCCAGGCTCTTTTCTGCAACTGTTTTGTTTTATATCAGCCAAGTCAGATGACAGTCAAGTAGGATTTAATACTGTGGGTTGAATTTGTTGTCTAATATGTTCAATTTTATTATTAAAGAAGTCCATAAAAACTTCACTGGTGAGAGTTGCTGGGATTTCTGGGCTTTCCCAGCATACCTCAACTTTCCCAGTCTTTTTTTGCCCCTGTCCCAACTTCTTTTTTAAACATGTTGCAGGCATCAAATTCAAAATGAGTGAATATTTGAAAAAACAAAGTTTATCCGTTTGAACATTAAATATCTTGTCTTTGTAGTGTATTCAATTGAATATTGGTTAAAAAGGATTTACAAATCATCATGTTCAGTTTTTATTTATGTTTTACACAATGTCCCAACTTCACTGGAATTGGGGTTGTACCAAATCATTCCAAAGGCGTTCGGTGGGGTTGAGGGCAGGGCTCTGTGCAGGCCACTTAAGTTCCTCCACAGCAAACCCTGTCAAACCAGTTTGTGTACAGAGGCAGTCATACTAGGACCGTAACAGGCCTTCCTCAAACTGTTACCATAAAGCATATAATTGTCTAAAATAGCCTTGTGTGCTGTAGCATTAACATCACTGCTACTAAGCTAATGTCGATTTGCATGAGCATGCCTCGCTGGCAATGCTGGACTACTTCCCCACTGCCACAATCAGTTTATTAGATAATTATTAGTTTGAATAAACTCAATTTATTAAAAGTGAAACAGATTGAACAGAGGTAATAAAGGTGTATGTATCAACTGCATCAATGTTTAGTTACAGTGTGTTTGTCACAGTCCATGTTTGTAGTACAATCAATGAGGGAACACGTCCGACCTAATGACTCCAGCCTCGTCGTTGAGAATTAGTACGATTTTGTTCTAGCTAAAACTTTTCTACACTGAACCTTTTTTGTCTTTACATTATCCACATATTTCACTTAACATCTTTTGCTTAGTATAAAAAAGTGATTTCTGGTGAAGGATTTCTTGTCAGAACTGCCTACCAGTGTTAAAAACATATTAAACACTTGAATAAAATTAAATTATTAACTTGAAGAATATTTATTTATAAAGTGAATTTACTATTGTCTATTTACAGAGCCTTAATACGTGAAATGTATAACCTCCTTTCATATAAACATCAACATATGTACAAATCTATGTGTACTTATTCACCATTCAACAATTTTATACAGTAATACAAATGTTCATAGCATGTTCGATTTGACCAGTATTCCATGTTGTATACAGCTGCAGGTAAAATGTCTGGAATGGTAATGCATCTTACATAAAGCCCTAAACAGGGTTGTGATTATTGCTCACTTTTTGGACTACATCTATAGTTATCATGTTTAAAATGCTTCTTATAGTAAGCAAGTCTTTCACATTTATGCTTTGAACAGATTTAAAGCTAGATATTTATGGACTGACGAGGTTGGTAATTTTCATGTTATGAAGCTTTTTGGTAAGGTAAGGCAAGGCAGTGTACTGGCACTTATTTGGTCCTTAAATACCTGGGATCCAAACAAACAAACCAACCAAAAAAAACAGCCTGGATACTGACATAAGATAAATATAAGTATGGCAAACATCTCTGCAGATGCAGTGAGAATCAGTGCAACTGCATGTTTGGAAAGAGCTACATGTTTTCTGCTTGTACAGCTGTATGCAAAAGTTTGAATATGAATACCCCCAGTGAAATCAGAATTACAAGCAACACATCCTGTACAGGGAAAAAACTTCAAATGTGGCACGCAAATTAAGTATATAAAAATATTCCATAACTTTTGCACAGGTGATTTTGGATTTTAAGATTTTAAATTCAGAAAATACTGTAATTGTACACTAAAATGTCCAGAGGCGTTTTCTCTGTAGAGGATGTGTTAACTTATTTTCAACAATACAAATTGACCAGGGGTACCCAAACTTTGCACATGACTGCATGGTACTTTGGAGCTCACTTTTATTATATCTATTCACAGCATTTCATAACTGAATGCAGGTTCAGGCTCCCCTGAGTCACCAACCAGCAGTCACTTACTTGGATAGATCAGATAACAACAGTGTCACATGTTAACTGTCACAATATGTTTTGGCAAGTGCATTGTGTCCAATATGCTATACAAAAATACCATTTTGTTTTTAAGAGAACAGTCCAGTAGTTTGTTCCCACTGAGGACTCTTGAGACTTGCTCAAGGCTCCCATAATAGTGGATGAGAATACTCTCACCCCAACACAAAGCTGATCGACAAGAACAGAATTCAAATTGAAGTTTTCAGAAGGATGTCCTTTATAGTCTTGATAATGCATAGAACAGCCAATCCAGGCCAACCAAGAAGCAATGGTGTACATCCCGGGTCCCTCCCATAGCCTCTAGGACAATTTAGCACAATCCTGTGGAGCTAACTGTCTCTAGCCTGAGTGTCTGCCTTGGTAAACACAAACTGCTTGGACACGAAGAAAGGTTTCTGAAATTTGGTGACTTAAGCATGGTATGGACAAATGTGAATCTGTGATTGGTTGGCTCATATTAGGCCAGTGATGTGTAGCTGTACAGACAAAAACAGCTGTTTGACTTTGGAATAATACCAAGTGTTGGAGATGTTACACAATAATGTACAAGTTAGCTCTAACCCTCATCAGGTCTGTGCGATATGGGCAAAATATCATTATTAATACAGCATTAATGAATCCTTGATTTTAAATTGGCCTCTGTTATTGTTGACCAAAATTATTTATGTTTGTTGCACTTTGTGACTAGTCAGGAAGCTTACAGCATACAAAAACAAGTCATTTATGAAAATCTGGTCAAGGCCAGAACTTGAGTTACCATCCTCAACTAGATCTCTGTGACTGACTGAAGTTCTGTATTTCTCCATACTCAATTGCACTCCTCATGTACCATTAAATTAAGCTGTAAATATGGCCATTTAGTAGTGCCCGAACACAAAAGTGGTCAACAGTTTCAGATTCCTGGGGTCAGGGTTTAGCCTCAGGGATTGATGGCATGACACTCAGGCTGAGTGGCTCATCTGGGACGGAAGATTTCATTAAACTCGTTGAGGATGAGCTCCACTATCTGGTTCTGGAAGACCATGTGGACTGTGATGTTGCCCGACTCTTCTTCAGGTCTGAGTAGGGTGGGGCCAAACACTATAGCCATGCTCTGGACAGACATACGGTTGGAGTCCCCATGTTCAATCACCCTGCAGGACAAAGGAAGAGGTCAGGAAAGTGGAACACGCTACCAGCTCCATAATTACTAGCACCTTTGGTAAAGGTCATGAAAAAATGTCTGAGATAAGTGCAATCTCATTCTGAAAATGTAGAAGAAATGTATCTTTTAATTGAAGTAAACTTAGTCTAAGACATGGTCTAAACTTAGTCTAAGATGCCCTTATTTAAAAAAGTATATATATTTTAAACAAAATAATGCGTCTCTCAACTACTGGCAACCACTGAAAATTCTGTGACCAAAAAAAAAACACCAAAATGTAACGGAAGTATGTTGCCATGTCTCTTAGTCATTCATGAAAATGGGGAAGAAGACAGAACACACAAATAAAATGAGACAAAACCACATACATCAGGGAACGGCTCAGAAAAATAGCTACATGCCTAAAATGCCCAAATCTACTATTAGGACAGTAAGAAGATTAAAACAACCAGAGCTACAGTTAAGGGTCTGGAAGTGTATTTTGCTTACATGCAAAGTGAAGAGGACTGTTACAAGGGCAGAACTTTCTCAGAGGACCACAGTTGGAGATTTGCAGAATAGCATGATAGCATGTTGTGGTCCATAACTACAATTAGATGCCACCTCCGTGCCAAGAAACTAGTTGGACAGTGTGCCAGAAGAAAACCTCATCTAACCACAAATGTAAGTGCCTGGAGTTTGTTAGATAGACATTACTGAAACTTTGACTGGAACTAGGTTCCTTGGTCAGATGAGACCAAAAAAAAAAAAAAAAAAAAGAACTTTTTGGCAACAAACATTCAAGACGTAGTTGGATCATCCATTAAGACAATGATCTAAAACATACATCCAAATCTACACAACAGTGGTTCAATGATGAGAATAAAGCTTTTGACTTGGCCATTCCAGTCCACTGACACTTCTGCTTAAATTTACTTCACTTAAAGACTTTTTCACTGTGAGACTGAGCTAATTAACCACCAAGATACATTTTACCCATCATTACCAAGGGTTCTAATAATAAAAGAGATGACTATAAATGGCTCATAAGACCTTGAGAGTTTATGTAAACTTTGCTAAAGAATGACTAAGGAAAGAACTCGCAGAATGTAATGGTGCCATGTAATAAAGAACATTCATTGTTTATTATATGAACGTTTTAGCAGAGTTGGCTTACTTTCGTAGGTGCTTAAAAAGCACTTCCATGGTGTTGTGGTTGGGCAAAGGCAATGCTCTCACAAGGTCCTGCATGTATGAAACCTTCTGGCTGTAGTCAGTGATTTCTGTAAAGCAAAAAAATAAATAAATAAAAAATGTATATACACACACACACACACACACACACACACACACACTGTATGTTTACAAGGCACAATCAGCTTCATGAGGAGCCTCTAAGTTGATAAACTACTTTGTTTGATCTATGACTATTTGGGAATAAAGATACACCTAATTTTTAAAAAGGCTGATACACAGAAATGGATTTCTTGCACTTCCCCTTTTCATTCAGGCGCTGAATTTCTGAGCTCCAAAACGGATTATTTTGAATGTTTAATGTGAACATATAAATTTGATCTAAGCTACTCTGTAGAAGAAGAAGGCAAAGAAATTACTACTGTGGTGGTTCACTCACTAATGGCAGCAAGGAACTTGTCAAAGAAGCTATAAGGGAACAGAGGCTCGGGAAGCTCCCTGAAGAAAAGCTTCAGTGCTCCAGCGATGACATGTATTTCTTCCCACTGACCATCATCCAGATCCAGATCCTCCTCTAAAATACAGACACCAGGCATGATGATATGGACAGTTTGCAGATGGAATAAATATGTTATTGTGTTTACTATGACGGATTCCATGTATGTGTTGCACTGTATGTCAGTTAGTATTGACAAAAATGTGTGCTCATTTACCGTGATCAGCTTTGTGCCGAAGCTTCTGGATGACTGCCAGGTTCCCGCTTACTCTGTAGATTCCATCAACGTTTATACCTGTTCAGCGTAAGAGCATGCAGAGCAATTTTAACAGTAATAGTCACTTACATGGGCAATGAGCATCTTCCTTTTATTGGTTCATCTTACCTAATCATATGCTAAGATTTGTTCTGACTGTTTGAGTAACCAAAGTATTTAAAATCACTGGAGAAAACTCTAGAAGGCCATAGCAGCCTACCTCTTCTCTCCACTGCCTTTATGCATTTTTCAACAAATCTGGGCACGTTGGTGTTCTCCCGATGACACAGCGTGTCCAAGTGACAGCCAAAGACGTTGTCTAAGAGAAGAATGAGTTGAATACACAGGCAGAAACAAAGAGTTATGCACTGCTATCTTGCTGAACAGGTAAATTACTTTTAAAGTCCCAGGTAACACAATGTAAAATATTTTTTAAAATCACAAAAAAAAAAAATCTATTATTTTAAAAGGTAGCATCAAATTATTTGCATGATATTAAAATTGAGTGTTTAAACAACCAGCAAAGTTTAATGAGAAAAAAAAGATGGAAACATTATACAACATTGCTTAAAATCACTTATCAGAACTGTCTTTGTGTGGTGCTAACATTCTTATGAGACTGTGTGACCGACATCCCTTAGAACAGCACTTCTCTGCTATGTCACTGAAGAAGAACTAGACACAACGGTGAAAATGAAGTGAAGAGAAATGAGTGAAAAAAGCTCATAGGTGATGTAGACCCCGCTGTGACCGCGGCTCGCTAGAAACATCCAGCTTTTATGGGTGGTTGGTTAGTGTAGTGGTTAACACCTCTGCCTTCTACACTGTAGACTGGGGTTCAATCCCTACCTGGGCAAACACCCTACACTGTACCAATAAGAGTCCTTGGGCAAGACTCCTAACACCACCTTGGCCTACCTATGTAAAATGATCAAATTGTAAGTGGCTCTGGATAAGAGCGTCAGCCAAATGCCCTAAATGTAAATGTTTTATATGGTGACATCTTAAAGAAGGGGAAGTTCTTATTCACTTTACTGTGTCCACTGTGCATCCACTGCAACACTGAGATGGCAATTTGCTGACTGAATGAACAGATGAATGGACACTCATTTCTTTTCATGCATGTAAAGTTTTGTGAGCTTTCTCTCTGCAAGTTTCTCTGACTTGAACACAGAGAGGAGGAGACCATTGGGGAACACTTTTTTTTTTTTTAAAGATATTGGGGTGGGACGACCCATATCAGCTTTGTGATTGGTGAAGTTACGGCTTATGTGCACAAACCAAGATGAGCACAATCCATTTTACATTGAGAAAGGAAACCATTGGCAAAAACACATTGGCCCTTTACTGGACGATGCAGTTATTTACATATACTTTGTACATATATATTGTGTGCCCACAAGAGCAAGATTACCCTACTTAGAAAGAAAACACAGATTTAAGTTCCCTGGTGCTTTAAAGATTTTAAAACAAATGGTATCGAACTGCTCAGCTGTGCTGTTATTCATTCTTGGTTTAAAATAACCAATGGCACTTAACATGGGTAAAGCATCTTATAGCATACTCACATTTGATGTAGCCCTTGTCTTTGACAGACTGCAGCGTGGGTCTTCTCTGGAGGAACTTGCGCAGCTTTGTGCGAACGCGGCCCTGGTCTGTGTCTGCAGCAGCTGTGGAACTCTGCCTCACAGCTGGGTGAAAATACACCACAAACGAATGCTTAGAATCATGACTAGGGCCAATCCTAGATTTAAACTGTCTGCAATGGGGAACCTACATTTTAAACAGTTAAAGCTATTGGTGTCCAGTTTCTTTACTTTTTGTGTATTTAAGTGTTTGGTTGTATGTTTGTTTTACACAGTACAAATGTATCTGTCATACTTACCAGTGCTCTTCTTCTCTCTGTCATTAGGTTGTGGGGATTTTTCCATTACTTCTTCTTCCTCTTCCTCTGAGTAATGGTCATGATCCTATAACCATGCAGTTAGTAGTTATTTTCAAGAATGTAATGATCAACTCTGTGTCTTTTTTTCAGGAAGCTCCAACGTCTGTATGCATGTCCACCTCACAAAAAACAAAAAAGCTCTGATATACAGTACTGTACAAAAGTCTGAGACCTCTGTATTTAATGTCTAGTCTCTAGCTATTAAGAACAGAAAAGCAGAAGCAGCTTCCATTGTTTTAAGCAGACTTGCATTCAATTTTTCAAAGAAATCTGAAATTTTTTTTTTTTTACACTTTCAAAGTTCAATCTTAGAAGTTGGTTGCATTATTTTGCTTCTGATGATGCAAGTAATCCTACACACATTCAGTGATTTTGAGGTCTGGATTCCGCGGTGGCCAGTCCATCAATCTGAGAACACCAACAATTTTTTCTTTCTGCAAATCATCTTCTTTTGTCTATTTCATATTTCTCTCCTTTTTGAAGACTACATATCTTTTCAGACCCAAAGGGTACATTGTCTTCACAGTGAAAGGATGGACAGGAGCACCTGTGGATTTTTCCTGATCTAAAGCAAGACTAGAGCTTTATTTTCTCCTGTTTCTCAAAGATGAAAGCTGTAAGTGCTGTTTATCTGATGGTGACAATTTTTGTGTTCTACCAGGTATAGTTGCTAGGAGTCCCATTTTCTGTGCATCTTTTTTTGAAGTCCAGTTGGGAAACTCAGAAATATCTCCTGAAAAAATAAATAACTTTTACTTAATGGTCGTTTTGACTGGACATTAAATTAAGGCAGTCACTTACTTTTGCATAATACTGTACAGAATAAATGTTCTCTCATTAGGTGAGTGGTTGAGGTACAAGTAATTTTCTGGTGGATTTAATCCAACTCTGGTGGGTTTAATCCTGCTTTTCACTTATTTTCCTTTGATTTTCTCCTTCCTTGTGAATGCAAGTGAATTATATTACATCTAATCTCCTCAGAAATATCTCTTGAAAAATGAACTTGTACTTAAAATCTGTTTTGACTGGATATTAAATAAATGAAAGGTGGTCCCCGACATTTGCACAGTACTGCACACTTTATGTCCAATAGTTTGTAGAAACCTGATGCTTCAACATTTCTTCTGAAATTATGGGTTTAATAGGGTGTGTATAAACTGTGTATGTGCAACTGAAGGCCTGTGATAGCTTTAAAGTAACTGAATTCAACTATTAGAGGGGCCATCTGGATACTTTTACCCATACAGTGTATTATACAGGATGAGATGATATAATACTAAACATGAGGGCTCTCTCTCACCAGATGCTTGATGGTATCCTGGATGATCTTCTGCCAGTCATGGATGATGCTGTCAGTGTCATATTGCATCAAATACTCTGAGCCATGGCGGGTTTTTAGCTGCAGGGGAAAATAAACTACATTACACTTGTAATACTAAAAAGTTCAAGATGCAAAATACTTGTTAGAAGAATCACCACTCTGAAGGCAAATTAAGCTTTATAGTAATTTAATAATAAATTCTAAGACCAATTGTTAAATATCTTTCATAGTGCCTACTGTAGTACCCAAATAAAGCTCTCTGACACCATCATTCAGTAACTAAAATCCAAGTAAAATACAAAACAATAGTAAAATATCTATCAAAGAACAGCCACTTGACTTTTCATAGGAAAATTGCACACTACACGTTCATAGACATTAGCTTCCATAGCGTACCTCGAGAACGTTCTTCTTGCTGGATTTCTCTTTAGATGCCCAGTAGACCGTGGCACCCTTCAGCTCCACAGTGTACTCTGGGACAATCTGATTGGTCTTCGTCTGTAACAAGTAATGACAAGTAACATGAGAACTGCGTTGTGTTCGCAAAAATACTCGCAATGGTCAAGTTAAAGTATTCAGCTATGTACAGTGCACAGAACTCAAGTCAAAAATGCAGTGAGGGGTGTATTACCACATTTCCACCAGGTGTGGATTTGGGGTCTTTGTAGAAAGTGAGAATGCCTCCATGAAGCACGGTCCATGACTGTGCCCAATTCTTCCTGTGAAAGAAATACATTTTTTTTTTTTTTTTAAAGAATCTCGTAGAACTTATCCCTTACGCCTGTTGGGCAAAAACATACATACATATACTGTGTGTGTGTGTGTGTGTGTGTGTGTGTGTGTGTATATATGTGTGTATGTATGTATGTATGTATGTATGTATGTATGTATGTATATCTCTGCAGTGGTACTTTAAGGACTTTACTATACCTCAGTTTTTTCCCATTATCTGCCACTTTGGTCTTGTTGAGAATGCCAGCCTTCTCCAACAGTAAAGCCTGGAAAGGGCAGAAGAAAGAGAAAGTTCTAGAAGGTTATTATACAATATACAGCAGTGTGCAAAATGAGGCATGTGAGGCAGTAAGCATATATTTAAAAAAAAAAAAAAAAAAAAAACCACTAAAATTAGAATAAATAATACATTCTTAATTTGTGTGTGTGAGTACGCTAGCAAAACCATTTACAAAGCACTCCTCATGCATTTACAAAGCACTCCTTACCATCCAATACCTACTTTACCTAATCAATACTTCATTAAATTAAATCAGGTGTGCTGTTGTCATGGCTGGAGTGCAGCAAAAAGTCAAGACGCAAACCAGAGTTCTAACTGTATTATTCTAACTAACATATTAATATTTTTTTAAAAAAAACAATGGTTTATTGTACTTATGTTCATTTGTATTTATTCTAACATTATATAAATACAAATATTTAATTAATTAATATACTTACTGCCAGGTTGTCTTGGAGCCTACAACTTTTGCACACTGCTGTGTGTGTGTATGTGTGTTTGTGTCTTTTCAATGGTAAGTGCCATACTTTGACAACAGATCAGAGCACAAAAAGAACAAAAAAGTAAAGGATTTTTGTTCATACAAATTTGATTACTTGATTAAAGCATTTGCTTTTGGTTTTTTAAATAAAAATGCAATATAAAACCACATGCCACAGATAGAAAGTGGGCTTTCAGACCGACACGACAATGTCAATGAATGAGGCAACCTTTCATTTATCTTACTCACCCCACTTTCTGTTTTAGGGAAAATATCAATCCATTAAGCAAGTAATCAAACTCAAAATGAAAGCTTAGTGGTATTCCCAGTGACATTTACCATGTTAGATTAGGCAAATGAAAGAACACTTTACTGAAGCACAAAGCCAATGACAAACACATGCATCCACAAAACAGCCACACTGAAGATGAAAATGCGCTAATAAAGAGTGCAGGGTAACAATGGCAGAATGGTTTCAAATGCAGGATTTGATGCCATCATAGACCTGTTTTCTAAGAATTGAGTTCTAATCTTTTATTTCCAAGAGAATAGCTTTCTGTCCCAAAAGTTCTCCTAGGGAAGTATTTTGGGTATTCCACCACTGTTACCATGGTTACGTATAAGTGTATTGTTACCAGGGGTTAATTACAAGCATATGAGACGGTCCATGACTTGTGTTAGTACTGTTAATCTGAGCAAAAGCTCAGTTTCCCATAAACCCTTAGGACACTGAAGATCTAGACAATCAGGCCCATAGAATTATAACCAGGGCCATTCTATTTCAATCTAATTCTACGCTCAGGCTGTGGACCTGCACGCACATGATGGTGATGATGTGCGTCTGTGCTGGATAGGTTCCTCCTCTGTCTCAACTTGTCCTCCTTTCAGGGAAAACAAAACAGTGTTGGGACACTCTCAAAATCCCAAAAAAGTTCACTCTGAGTTTGTGCCACAGTAGGAAGAAGTAGGAATGAAAACATCAGAAACAGAAGTAAGAGAATGGTTCTTAAATGGTAGTATTGAACATTACTGTAGAAAACAATAAGTAATGATGGTGAAGAAGTGAGTTTAATAGGCTGATGAATTTGCATCATGCTATGGCTATGGGTGGAGGAAAGATGCTGCTACTTGCCTGATGATGAATCTCCGGTGAATTTCCTGTGCTTGACGGATCACTAGCTAAATCTGAAGCAATACTCCGGTGGCTTGGGAAAAACTTCTGCTGTAAGGAAAGTCGAAGGGTAGAGAAGTGAGGTGATGGAGATGCCTCAGGGCTTCATCAGGTCAGAAGTTTCCTTCAGCCTATGAGTCACTGTTACTAAGTAATGGACTGTCTAAGAGTTTATGCTTATCCTGTGATCTCTACCGCACTTAATGATCTGTGCAGATCTTCAATAAATCTGCTAAAGCACAAGTCATATCTGAAAAGAACGTGATAAATGTTACAAAGCAAAGAGAGAAGAGTTTATAAGGAAATAGCGACCAGAGTAAATTGTTATGAAAGGAACTACAATGTTCCTTATTAACTATTAATAAATGCTAAGGGGGACTTAGTATTACTGTGCATATAATATTGTGCTAACCAGTGCTATTTAACATTCACTCATTCTATTAACACTTTTGTGGTAAAATAATGCTTCAGTTTCTACTGTCTGCTGCAGCTCATGTTAGCTTATTATTGTTATTGCTCTTGGTGGCTGATAACACACAGTACTGTGCAAATGTTAGAGACCACCCTTCATTGATTTATTTAAATTCAAAACAGCTGTACAAGTTATCCATTTTTCAGGAGATATTTCTGAGAGATTAGACATAAGACAATTCACTTGCATAGAGAAGGAGAAAGCCAAAGGCAAACATGTAAAAAAGAAGAAAAAAAAGATTGTAAAACTAGAAAAGATATAAAGCCAATAGGACTCTTAACCATCATGCATGACCTGGCAGACAACCAAAACTGTCCCCATCAGATAAACAGTACTTAAAGTCTTAATAGAGAGGAGAAAATCAAGCTCAACTCTTGCTTCAGATCTGTTAAAAGCAAAAAACATTGGTGTTTTTGTCCATCCCCTCTACTGTGAGACGACAACGATGTGTAGTTGTCAACAAGCCCTTAGTGAGAAAAGGACATTTTTCAAATCAGACCAAGAAGCTGCTGGTTTCTTAGGACAATAGACTGGTCACCCCAGACCCCAGGCCATCACTAAATGTGTTTGGCATTAATTATATCATAAGAAGCAACCAACTTCTAAGACCGAAAATGGAAGGTGTGGAAAAATATCTCTGCGGATTTCTTTGAAATAACTGAAAGCAAGTCTCCCAAAAAGAATTGAAGCCGTGACAAAGAAAAAATGTAATACTGAAAACATGAAAGGTGGTCTCTGACTTTTGCACAGTACTGTAGGTCTAATCAGTACAGGACACTTTGGAGGTTGCTTGCTCACCGTATCCTCATGTGAGGTGTTGAACTGGCCTATGGTGTGTCTCCAGTTTTTCAGGACAGGCTGAGCATCTGGCTCCACACCATTCCCCAGTGGTGGATGTCCAGATGGAGCTGAAGCCTTCAGTCAAAGTTCACATAGATTTTATGGACTTATAGGCTTTATGAAAGGTTACTGTTCATAACAGGCTCAAAGAAAATCCAATGAAACAAATCTGACATTACAGATTAGCTTTGAAACTTAAGTGTCAATACTCTGAAAAACAAGCAGGATCATAAGAATATAAACTTGGACTGAATGAAATTTAGAAAGTAAAAGTTTTTAATATTTCCAGTTGAATTCTGAGTATGAATTTCCTATGCATGCGCACATACCTCTGGAAGGGTCCACTGAGACTTGGTGCCATCTTTTAAGTAGTAATATGTCTTGCCTTTGTCATCCTTTGATTTGATCCACTGTAGAAGGGAACAAGTGTTATGGAGTTATTCTATATTATAAACACAATACAAACAATAATACATCGAAGACAAAACTGAAGTATTCCTAACATTGTGCCATCAGTTCTGATGGTGATAGTAATACCAAACTTGACCAACAGATGGTGCCATTCAACAGGTTTAGAATGCTCACCACGAGTTGACTGACTTTTGAGCCAGTGTGATAAAATGCAGCCCGCTTGGTTTCAAGCTTTTAAGCCTGGCATGTCAGTTATGAAAGTATTCAACGCAGGGTAGAGGGTGTTAAATTATCAGTAAGCTTTGCATCTACACATCCAAATTTTCAGAAAGGGGCACGCAAAAAGGTAACCAGTATACATCTGAACACCACATACATCGCATTGGGATCTCTTGGTAACCTAATAGTACCATAAGAATAAAGATGCAAGCTAAAGGCTATAAGGTTCACAGTTAAAAAGTAGGAAGCCTCAGTTATATCAATCCAAACAAAAAGGTATCCAGTATTCATCTGAAGAAAACATATAACACTGAGATCACTTGGTGGCACAATAGCACTTAAAAGCTAAAGAGATAGTCTAAAGCCTATAAGGATCATAGTTTAAAAGTGAGAAGCCTTAATAGTAGTGATAGCAGTAGTTATCCAAGCAAGTAGGCAGCCTTACATCCGATTCTTCGGTTCTGAGTGTGTGTTAGAAGTGACTGTGCCTGGTTACAACTGCTAACCGAAGTTGGAACTTGTAGCTTTGTATGTACCGTTTAGATTTTGAAAATGTATTTCCGAGTTAATTTTTAGTCAATATTCTCTCTTCCTCCTCCATTTTAAGCTGATCTGAAGTCGTACTTGACCTGTTTGTTTTGGAAGGTGATTACACCGTAGTGTGCACCAAAAAGTGTTTTTCAATTGTTACAAGCTTAACAGCACAACAAAAGCAGAACCTTTATGGTGCTATACAGAACCATTTTCAAAAAGGCTCCATACGTAACCATATAAAACACATGCTCCATCAGTCTGAAGGACCATTTTACCATGCAAAGAACCATTTAAGCATGGAATGGTTCCATACAGAACTCATGGTTCTAAACAGAACTGTTCCCTTTATTAAAGAACCCTTGAAGAACATTTTTTTTATGTGTAGTTTATAGATATTTTGTACCTGCTGGAGTGTGTGCTCGTTGGTAAATACAGTTTTTCCACCAGGCTCTGTGGAGCAGGTCCAGCCAGTGGGTATAGACATAACTGGATCCAGGGTGACCCGGGGAAGACCTGGCAGTTTACCCTGTGGCAGGTGCGCATCCTTGAAGGGATGTGGGGCATTCTGAGGCCCATGAACTTCTGTAGGGTAGTCCTCCTCAGGTAAAGGAGGCTGGAAAGAGAGCAGGAAGATGACAAACAGAGACAGACTTGATTGTTGTTGCGGCTGCTTGCCTGTTTAATAGGGACTGACCGAAAATTTAAAAATAATAATTCACTAAAACATTAAGATCTGGTTGGCGTAGCTGCAGAGCAGCTCCTGGGCTAACAGTGTTTGGAGGATACTCTGATCTAGTGGTAAATTGGGATTGTGATGATAGCGATTATGTGGAAATAAACAGCTAACAATCTGCTTTTTGAGGTGAGATGACATGCCACTTTATGATGCACTCAACTAAACCAGCTATAATTAAATTTATATTGAACACTTTCCATATGTTAAAAATCAGTGTTTTATCTAAAAGCTTGTGACATTTATTTTTGACTATTTTTGTGGTTTTGAATAATACAAAGTTTCCAAACCAGAAAGGTAACAAACAACAACTTATTTAATGGAATGAATTGTCCCAGTTCTACTATTAATATGGATGTTCTGCAATGAAGCATCACATTTCTAACTGTGGAATTTCCACCAATGTCAAGAACATTGGCCGATGTTACTGGTTAAATGATATTTACTGGCTGGGCAGTACGAACTAGCACTTTGACTCCTTGTCCACTGAAAGACATTAGTGTATTACTGAAGGTCTCTGGTATCTACCTACAACCCCACCCAAGCTGGAGTGTCTTACCGGGCCATCTGCCTGAGGCTCTGGCGCTACCCATGTGGTCTGCTTGAGTGTGTGATTGTAGTAGTAGTGCCTGCCAGTAGCCTCATCCAGCAGCTGCTCCCAGTCAGAGCTCTTTGGGAGAGCCGGAGGGGTGGAGGTGGGGGTAGGCAGGGCTGAGGCCTCCATGCCTGCGGCAGGAGGGGGGCTCCGTGGGTCTGCCCAGCTACTCTGCTGTGTCGCAGGATGATAGTAAAAGGCCTTGCCACTGTCCTGATCAGTGTGCACCTCCCAGCCGGCTGAGTCAGGGGACGTCGCTGAGTCTGGAGCTGGACTGAGGGAGAGGCCAGGGGAAGAGCAGGTGGAAGAGGGAGCTGAGCGAGTGGTCTTCTTCAGGTCAGTGACATTAGCATAGACCGCTGTGGTGGGGTTCTCATTCTCTGGCTTTGAAAAAAAGAAAGAATTCAGGCATGTTGTTAGCAAATTGACGATTGTATGAGCAGCAAATATACAGGCTAAAGTACTTAAAAATACCAGTTTTGCACCTGAATATGCAACATAAATGTGCCCCAACCTGTTGAACTCAGCAAATAAACCTTTGCAAAAAATGCTATGTTTAGCTTTTCCCTGCAGTCTTTAGCATTTCAGATTCATGTTATTATTTTTAGAAACTGACCACAACACTGTGTAAATTCTCAGCTGTTAGTTCCATATCAGAGTATCTCTATTAAACATTAACAAAATAAAGAAAAATTCGGGCGTTGACAGCTGCTGATGCATGACATTTTTTGTCCATATTTATAGATAGCTGTTAATCAGTGCCATAACATAATCAAGTCTCAACAGAGTTTGACACAAGCATGTGATTATGGAGACAGTTTGCATGATATTAACTGGTTGCTGTGAGCTTCCAGAAGTAAAATATCCAAGTCCTCTCAGATTTAGACATGCAGTTCGCATAATGCTATTTGGGGAGTTGGAAGCTTCCATCGCTTGTTATCTACAACAGCCTTACAGATACCAAATGTCTTGACTGACTGATTGGTTACATTTGGGATTAGGGGGAAATCTGATATTCCATTGAACCATTTCTTTACCACCAGCCTCTCATTCTAAAGATGAAAACTGCAACAGAGAATCCTCATGAAATGTTCATAAGGTCAGTGTCCCGAAAGCACTATAGTACAAAGGCCATCATTAAATGGTAGAGTGAATATCACTCTAAACACTCTCTGAAAGGCAACACTTTTGGCACTCTGAGAGGGTGCTGAGACTTGTCATCTAGGCTACTTGCCAAATCTGAACTAGTCAAACCTGTTAGTTTTGACCAAGAGTTCACAAAATGAAATTTGAAGTCTGCACTGTCAAAGACCTGAAGATTAATGGCAAGAAAAGAACAAAGTGCGTCTAACGTTGCCCTTGTGTAAAATCAAATACTCTGGCAGATTCATGACCTCAGCACAGTTATTGCTCTCTGAGGTATTATTATACTAGCACTAGTATTCCTGACAGCATCTCAAACAAAAGACTATGGAAACCTGGGCAGGACAAATTGGCAAAGAGGCCACATCCCGGCCTGAGCCTTCCCCTTTATTCAGCAGCAACAAAGGAGACAGAAGGAAATCAGATATCCCTCCAGAGTGCAGACTCGGACACAGTTCAGCCTCTGTTCAGCCTCTGCTCAAACTCTCAGCTCACTACAAGTAAACCCCAACTCCCACCCCAAACAGAACCAGGGGTCTGGATAAGGTTTTACAATTGCAATGCAAAAAACTGTCATTGTGCAGAGCACAACTATAAACAGGACAGTAGCCGTTTTACAGTTAATAAATCCATAAGTCTCTGCCCGTTTAACAGTTCTTTCTTGCCATATTCTTTTCATTTTATTTACATACAATATTTAGCATTTTCAGCTGCATTCTTATGTATGACATGTACTAGCTATCTAGAAATATAAAGTTAGAGTTACAACAACAAAAAAAGGACAGTGCACATCACAAACAGTACTGTCCAAAAGGCAGAGTACACTTGATTTATTTAATTTCCAGTCACAGCTGCCATTAAATACAAGTTATTATTTTTTCAGAAGACATTTAAAAGATATTTAAAGATAATCCACTTACAAATGGTATGGAAAAGAAAAAAAATCAAAATAAGCTAGTTTCCACGCTGCTTGTGTTCTCAGAACAATGAGTCCACACCTTAACAGCACTGGATGTGTGAACTTTGGAGGTGTCAAAAATATCCCTACAGATTGAAAAACTAATAAGCAAGTTGCTTAAAAAGAATGAAAGAGTGGACACACTAAATACCGAAAAGGTTAGATTATATTTGACTTCTATGCATTTCCATTAAACATATGTTTTGTGCCTTTTTCCCCTAATCCTAAAAAACTTGTATGGCTGTTTTGACAGGAAATTACATAAATAAAGGGTGATCTGACTTTTGTGAACTACTCTATATTAGAAAAAACATGAAAGATTTTAGACTGAATTTACAAGAATTGGACTAACTTGAAATGGGCTTGTTTTGGTGGGTTACTTAATGCGATGAATTTCAAGAAATGTTTTCACGTCTAATCTTTAACATCCCTTCTCCTAATCATTCAGTATGTGTAGCTGGTCAGACAAAGTACTGCAGCCATATCATCCCCACAAAATGGGAAAAAGTCCAGCTGATGTGCTTTCCAAAGCCCAGGCTTCTCTCAGGGGACAGGAAGCTGAGAGCCAAACAGTGCAGAATGGAGGGATGAATTTTCCACTATGCGCAGCCCAATCCTTGCATGTGTGTGTGTGGCACATCATCCAATTGCAAAGCCACTTTAACTAAGCACCTGATGATGGGAATTAGACCTTACTAGGCCTACTAACACAGATCATCACTACAGTTCTACACTGCATAATATGGATACATTAGTTAACTGGAATAAACTGATACACTAAACGTCCAAAAGTTTGTAGACACCTGTTCATCTAATGGTGCATCTCAAATCAATGGTATTAAAAGGAAGTTTGTCCCCATTGCTGCAGTAACAGCCTCTACTCTCCTGGGAAGGCTTCATACTGCTGGAACATTTCTACGAGGATTGACTGCAGCCTCAGGAGAATTAATGAGGTCAGGTACTGATGTTGGATGATTAGTTCCAGATGACTGCAATGCATCCCAAAGGCATTGGATGGAGCTCCTTCAGTCCAGAGAACACACTTTCACTGCTCTGCAGCACAATGCTGGGGGGGTTTATATTTCCTTAGCTGATGCTTGACATTGGACATGGTGACGTCCGGCTCATATGTGGCTGCTCTCATTCTCTATTAGCAATTCTTTTCTATGGAGATTATACTGTTTCAGCAATGTGTACACTTAAAAGCAGCTTAAATAGTGCAGATAAAATTCATGTTTGGAAATTTCTGTAATTGTGTTTTTAGCTATGAAACATACTTTTAATGTCAGGCAAACCCAAAGCATCAAATGTTGGGGTGTAAGCTTGCATTACTTGTTAGCTTGTCAGTAACTACATGAGCAAGGCTGTTTGAGAATGATACAAGTGAGAGATGATCTAGGAGTACAGTTTGCATTATGCTGATTGATGGGGTAAGGAGAAAATTGCAGAAATTATTTTTTTGCCAAACTACTGCAAAAATCATGGAAAACTACAGACAAAAATGTTCAATGAATAAAATAACAGCTTTATATTAGATCTAACATACAATGGTATGTAGAACACATTTTGCAAGAGCATATATGAAACAACACCCAGAGCTCAGGTACTGTAGATTGCAGTAAATTCCAGACAGTATTTCATGCTGGTAACAATGACATCCAGCCAAAAAAAAGCCATCCAAGCCAAAATCTATTCCAAATCACAAACAAATTCACAGATCTGGAGATGCAGACAGTAAGGTGTTACGATATGCATATTAGTGGTTTTATGCATTCCATGATATCTCTACAAGAGCCAACTGCAAGAATAAAAGAAAAATGCTCCACTGTACCTGAAATATTTACACTCTGAGTAGTCTTTGGCAACTGAACTTTGAGCAAAAAGAAGCAAAATAAGGTCTGGCACTTCTTTATAACTTGTGTAGCAAACATGTATGTGTGTTTGTTAGGAAAATATACACATCATGCATACTGTAACATGAAATGGGTGTATTGTTACACCTCTTATAGTTAGTTCTGCAGAGACTGGCCAGCAAGCATTCCAAAGCCTGAGACAGCAATGTTCCCACAAACTCTCCTGCACTCACAAAGCATCCTTGTGCTCACTGCTTACCTTGGGGAAGCTCAGGACAGTCATCAGCCTAGGCACGAATCTACGGCAAGCACTAAGGGTCACTTCATCCACTGCCATTGTGGCCAGAAGTGCCAAATACACAAGAAAAGGCAACAAGGGGGAAAAAAAAAAAAAAAACTCAAATCGAAAGATATCGAAGAGTTCAACCACATCTATTCTCCACTGAGAGTTGATGTGGCCCAAAAAACAGAAGTTCAGGTCCTTTCTCACTTTTCATTTCCAGAGAACATCACTTTCATAACCCAAAAGCTACATCCACCTTGTGGGGAGAGAATCTGAGAAATGTTGAAACTGCATTTCTGTTCGTAAGCATGTGGGTGTTACTATGCCAAGAGGGGTACTTTAGACATTTTCAATGGGACTTGAATGTTCCCATGAGCTTTACACAGACACGCACACACAGAAACATACTCTACAGTGGCACATAGTAGATGCTATTAGTGGGTGGAGGGCGCACAGACTTTTCAACAGTAATTTCCTTTTTAGGAGGAGTAATGAGGATTTGAACATAAACAAACGTGCAGCTTGGGAGTTTTTATTTACAGGGCAGAAACTATGGTCACAAAATGAAAAATTCAAACACTAAAACTTGGATGCTAATTGTTTCCTTGTAAGTTTTTCAACAGAACAAGTTCCCAAACACAACAGGGAATTTTGTGCTTGAACAATGAAAACCATAAAGCCAAGCTTTCCCCTTTCTCACTGAGTCTGCAAAACATGAGAAAGTCTTTTTATGGTGCACCAGAGAAGTGAGATACCAACAATTCAACACTATGCCAAAAGCTTTGTTATTCAAATGACAGCTCCACAGCTGTGATCAGACACACCCATAAATCTCATGGTCATCTCATTCAGGTCTTATTTGGTTATGCTGAGTACGATACAGGCACTGTAGAATCTTAACTTGAACTGACAGTTCAGCAAAATTCGAACATGTATGGCGTCTGAAGCTTCTTGAGTTTTGCATTAGACCTGAGAGGATAAGGTGCGCAAAGTTTTGTCACTCTTTTTACGAATAACAGTTTGTCACACAGAGGCTGTTTACATGTGTTTTCAGTGACTGAGTGATGTTTGGATGTCTCTTGTCCAAATGACAAGGCAGATGTAAACACACCCAGTATGCACTGTGATCGTATCACTCAGACCACATTCAGAGGTGGTCAAATATCTTGACCACATTCATCACAAGTGTTTTCCGCAAAACATAAATGGTAATGTGCCTGCAGTGAGCAGACCAGTAGTAGCAGGTACCAACGACTTTTTGCACTCTGGGCCAATGAAAGAACAAAGACAGTAGATTTGTATGGTAACAGGGCGTCAAAGTAAGAGGAAAATGGCACATATTGTGACACTTTTCACACAGAAAGGAACAATCGGATCTGGTTACACTGGGAAAAATTGTAAATGGAATCTGGCCAAAGTATATCCAGATACACATGAAGCACATGTTGTGAGAGGTGTAAACAACCTTACAGTGTTGGAAATCACACAAACAAGCCGAGATTGGTTGAGATGATCTAACTCAATGTAGTTCAGAGTAACAGGGATATAGGTAATCTCAAATGTAGATATGCAGTCTGCACAATGCTAACTGGTGGTGTCCATTACTTCTTAGTTACAATAATCTCATAGCTCAAGTGCAAAATTAAAGAGGCAAACTTCAGACTTCTGGCGAACATATACTGGCTGATCATCTACATTTGGGGTGAGGAGGAACTGGGTTTAACTCGGACAATGATTAAGTCTCTGAGGCCTTAACTGAGGTGCTGGAACAGTGAAAGCACTACACAGTACAGGAGTATTCAAGGACTGAAATCTGTAATCACTGGAAACAAATGTATTTCTGTATTTCACAGAAGACATATACATGCATCCTTATAGCCTTTGCTAATCCAGCACTTAGACTCCATTCAAAATCCTCAACTTCAAATGCAGTCGATTATTATACACCTTGTGAACTTTCTCTTTGGTGTCTGTGTACTGTATACACATGTACAAACGATGAGTCACTGTTATTCACATTAAATATTATAAGTCAGTCAATTTAGAATAAACTACTACAGTAAAAAAAAATCATCATCTGTGATAATTTTGTCTCATTGCATCCAAATATACTGTACCTGTTAACTAACTCACACTTGCTCCCCTTTTGCACTATGGCTACAAATCTAGGATGATAAGGCCAAATACATACTGCCATGCGCCACTAATGCCACATCATAATAGAGCTCATCATGCTTAGACGTGAGCTAGCCCTGTATATGTGACCTTCAGATGTCCATGATTGCCCACTCTACATGGGCAGGGAGAGAAGATGAAGATATTTTTCCTATCCCTTTATTACCCCTAAATGCAGTAGTCTAAATCTACAGTGATCTATTGCCCCTTAGGGTACTAGCCAAAGCAACCATCCACTATTCCTTAGTGTACTAGCCAAAGTAATCATCCGTTCTTTAGTATACTAGTCCAACTAACCAGCTACATCTTAGTGTACTAGCCAAACCTGCAGTGACCTACACTCAAAAGGCTGTGCCAATGCTGGTACATAGTAAGGGCGACCTCAGTGTAGCACTCTATTAGATAGTGCCTTACTGCCTCTTATTGCAGTAGACTAACCCTGTCAGCGACCTACTTTCATTTTTTGCACTAGCCCAACCCTGTTAGTGTCCTACTGCCTCTTTCAGTGACCTGTCACTCTGTGTACCAGTTTGACTCTGTTTTTTTAACCTACTGCCACTCTGTAGTGACCTATTGCCCATCTGTGTAATTAATCTACTGTAAGCCATCAAAATAAATAACAAGCAATAAGGCAGGTCAGTCACTGAAATGCAGTGGAGGAAAAGTAACAAGAAGAAAGGTAATTAATATTTTTCTTAAAATGGTTTAATGACCAGTTAGGCTTAAGCTTAACCTATAAAATTAGCATTATTTCAACCTATACTAATAAATATAGGCCATTACAATGTTTTACAGATGCACAGCTTCAAATATGTACCAATGTGCTCTTCAATGTGATGGAATACAAAAGCAGGTGAAGCACAACCATGGTTAACACATCTTGCCATGGTGGTTAACAACTTTCTGTTAACCCAGGCTTAAAAACTCAAGCTACGATTAATCTTCCTGCACATGAAAGCGTGACATTTATGATGAACGGCTATTTCATTTTTCAAGGAAGAAAAAAAGAATTCAAACTATGTAAATAAGGTGAACGTAAAGCACTCATGACAGTAATAAGAAAAGCTGTTGCCACTGGCATTGTGTTAACATTTACAGGAAAGTTTTTTTCAAAAATGATCTTTTTTTCCACTTCAATGCCATAAACATCTTAAAGAAAAACAGGTGACCTAAAAAAGGCCAGAGGGGTTCACTTTCATCTCAAGGCTGTCTGATTGGTCAGAAGCTTGCCCTGATTGGTCAAAGTGTAGTTATACATGCACAGACTACATAACTTGTTCCAGAGCTAGTTTTGATCTTAATATTTTAGGGTTGATTTCCCAGACATGAATGAAGCCTAGTCCTGGACTGAACTGAATGGCCAATGGTAAATCACCATCACTAAATTCTTTTTAGTATAAAACTAGCCTTAAATAAACACAGCTGACCGTCTTAAGCAGTAGAATTGAAAGTGTTTTGGTTTGTGCGCGCGACATTCTGTCAATGATTTGTGTTCAGGTTGCGAAAAGTCTAATGACACTGTATTTTGACCCCATTCTTGGGACTAATTAGGCTATTCTCCTTGACCTAGCATCTGTCCACAGGAAGCAGGAACCAGGAAGGACCTAACACTGGCCTGTGTACCTGAACACTAACAACAGTGATCTAGCATTTTCCTTTTGCTGTTCTAAACTGTTCATACTGCGTTTGTGTGTGGAATTGAGCTACTAACACTTCGATTATAAAAAGTTCCACAATTTTTCCACACATCTCTTTTTGCTATATTTAGCATTCATGGCTAGATCGGGGATGTACTGCGCCTGACTGACTTCCTCTAGAAAATCCAGATATACAGGTTGCATAAATATGTAAAGGAACAATAAATTCACTGACAACTCATGATAGAAATGTTAACACCTCTATAAAGTACGGTTACAGAATGGCCTTCTGATGCACTTCCCTTTCACTCCATTGACAAGACCAGCAGCCTCTGATACTCAAAATAACCTTTAGTGAATCAGAAATAGGCGTCCTTGGCTAAACTAATGTAAAGCGTGATCAATAAGACATCTTAATGTGTGTGAAGAGCAGAGATTTCTGGGAGCAAAACGTCATCGTCAAAGAATGTCAAAATCAATACGAGGACTTTATTCTTGGGAAAACCGCCTGCACTCACTTCTCTGTCTCTCTACCCTAATCTATTTAGGCTATTTCCCCCAAACAATAGGGTATGGTATGTATATTCAATGTGGTCTAAAGAGCATTTCCAAAAGATTTTAAATGTTAGAGTTGAGCTGATGGAATGGAAACAAACTTTGGTTTGAGACTCTGCGTCTGAGAAATGAGCCATAACGTTGGTAATCAGACTCTTAAGGCCCACTTATTCTTGACTGAGTTGTATTATTGGGGCTACCATGCGCACTGAACTGCAGGGCTGATTTAAAACAGCATATATGGTTATGGTTTAAGTGGAATAAAAGAGCATACAGGACGCGTTACTGATTTATCTGACACATTCCATCTTTAATCATATCAGTTCACTGCTCACCTGGCAACATTCAGGCTCCTAAGGACATCATGTGCATATGGGAATTAGAGACTTGGGTTTATATCGGTTTTGGAGCACGAAACAGAGAATATACAGCAGATGCGTTCCTTACTATAACAGGTACACAGGTAGGCCTACTAGAGAAAATAACTGGGCGCTTACTTCATTCTTTTCTTCCATATAATTCACTGCCTGAGAGAGCAGAGCTTTAAATCTCCACATACGTTTATTTCCACAGCTAAGCGTCAACTTAAACCAAACACACTGAACTCCCAGAAATGAGCCAACACTTAACCTTTAACCGCTGACCAAGACGAGCCAGACTTGCCTCCTTCGACGTTGTGCTTGATAAAAAAACAAACAAACGTAGTTCAGCCTGGCTAAAAGTGCGAGATTAGAGTTAAAGGGACGGGAAAAGCTTCCTTCAGTCCATTCGCTCCGGGGAGAGAAGCTCCTCACCGCTGAAATTCAAGCACTTCCATGCGTTTGTTGGTGGCCGAGAGTCTCTGAGCTTCACACTGACAGTCCCACCTGAGGCAGCGTGAGAGCTCAACAGAGCGTTAAGAGGGCGTGGCTGCGCGCGCGGGCGCCCTTAACCCTTCACCGACCGCTTACAGCAAACAGAGCTCGTAGAAGCAGGGAAAGGGGAACCCCACCCACTTTTCAAAATTTCAGCATAATTGAATAGTTAACATGTCAGCAAAAGCATTCAGAGTGGCTTGATGTAACATGCTTCGTTCTAGAGAAACGTGTGAGTCAGCAAAGTGTACAGTGGTAGTGATAGGAGGCAAATGTATATATAAAACATGAAATGGTTATGAATACCCAGCCTGATGTCTGAGACATTGTTTAATAGTAGTTGTGTGATAAAGTTTTGATCTAAAACGTGTTTTAATGTTTTTTTTTAAATCCATTTCTAGGTGGAGATATACATGAAGGTAAAATAGTCCCCAAAGAAAACTTTTTTTTTTCCATATTCACCATTATTTTACCATAATCAGGATTAAATATGTTAATGCATGTAGGCTCAGTGGCCGTTTTGGACAATAAATAAATGGTTACATCTACTCTGTAGACACTGAAATCCTTGGTTCCTGAACTGAAGAGGATGAGCTGTGCAATGCTTCAATACACGGTACATAACAATTAACACATCAAATAGCTAGTTTAAGGCCAGAACTGACTTGGAAGATATTGACTCAGCCTGGCTCTAAAATGTGCCAGCTCAGAGGACTTCAGCTGACCTAAAAGACACTCTAACTGACTCAAAGTCCAAAAGACCCTAGGTACATTCCAGTCACATTAATAATTCCCTGCAAAGGGATATACACATGGTATTCAGGCATTTTAAAGGATATTCCACACAGCGTCACTGCACAGAAAGCTGTTTTGTTTTGTTCTGAATGGCCCAGCACACCTGCCAGTTCATCACAAGTAAATTAATTTTTTCACCACTTTAAACTCTTTATTCCAATTAATTCAAAGCTTTCCGCGCATGTCATTACATAATTTGCAAGGGGGAGGCAAGACAAGGAAGCATGTTGAACCAAACAGTAATTTACCTTAATGTGGCAACTCACACTTACAGCACAGAGCATGATGCTTGGTGGTTAGCTACAGAACTGCCCACCCAGGGCTAGCCGGGGGCAACTGCACTTACTTTTCACATGAATAGTAAGGTAAACATTTACTAAGCAAACTCACAAGCTAGCTTGAGCATCACACATACAACGCAGTAGTACATAACGTATCTGCCCAATGATGGTAATTATGGCAAGATGATTGATTAAACATCATAACTAGGGTTATGCAAAATAAGCTGACAAATACAATTGGTTACCACAATAGCAATGTTTAATGCAAAAACGAGCGGTTTCCTTTGTAAGCAGCCTTTGCTTATTAAGTCACTACAGCTAATTTCCAATATTGCTCCTGTGAGATTTGTTAGTGGTGAGGTGTTCCTCTTTTGCGATCTACTGATCATTGCATGTCCCTTTGATAATGACAATGCAGGACATTCAGAATATTTATATGTAATATACAGGCACTGTTTAAAATAAGAGCACTGCTTAGAGACCCTGTGGAGTAGAAGGCAGATGCTCCAAGTGACTCAGACTGACCAAAAAGACTATGAATGTTATCTTGATATGAATGAATTCAACACATTTTCACTTTCACTTCCGAAAAAACAAAAATCCCCTGGATAAAGGAAAACATGAACACTTGAATTTTCTTGTAACGTTTGGCTTCTCCCTATAAGGAAAAGGGAATGCTTTTTTTAAAGAGCAATGTAAATAAGATTTGCTTTTGGTTCCGGAGTTAGGTGTACCATTTGCATTTACCTACAGTAATACAGAAGGCAATGGAAACACTACACAAACACAAGAATATATACTTGTGTTTGTATATGTGTGTTTAGGCCTGCATGTAGGTCTCTATTTGTTTGGGATAGAAGCAGTTGGGTGAGGTTTGGAGCATTGTAGGAAAAGACACCACCTGTATTCTGTAAACACTTGTGACCTGAGGGCAGCCATACAGAACAAGCTACTAACATTGGCCAGTTGGATACACGTGGAGGCAGCCGTACAGAATAGGCTGCTAACATTGGTCAGTTGGAAAAGAATGGACATGCCCCTTCATGTGAATGAATTCAGCTTGTTTGATTTGGGCTCTCACTAACCACCGTCCCATAGACTGTAAGTCTGAAAATCTGAACATGATGTTATCTTTCTATCACTAACATTTCACGTCAATCTAAGAACTAAATCCTAAAAATCTAAAACCCCTTTTGCATCAGAAACGTTTGAAGATAGTGCTACATTACAAACCCTGATAAAATCCAAACAACTGCCTTCATAATGAGACCTAGGTATTATATCTTGCATCTAGATGGCCATTTCCTTGTTTTCTTTCTGTTTTAAATCACAGTCAGTGAACTGTGAGGCATGCGAATCTCTACGCCTCTACGCCTTTGTGTGTGTGGCTTTGGTGTCAAACGCTATGAGGCAGACACTTACAATTGCTCTGTAATCTGATGCGGGCACACTGAAAACTCTCCCCCCTCAGCAGAGTAGTCAGGCCCTAATTCAATTCAATTAGGATTCTTGAAGATAGTGGTTCTTAAAGCAGTCTTTAGGGCCCTAACACAGCTCCCAACACATTGGGATAGAGGCAAAAATGTGGTGTGGACCACATTGGGTACATTCAGAACCAGTCTGAAAACCACTGTTTAAGGAATGGGGTCAATGCATTATAAAGGCTCAGATTTCACTAGGACTTAATTTGATTAAGTTTACATTGCTACATTGCAAACCCACAAATTTGGAGGAGCTATTTACACACTAGTACAAGCAATAAAACCAATAAACCACACTTTCAAGTCTTTATTAATCCCACAACAAGGAAATTTATCCCATCTGTGCAGTGAAACACCTCCCTACACACTAGTGAATGCACACACACTAGGGGCAGTGAGCACGCTTGCCCAGAGCGGCGGGCAGCCTTATCCACAGTGAGCAGCCAGGGGTTAGATGCCTTGCTCAAGGGCACTTCAGTCATGTCTTGTCAGCCCAGGGGATTGAACCACCCACGTTCTGGGCACAAGGCCGGTTCCTTAACCTTCAGAGAACTTAATTTTGGTCAATATATATATATTTTTTACTTATTATTGTAATGAATTCTATCATCCCTGAAACAAGGTCATTGAATCACCACATTCAAAACAACATATCATGCATACATGCATTTTTGTACTGCTAGTTACAGTCAATTTATCACATCAAACCTTAATGTTGACTGCTTAATTACATCATCTGCACAGACGTGCGTCACTGTTCTCATTATATGTTAGAGCCTGAATCAAAAAGAAGCCCTGTGTTCTCTGTGGAACCGTAATTACACACCTGAGCATTTTCATGTAATACGCATTTTAATTACAATAATGAATAGTCTGCCATTGACAGACATCATGACTGGACGACATGGACTAGCGCAGACACAAGCCACACATAATTAATGGCTTAGAAACCTTGATTTAATTTCTCTTTAATCCTCATTCTCACTCTGTGCCTCTGTCCCACTTTTCTCTTTGCGTCAGTGCGGCACAAACTCAAGCTTCAGTGGGTTTGTCTAGGGCTAGAGTTTCTAGAGAGTAGGAAGTAGCTGTGCTGAAAAGGCCAGGGTGCTAATGGTTACCAAACTGTAGCAAATGCTTCTCATTCAGCAACGGATCTCCAACACCCAGCGGGGCCAGGATTGCAGCTAACAGATGGACTTCATAAAATGTTATTCACACCACAAAACATTCATCTTTTACATTGGTTCTTACCAAAGAGCGCAAACCTGAAAGGGCTTAGTATGTAAACAATTAAGCTAACGTCTCAGGCTAAAGCTTCCCAGGAAAAGCTACAAGCCTTTGAACACAGGCCTCGCCATGACTTGCCCTTGGCTCAAGCAGTCATTAGTGAAATGCTTTTAGCACTTGCTGCGTTTTAACACTTGCTTTAGCCTTGGTAAAACCTTATAACATCACAGTGTGCTTATTTGTATGGTCATTTTCTTCAAAGGTTAAGAGATATGAGACATATTTATGCAGACTTCTGGTCCCAGGTTAGCAAAAGCCTGACACCTTAACTGAATGGCTATAAACCCAAGTTAGCGCTGTTGGATGGTACTACCCCAACATTAATTCTGTCCAACTCCAAAACCAGAGGGGGTGTCCAAAAGCTCTGGTAAGCAAGTAATTTGTTGTAAAGCTTGCCAGAAAATCACCTTCTGTTTCAGCAGCATCAAACAATACAATGCAATTGCATAGCCAGAAGTAGACTACTTGAATATACACCTATCAGCCATAATATTAAAACCACCTTCTTGTTTCTACACTCATTGTCCATTTTATCATCTCCACTGACTATATAGGACCAGTTTGTAGTTCAACAATTACAGACTGTAGTCTATCTGGTTTTTTTTAGCATACTTTTTTAGCCCTCGTTTATCCTGTTGTTCAA
Source organism: Pygocentrus nattereri (assembly GCF_015220715.1). Lineage (NCBI taxonomy): Eukaryota > Metazoa > Chordata > Actinopteri > Characiformes > Serrasalmidae > Pygocentrus > Pygocentrus nattereri. Next base: position 7,175,803 of record NC_051211.1, on the reverse strand, counting down.
TGGTCAGGACCACCTCAGAGCATGTATATTTTTAAATATCTCAGTGTCACTGCTGGACTGAGAGCAGTCCACCAACCAAAATATCCAGCCAAAAGCGTCCTGTGACCACTGCTGAAAGACTAGAGGAAGACACACAAATTGTTCAGCAACAAAATAAGCTACTGTCTGTGACTTTATATCTACAAGGTGGACCAACAAGATAGGAATGTCTAAAAGTGTGGACAGTGAGTGGACACAGTGTTTAAAAACTCCAGCACCACTGCTGTGTCTGATCCACCACGCAAATAATATCTTCTGTATGGTGGTCCTATGGGGGTCCTTCTAATTCTAAAGTAACTACTCGGCCTGCTAAAGATACAGCATGTTAATATGTTTCACAGCAATGAACACCTAAAGGTTTTTTGAAGTTTGATGGCCTCTTTTGTTGCAGTAGCACATACTAGAATGAACTAAAAAGCATGTAGGAGGAAACAGAGTCTATAAGCATTTTTTGTTAATTTTCTTTGCACAGACCTGTGTAGAATCTTCGAGTGAGCCGTTGGGTATTTTTGTATTTTTATCTTATAGCTAAATCCTTGTGAATATTAGCAAGTAGCCTACATGTGAGGGGAAAAAAGAAAAGTTAGTTTAAAATGAACTGCATTCAGTTCAGAATGCTTATTCTGAGTGTACACAAACCTACATTCCCTCAAACTCTCTTTGATGTTGTTTGGGCTCATCATATCCTGCTCTTGCTGGGGAAAAGGCTGTAATATCCTGTCATGAAGTCACGTTTACAGCACACACTCAAACTTTCCTCTGCTCTGCCTCAGTCTCTATTGTTTCAGTTTGGTTCCTGTCATCAGAACTTTTATGTTCAGTATTTGACCTTAACTTCATGACTAAGCTAAACAAACAAACCTTCAGAACAGTTAAAAAAAAAACCTCATGCATTTGATGTAATAATTGACCTCTTCCAAGTCACTTTTAGTCTTAACTAGATTAAAGTTTAGTTGTGACCAGTTCATGTGGCATATATCCAACAGTGGTATGTGACCAGCAGTGAGTGATAAACCCATGAAGACCACAAAGCGTTAAGTGCATTTGTAAGATATGCAATCAGCGCCTCCAAGTGGCTTCTGCTGTAACCAAAAACACAGAGCCCTGACTGTTATGCAGCACCACCAAGACATTCTCAGTCCAAATGTTTATAAAGCAGTTTGACATTCTGCGATAATCTACAAGGCAGTATATGCAATAAACCTATATTAACATTCCTGTATTTTCTTTACAAAAACAAGACAAATCCAACAATAACACCAATGTAAATGGAGAGAGAGAGATAGATGGGAAGATCGCAAATAGTAGTCGAATAAAAACACTGTGACTTCTTCCAAGCTATCTGAGGGAGTTATATGCACTGTAAAGAAGACCTGTCATCACATCACATGAGTATAAAATACAAGAGTTCAAAGAATGTCAGTAGCGCCACAGAAGCATTGCTTTTTTAAGACATTGTAAAGAAATCTGCAATCCTTGCACATAAGACTACTGAGTGTATCAGGATGTGTACTGCTCCTTCAGAAAGTCAGGTCCGCCAGTTGGATGACCAGAATCTGATCATAACTGTGAAAGGAATTGAACTAGCCTGTGACTGTGACACACAGTTTTACAGGAAACAGATGTAGGGAAAAACACAGAAGATAAGGTTGCATAGTGTGATTCCTGCAAAAGAAATCACTTTACCCAGGATCTCACTAGAGCCTAAAGATATGGACAAAAATCCACATTGCCCTAATGTGGATACATGTTGTGGGTGCACTATTTGTTGCAATGTATTGAAGCTAGACTATGTACAACCTCTCTGGTGGAAATGTGTAGTTGCACTCAGAATGAGGAAGAACATTAAGTTACATCAGTAGTGCTTCAGTCCTCTTTCTCAAGCAGGTGGACCTGATTGAGTGTGTGTTAAAAGAGTATTCCAAGAGATACTATATATTTGTCAGCATAACGATGATTATCCATTTGACACCTAAACATCAAACAGGACTTTCCTTTTTTAGCCTGTGTGTGACGTTAATAGGTAAAGACATATGACATGGTCTGAAAAACTCCCATGAAATCTGACTTGATGCCTTTTAATCTGACTTTTTTTTCTCCTGACTCAGCCATGCTAACTTTTTCAATTTGAACCAAAATATCTTGCGTAATGCAGCTTTAAAGACTGGTCTGAAATGAAGTGGGTAAAATGCAGAAATTTTAGCCTAGTGTGTGTAGCCCACTGTTGCCTAAACATTCTATCATTTTATAGTACGATAAAAACATCAACACTGGTTTGAAATGAAGGTCAAATCTAAATTCATTGGCAATATTCATTTTCTGAGCAAATATCTGCCAATACTTGTATGACTCTGATGTAATTGTGCATCCCGAAGGGTGAATTTGCCTGGATTTTTCTCAAAACACACACAGAAACACCCATCTGCATCATCTGAAGTGGATCAGGATACTCACAGTAAAATATTTAGTTATTTCTCAGAGGGTTTTTTGCATACTGCAGTCTTCTGTGACATCAGTCTTGCAAAGCTAAATACTGCAATAGCAATTAACAAACAGTATATTATGCAGTCCTTACCTTGGCCTGTGGTGCAGATGCAGGTTCACTTGCTGCAGGCACTTGCACTGCAGTAAGAACAGGTTCAGTTTTTATCAAGTCATCCAGTTTAAGGTCCAATATGGACTCATAAATATTCTCAGTGTCTGAGGAGCCCGTTGGTTCTGGACTGGACTCCTCGTTTGGCTCTATGAGTGGCTCTGGCGGGAGTCCCTGTTGCCTGGGCTCAGTCAGGTTCTTGACTGTCGGTGGTTCAACAGGCTTAGCCTGCCGAGGAAGCGGGTCAGCGGGGCTGAAGCTGGGCACACGGGACTTCTGAGAAGCATCTTCTATGGGGCCACCCCGAGAACCAAACAGCAAATTGGGTGCAAGGCTGAGTCTCTTCTTCTGCTGGGCGGCATCTGGAGCTGGGACTGAAGGGACAGGGTGAAGGGATAAGAGGGAGTCTGTTAAGCCACCATGCAGGTATGACGGAGGGTCGTGGACGTCCAGGGGAACGCCAAATGTAGACATGCGGTTGTCAGTCTTGCGGCAGTTCCCTGGAGAGCGCAACCTGATGGTGACCTCATTGGGCTTAGGCTTGGGCTTTTCTGCCAGGTCGGGCACAGGTGGCTTTGCTTCTGGCCCTTGAGGCTCCACAAAGTCCAGGGGTGAGGGGAGAGTGGGTGGCAACTCTTTTACATACTTTGCTGGAATGTAGAAGGGCTTGGCGCGCTCATCTTTGCGCACGTGCCACCAGTGGTCATTGGTCTTGGACAGAAGGGTGTACCGCTCGTTGGGTTTGATGGACACTTTGCAGCCATCTCGACCCGTGTACTCATACTCAAACTCCACCAGCACCAGGCCCATGCTGCATGAAGACGCCATCTTGCCCACCTCACCCATCGCCCCACCTCAACACCTGCAGAGGTCACGCTGGGGTCACGGCTCAAGCAAAGCCTTCCTGAGGGTAAAAACAAATTATGAGAGATTTAGAGAAGGTCTGGACACATAAAAAACACTCTAGCCAATATTCTTTAATCTGAGTTATAAGTGCTGTGCCCTCTAGTTAACCTCACAGCTGCATGGGCTCTCTAATGTGAAGGGGTTATCTGGAGGTCAGATGTATTCTCTTCATTGCTGACAAGTAATTTCCTAGCCACATGGAGCAAACTAGAGGCTACAGTAAAGGATACAACAGGAAATTGCTTCTTGAATTAATAATTCAGAAGGTAAACTCAGCGCTGATTCATAGTTTGGGCAAAATATACCTTATAATTGCATTAAAATGAAGATCAGGTACCTGTGGATTTAAATAGAGTGGGGCAAATCTATATCTTTAGTTGCTGTAGTCACTACTATATACTGTAGGTTGAATATAATCTAAAATCAGTTGCCCTTTTGATCCCATGTGGAACCTGAATGACAATATTAGCAGATTTTAAAATGTCTTGAACTATGATACATACACAAGGTATGCAGGAGCGTCATGCAGTGTGTAAATTAAAGCGTGTCTTTAGGACTCATTTTTGCAGTTCAGGCAAAGCATGCTCACACCTTCCTTACTAATATTACAGGGGAGTTCCATCCATTTTTCAAAAATTCTACATAATTAAATAGTTAATACGTAAGCCAAGTCATTCAGATTGATTTGATGTGACATGCTCTGAAACTTGCCAAGTCACAAATGTTCACAGTGGTGGTAAAAAGAAAACAGATGTCCCAAGAGTTTAATGCAGTTGTGGGCTGGAGGTTAGGGAACCAGCCCTGTGACCGGAAGGTTGCCGGTTCGATCCCCTCGGCTGACAATTCATGACTGAAGTGCCCTTGAGCAAGGCTCAACCCCCAATTGCTCCTGGCACTGTAGCACTGTGGATAGGGTTGCCCACAGCTCTGGGCAAGTGTGCTCACTGCCCCCTAGTGTGTGTTCACTAGTGTGCATGTATGTGGGTGTTTCACTGCACAGATGGGTTAAAGTTGTGATACAGCTGTGGCCTCAAACATATATTTTTAAATCCATTTAGGCAGAGAGGTGCATGTAGGGCATCACAGGGCAAAACTGTACCTCAGGAAAACTTATTTTTTAAGATTTACCATTTTATATAGACATTCAGAAGGCTTGTGTAAGTTCACTGGTCCTATCACCACCACTGTAAAGACAATTTCAATCAGGAAGTTTCTCTACAATGCAGAACTGCACATCAAACCACTTGAATTTTTGATATTTTGGTGGAATTCCCTTTTAATATTGTCGTTATACATGTAGGTACTTTTCACGGAACTAAAATGATCAGAATGGACATGTTAATTTGGCTAAAAATGAGAAAGCCTGCTAGGTTTTGTATTCATTGTTAACCATTTTTGTGCCTATTGCATGGCTGAATCATGTAACAACATTTCACACACACCTTGAGAGCACATTTGAGTAAACATCGGAAACCTCATCATTGCTCCAGCCCACACCTTGAGTCCACAGCTAATGTTTAACTTCAAAGAATGCATGGGAGGCAGCTGTGTCAAAATGGGCTCTTGTGGGCAGGTAGCTGCTGCCAAGCTGTGCAAGTCTCTGCATTTCTATGAAATATCAGAGTGCACTTTTAGTGTGTCACAGGAAAACAGTTCCTGGCTTCTCTTTAGTGATCACATTTGCAGTTCACTGTGTGCAATTAAGATCAGATAAGATAAGATAAGCACACTTTAGACACACTTTACACTTTAGACATTAAGTCCAATCAGGAACTTTTATTTGCGATGGCTTACAGATTCCACCGCAATTGCAATGCTTAGAAAAAACACTGAATAATTTGTCATGTTATTAAGAACCCAAAGCTCACATCTCCACTTACTGTATAGATGAACTTTATAGTTCTACAATTACTGTAGTCCATCTGTTTCTCTAAGTGAAAATAAGTTGAATCTTCTTCTACCGGGAACAAACTTAAATATGGCATTTAAAAAAAAAAAAAAAATTCAACAAACAATTTCTATTTATTTGCTTTCACACTCTGGAAAAAAATGTAAAACATATAAAATATATAAAGTGTGCTATAACTTTTGCACAAGCCACATTTTATGTTTTTTTCCCCTCACATGTTAAATAAATAAACAGTAATTGTGAATTGAAACGTGTGTTATCTGTAGAAATACGTATTTATTTTCACTTACAACATAAAAATATAGGCACCCAGACTTTTGCATACAACTATATATAGTAGGCATACCTAATTAAGTGGCCAGTTAATGCATTTTACTCTGTTAAAACAAAACGGAAGTGGTTAAAGCACCTGAAACCTTTACTGCTGATAAAATCAACTGAAAGGAGAAAATTTCCCACACCTACACTTCTGTTTTAAGGGAACCAGAGTTGAAATGTTGAACAAAGTTTTTTTTTAAGTGTTGTTACTGTGCCAGCCTTCTCCAACTCATGTTTGTGTATCTACTGAATAGATTATATTGACTTGCAGCCAGTTTAAGAAACATTTGAAACACTCACTGATAATGATCACAGATTTAAAGCTCTTGCTGAGAGATTTCTTGTTAATCTTAGTTTATCTTCTTATCATTTTTCAGCATTTGCACACTGTTTGCCTACTCAAGCGATCACTGCACTGAAGAGTGGAAACAGCACACTTCCGTCAGCCTCTCACCGTCTATAAAGGGCCAGGAGTACCAATTACCTTTTTGTACCCATTGAAAGGTTTCTGCACACAGTTTCACTGAGATGATTCACAACTGCAGCATGTTAAATGCAATGAATTGCAAGCTGCCTTACTCCTTTTGCTGGAGCCAAAATCTTTTTCACCAATGTTGTGTTAACTCAGGTCCTTAGGATACCTCTTGAAATTTCAGATATTTCAGATAATCAGAAAAGCACATTATTTAATGTTTAGCAAAGAGCTAGAGAATTCCAAAACACAAAATATGAAAGTGTTATTTTGCTAAATCAACCAGAAAAGCATTCTCGAAAGCACTTTTGTATTACAGGCCCAGCACAGTTGTATTTACAGCAGGCTGGAAATAATATCACATCAACGTGGCCTTACACACACTTATATAAAAGTGGGCAAACCTGAAGAGGGCAATTCTGAATAACAACCTGCAAAGTCTTGTAGCAGCTCCTCAGTGGTACTGTTTATAGCTGGATTTCTGGTTGTTGACCAGCTAATCAAAGGTTTTGCATTCCACCTTAAATGGTAAAGCAGATACATTCTGGGACCTGAGACTTACCTTAAGTGGCGCGGCAGTTATGCTCTGGCACCTTATAAGAATTTTCCCATTTCAGCTTTAATGATGCGGCTTTAATGATTGTACTGGGTCTTTAAAAAAAAGGGCTGCACAGTTGGAATCAGCCAAGACTGAAACCAGCAGATTTTCACTTCAAATATACAGTCAGCCAGTTTAGGCTATTTTGGTTTTTGCCAACCTGCATTGAAAGGTTGAAAGGTTTTTGAAAGGTGCAACACCAAAATATTTATGCATTTACTCACTGGCCCTTATTCATCAAAGCTGCTTAGAATCAGGAAATTGCCCTATGAAGACAATACAAGCAGTGATTTGAACTCAATTAATGAATTTGCTTTAGTTTGTGGAAGGCCTTGTGCAGGAATAGAGGTTCAGTAGCTGTAATGTGCAAAAAACACAAAAACTGAAAATACAAAAAAAATGAAATTAACAAAATGCTGCAGCTAAATGTCCTTTGGGACCAATAATGTACCTATCTATCTGTCTGCCTGTCTGGCTATCTCTCTAGCCAGATAGTATTGAGTGACTGAGAGACAGCTTGAGTGATAATATCATAGTATTAGTATATGAGCTTCTAATGTACTTGGCTATATTTTATATTTTAGAGAGATAGTTGTTATCAGTAGTGTAAAGCCAAATTCTTTGAATGGAATGTGTAGTTGCAGCATTTGTTTATGTCACTTTGCACAGAAAAAATGAGTACATTCACTTTAGCACAAGGATTGTGTTACAGTTATTAATACTGTAATTATTTGCCATTTTAACTTTTTTTGCTGATATTATTGATTTGATTGACAATAATTTTGATAACTTTGTTTTATTGCAAATCTGACATTTTTAAACATTTACATGCACTTCTACAAGATGTGAGATTGATTGTACAGATACGTCAAAGATGAAACTTTCTCTGCTCACGCACACACAGATGGGCCTCTACAATAAAGAGTCCTTAGCAAAATAAACCCAGTGAATACATACTCAAAAATACACAACCCAAAACTAACATGTACCTATTTTTTTAACACACCACAATAAGATCATTTAGTGTGAGCTTTGGGTAATTATTAAAAAAATTTGCTGTAGAGAAATCGAACCTGGATAAGAAATTCATGTTTGGTGCATCCCTGATATTAATGATCTTACCATTGTCTGGTCTTACCATTGGTCATTGTCTGGCCCAAATGTCCTATGCATTATTGCCAAACATTCACAAGCTTCATAGCAGGTCTTAAATCATCTCTGTACAAGCAGATTTGTTTAAACCAGAAAGCAAACGTAACAGCAATGCAGCATTGCCCTTTCAGTTCCCATAAATGGAGGTGTTCAACCATTTAAGGTGGCAACCAAAAGCACGTTTGTGTTCATGAACACAATGCTACCTTTTGCTCTTCCCTTCAGCTGAGTTTTTGGCCAAAGTCTATTTTTCTATAACATAATCACCATCCACGTCACCTGATTTTGGGGTTTTGTGGTGAGCTACTAAGCAGACTTCCTCTGCCTGTGTCGTCTAATGCTCTTACGCAAAACAGAAGGGCGGAAACTGTTGTGCTACCCTCAGCAGCGCCAACACCAGGGTGCAGGAAGAAAAAGCCCTCCTGCAATCATCTGGGACCAGTCTTTTCTGCTTCTTTGTGGTTTTAGGATTGGGATTTGAGTTGGGAAGTGGGTTCCTAGACCAGCATGAAAAGGGAAACTGCAGATGAAAACAAAGAGCTACCCATTTGTCACTGCAGTCAGACAAATGTGTAACAGGAAGTTCCTGCTCCCCCAGTCTTTGGCCCAGGGCTTGTGCAACTGAGCCAGCCTCCTTCAGCCAACCTCCTCACCCAAGCATAGCAGCATGTTCCCTATGAAGTGTCTGTTTGAAGATGATTGACATCAAAGTTTGTGTTCTTTTGCGATTGGTTCTCCAGGGAACTTTAATTCCTAGTTTTATCTCCTAGCTCAGGGCAAAACCACATAACAGACCACTGTGGATTCATAGTGATGGAATCATGATGTTACTGACTGCTTTAACAGAACAGCACTGCCCCCACATTTTCTGAAGTCACTCCAGGTAGATTTTTCCAGATTTAGCTTTGGTACTCTGGATTCTGATTCTAAAGAAGAGAAAAGTGACCATAGTAAAGGCTTGAAGAGCAGGCTTTACCTGAGGGATTACTTAGGCATGAAACCTGAAGTTGCCTGGCTTGGGGTTCAGGTAATCTGTTTCTGAACTTCTGACTATGATTGACAAAGAGGAGAGGTAGGTTGTGCTGGGAATGCAACAAGACACACATTTCTTGATATGATACATTTTATCGTTTTTGTATGGTGTCTTAGATATAGACAAAGTATCAATGTAAAAGTAAACAGAAAATGTAAACTATTAGGCTACAACTCAATATTAAATGAACTGAGTTCATTTACAATCTGATCTTGCATTTCTATTTTCTTACATGGCTTACATGGCTCCCTGAATAGAGGTGGACTCTATCCCTATGGACTGAGCTATTTGGTTCGGGTGTTTGGAATCAGCACTTACTATCTACTTGAATCCTGTCAGAAGAATGATCAGCTTAAACTGGTATTTTCTCCACAAGGCTGAAGTTGGCTTCCTAAACACCAGCTTCTTACTAATTTTTTTTTCCACCTTAAATGGAGCAACAGTAACATGTAACTGATGCTCAGTTTAAAGTGGAATGGAAAATTCCAAATTTTGTTTTGTGTTTTCTCCTTGCTCCGGTAACTGACAGATTTGGGTGATGTCTTCAAAAATGAGTTAACATACTTGAGGCATTAGCAGAAATAATTGATCCTTACTTTGAGCCATGTCGGCACTGTAACCAATGTACTACTCTTTACCCATCGTTACTGAAGGGTTGAGAACACTTGCTATTTCAAACAGCTTGGCTAACCAAACCAGGATTTTCCTGAGAGTTGAAAGTTTTTCTTAACGTTGATGGTCATTACTCTTAGAATATCATGGACTGTGTTAACTAGAACTATAGAAAGTATTGTCACTATCACACATTTCAGAGCTTGAAATCTAACTGTACTTGATTCACAGCACATATCGTCTTGTGAAACCTGTACTTGCATGGGAAGTCGCAAATATGTGAAAGAACTTTCAGTCTGTACTCAAAAAATGTAGAACAGACTCTTGTACATGTTAAGAAAAAAAAAGAATTTCAAATGTTGATTTGTCAGACTACAGGACACTTTTCCACTTCCCCTCAGTCCATTTTAAATGAGCTCAGGCCCAGAGAAGGCGGCAGAGTTTCTGGGTCCTGTTCATATGTGATTTCTACTTTGCATTTTAGTGTTTTAACTTGCACTTGTGGAGTCCATGCAGTGATTTCCACTACAGAATCATGTCTGTTTTTAATGCAGTGTCGCCTGAGAGCCCAAAGGTCATGGCCAGCAAACACTGGTCTTTGACCTTTCTCTTACATACGGAGATTTCTCCAGATTCTTGGAATCTTTCAATGTTATTATGTACCATATATGATGAAATTTCCAAGTTCTTTGCTCTTTTAAATTGAGAAATGTTATTCTTGAATTGTTGCATTATTTACTTATGCAGTCTTTCACAGACTAGTGAACCCCTCCTCATCTTTACTTCTCAAAAACTCTGCCTCTCTGAGATGCACTTCTTATACCCAATCATGTAATTGACCCATGGCCAATTAATCACCAAGTTTTTTTTAAGCATTACACAACTTTACCAGCCTTTTGTTGCTCTCATGCAAAAAATTCAAAATGGACATATATTTAAAAAAAAAAAACAATAAAAATTTCTCAGTTGCAACATTTGATTTGTTGTCTTTGTACTATTTTAATTAAATATAGGATTTAAATGGTTTGCACATCATTGCATTTTGTTTTTAATTGCATTTTACACAGCATCCCAATTTTTGGAAATGGGGTTGTATTTAAAGCAGGATATATTCCACATTACTTAATTATTTTGAGTTAGTGAGTTATTTCTTGTTTTTAAAGATTTTGCTGGCTCCATCTGTTTGCACATTGGGTGTGCCTTTCCCCTTGTCTCTTCTCCTAGGCTTCTTTTTTTGCTTTCATCTTATCTTGGGTGTATGCTATGTCACCAGATTGGACAACTGACAAATTAGGTTGATTTTGGTTACACTGGCAGGGAAAGAGGTACTTTGGCAGGTTGACAAAATTTGGGCTGGTCATGACTTTGGTGGACTTATGCCAAGAGTCTAAAAATGCAGCTGACGTTATAATTCTCTCTACATACAATCAGTTATTAAAACTTTGAGTGACACACATTTCATTCAGCCCTATTGAAAGGTGGCTGTTGGCACGTAGATCAGCATCAATCGCAATCACAATCTGGGAAAGTGTAGTGTATCAAAAAAGAGGCCTGAGGAATTATGAAAACTACTGTAAAAACCAAACACATACATGTCAAAATTGTGTAATAGTTTAGATTGTCTGTGACCTTTACATCAAAATATCATGGTTTATATACTATAAATAGATCATTGTTAATCACTTGTTCTTGCTTTTCCCAAAATATTTGGATTATTGAGCACCTATAATACAATATATTTGTTAAAGCAAGTTAAAGTGATGTAGTGCCAGAGTCTTTAAGGCCCAAGTCACTTTTTTTCACATTTATTGACTATACAGTGATCTTGTAAGACCTGCTTTAAACAACCTCATTGCAAAAACAGCCCAGGTGTCTTTCCTGTTCCCACAACCTGCCTCAACATGTCTGTGACAGTGCGGTGAAGGACGAGAGATGCAAGGTGCCAACCCTGAACACACCGAGAGCACTGATGTGCTCTTCCCTCCAGAGGGAGGGAATCAAGTGCAAACAACAGCCAAGCCACTGCTTTTCTGCTAACCAGGGGGTGGAAATGAACTGGGCGGGATGGCAGCCCTGTGGTCTACCAAAGAAAAAAAGTGTCATTCAGAAAGATTCTCCAGTTCTACAACAAATGGTACTGATATAAAGTTACTGCATCTTCCTGACTGTGCGCCTGTATGGGAGTGTGTTTGTTTGTGCACCCACACAAACATGAATACAGACAGGGAACAGTCAGAACCTGTTTGGCGACTCTCTAAGCTTTCGGGTGAATCTTGAGCAGCAGCGCAGGAATGACACCCACACTGTCCTTGGAGAGATTCATCATGTTGGAGCAGGTACACTAAAAAAATTCTTGGTATCTGTGCAAGCCGCAGGCTTAGGTGGTGATGGGGGGGGGGGGGGGTGAAGAGAGGGAACACCCTTCAGCAGAAAAAAGCTACAGCCAGAGAACAATTGGAGGAGGCTGTTTCCATTCAGCTGCTGTTTAACCACGGAAACCTCTTGTTTTTCCTCTCTGTGACCTCGGCATGGTGTGCCTGCTGCCTCTGCAGGATGTCCACTCTGAAAGGGTCTGCAAGCTTCAGCATAGCCCGCAACAAATAAGCCACTTTTGCGTGATCCACGCTTGCTTCCAAAATTAGCCCAGGCCAAGGTTTTGCAGATAGACTCCATAAAGCCAGGGGCTGGACAGTGAGCCAAAAGCTTGAGCCCTGATTTTGTACTGGCAGAAGGCAAGGCTATTTCCTGTGTTAGATAGGAGTATAAAGGACTATATGCTCTTAAAGGGGCCCATCTCATGGAAAACCATATTTACCTCACTTTTTTGAAATAACAAATAATATGAAAAATATTATTACAAGTATCAAAACTGACTTTTTACTCAATCCATAGAATCCATAATTGGAAACTAAGCTGCAAAAAGCCGTGCAATGTTGCAACCATTTACATACATCAACCTACTGAATACAGTTTTGCTCTGCCCAGTTATCGAAGTTATAAAGTGTTCCAGCTCTGAGTGCTTTTTGAATAAGGCAATACACAGGACAGCCAATCAGAACCGAGCTTCTTCATATTGAATCAGTCTTAAAGGCACAGTAACACGGCCTGTTTAATTCTAAAGGATAAGGAGAGGTTGGAAAATTAGGGGCCACATGACTGCCATTCTTTGTCATTTCTAAATGAGCTTGTCGAAGTCTCTAAAGGCCTGAGAGGGAGATGTAGAGGCATAGTGGCACTGGAGAGAAATTTACAATGATTTAGCATGGCTGGAGCAGCCCTGCAGTGATACGCTCCTGCTCCACACCCACCTCAGCTCCATACACTCAGGAATGCAGGGCAAGCAGTCATTGGCCACTGCTTCAGTCCGTACGCCTCCACATTCTGCGTAAAACACACTGAAACACTCCGTAACCCACACATCAAAACACTGCTCAAAACAAGCCCAGCACATGCACATCAAAACAAGGCCAGTGCACCAAAACACTCCTCAAAATAAAGATTGTTTAGTCTGCATACATCAAGAGTCATCAAAACAAGCTCTTGAGAAAAGCGTTAGGACTACTTGTTTGGAAAGTAGTTAAATGCAAAGGTAGTTAAAAGCCTACACCTAAAGCCTAAGGGAAAGAGACTTTCACAAGATATTTCAGTCCAACTTCAGTCCTGGAGGACGTTGGTCCTGACATGTTTAGCGATTTCCCTTCTCAAACACACCTGATTTAACAGTTTGTTTCCATGTTTAGCAGGTGTTTGTCACCGCAAACTTTCTATTTCTGAATCACAGAACTGATACCAGCCATAAGGTTTTTTTAACCATGTGACATCACAACAACAATGAAATTTCACCCATCCCATTGTTGGTATCATAAAGCCTACTCCAGTGACAATCACGTGGAATTGCTCGCTTGGAAAAAGTTCCATTTGTGCATTTAAAATGTACATAAATAGCTCAAATTTATGTTTGTTCACTGTAGAAGGTGTGATAACTCATTTTCACTTTAAAAATCAACAAAATGTATATTTTAAAAATTTATTTTGGTTACTTTACCATTATTTAAACTGGGTAGTCACACTGAGATTAAAAATCTCTTTTGTTAATATGTTCTGGCCAAAACGGCAGCACACAACCACCGAGAAGACAATCACTGAAGCAATAGCACCACCACCACCACCAACAGTTCATAATCAACATCATATTAAAAGCAAGAAAAAACATAATGATCCAATTCTGTTTATTCCTGCTCTTAAATTAGATTTTTTTAGATCTGAATTTCAAGAGGCTTGAAAATGCTTTAAATTTACAAATTTGGAATGCGTGTTTTACATTATATAAAACGTTTACACATAGATGATCCTAAGGTGGTCATTAAAGGGATTTTAGGCACAAATGAATATTATATCCATACTATGATAACAAAACCATCTCATAACTTCATAGAAGAAAAAACTACTCTGCATTTACATTAATGTAACGAGACCATTTCGCACTGTTTCCATTGGCCTATACATCAAACGTTCAGTCATGTGGAGTTTTTAGCTGAAAAAATAAGGAGTTATGAGATTTTGACATGACACAGATCTGATATGACACAGATAATATGTAACATATGTAGGTGACATAATGAGCAGAATAACACTATGTTAATCTATAGAGGCTGGTTTCCTGGACAGAGATTTCGTCGACTATCCATTCAGAATGGTTTGTAGTCCAGGACTAGGCTTGTTCCATGTCCGGGAAGCTGGCCCTGGACGTACTTGATGATTATAGAATAGAATAAACTCTAGCTATGCAGCCCATACTATACAGCTTTAAAAATCATGTACACATTGTTCTGAGATCACCTCTGCTGCTCTTCTAGGTTAAGCTTTTGGTATACAGTAAAGATTTCAATAAACATAAAAACGGAAAATGATTTTTTTCTGATCTATGCAGATGGAGTAACTAGCTGCTCCCACTTGCACATAAGCTACAAAGCTTGAGAGCATTTGAGCAAAAGCTTGAGACTTGCAATTGACATTTCTCTGTAACTGGGGCTGGTACTGTGGGAAAAACATCTGTCTGCCTGCTCAACTACTCCAAACAATAGAAAAGGGATAGTTCATTTTTCCATATGCACTTCAGCCCTTCAGTTATCAGATGGAAACCCAAAAACTTTCTAAGAGACACAAAGCAGTTGGAAGCACAGAGAACTAAAGCACAGAAACGGAAAAAAGGAAGCACATGTTAGTATTCAAAAGCGTACCTGGTGGAAGGAGACTGCAGCACCATCCTACCCAGACGCCTTTCTTTCTTCCTCAGGCTTTAAAAATTCCAGTCAACACCACTCAGATATCTGTCCTTTTTCTTTTCTTTTCTCTTTGACTCTTTCTTTCTTTCTTTTCTTCTCTTTGTTTTTTTTTTTTTTTTGCTTTTTCTCCCTCTCTTTTTGCTTCAGTGTTTTGTCTGTCCACCTGGGGCTCGAAGTTCCAGTGCTGGCAGATGCAGTGCTGGGCCAGTGTGAGAGTGTATATGCGAGTATGAGCGTGTGTGTTTCAGCTTTGTGCCGGTTTCAGCTTGCCTGCCTCCTCTGTCTGCACTCATTTCCTGTTCCAGAGCACACATCGCAGCTTCAGAGGAGAGAGACAGCCAGCAACAGGAAGACAGAGAGAGAGAGAGAGAGACAGAGAGACAGAGAGACAGAGAGACAGAGAGACAGAGAGACAGAGAAAGAGAAAGAGAGAGAGAGAGAGAGAGAGAGAGAGAGAGAGAGAGAGAGAGCGAGACCGGTGGTTAGGTTGCATTTTACAAATTTTGCTTCATGCGTCTATATTTAGGCTTTGAAGTGAGCAGTCAACAGGTAATAGGTCTGAACTGTAGAAGATCTAAACTCACACCTTTTGCACATACTGCAGTTTTATGGCCTTATTTTAGTATAAATCTGTATGGGTGGGTTCAGCCTAGCCCTGGGCTGCATGGGAGATTTTCCATTGAAAGGAAAATATAGTCCATGGATAGGCTAACTGATCCTGTAAGTTACTATACTACACGTTATTATTGCTGTGAGTTTTTAACACCAAAAGTGATGCTAAGCAACATTTACTTCTGCCATCACAACAAGAAATTTGACACATGAGAGGAAATCCATTCTCACCAAAGAAAACAATAATGGCCACACATTTATAAAGTAGCTTGGCATTCATCACACTACCCATTGATTGTTTCCCTCCATCAAAACCTGTGACTACCAGATTAGTCACGTACTGATCTAAGGAAAGAAAGAAAAGAAATTCTGACCCTATAAAGCAAATGTTATTTCCCACATTTTGTTCCAACTTTAGCATATTTGACCGTTCCAAGCTCTGCCCACAAGTGCACTCTTTCCTAGTAACTGTTGCTAAGATTGACAAGGTTTACAGAATGTTGGCAAAAATCTCGTTCAACCTCATGTAAACTTTCTAAAATGCCTAATTAATTTCAAATTCTATTCATTTTGCATGTGTGGCGGTATAAGACAGGAAATGGTGGCTGGTGGAAAAGGTTGGGACAAGGACAAAATATATGAAGCGAGTCGGTGGAAATTTAGGCTGTTCAAACAAAGAAAAAGACATAGTAAAAATAATAACACTAACTGAGAGGCATTAGCACGGTGACATTGTCATTTCAAACCTGCCTAGTTTCAAATAGCTACAACACAGCTGCCAACTCTATAATTAAGCGTTTTGAAGTAGGAACCCAATGTTGTCTATATAAATGTAGTGGCCAAGTTTGCTAAGAGAAAATACATGTGTTAGTACAACAAGAACGAGTAAATTAAATGAATAAACTTTTTCTTCTGCTTTTAATCAAAGGGATAATCACCACTACTTTGTCCTTGGATGTAGCAATGGGCGATATGGCAACAATAAAACATTATATTGATACTTCCAAACATTTTTCAGTATATGATATACATCATGACAAGCTTTTCTGAAGTTTGATTTTATTCAATATATCAGATTCTGCACTGCAGAATTTTAATTAAATAGGAGTAATTGTACTCTCTTTGCAATGAAGCATGCAGTTGGTCAATGTTCTTTAAGTGATAGTGATATCTGCATTATGCTCAGAAAAGCATGTTGTGATGTCATGTAATTTATCATGATAACAATAAATACTGTTATCATCATATTCCCGACTCCTACTTGGATGACACTTTTTGAGATGCTTACTTACAGTTTTTCAAAGTAATCTCCAGAGATATTCTTTCTCGACTCCAGTTCAGTTTTAGAAGTTGGTTGGATTTTCTGCTTCTCCTTTTGATTTGTACATTAACGTCCTATTACATTTTAAGCAAAGGAGAAAGCACATTAATTACTAATATAACATAATTAGATGCTCACTCTCACTATGTCTTCTAATACTGTCTGAAGACAGACACTCCTATCACTGTCATCCACCGAACTCAAATCTATAAGCAGTGCCAAGAGTCCCCATGCACCTTCTAATAATAGCCTCTGGTGGTTGAATCACGCCCATTTGGGCTCCAGTGGCTTTTCCCCTCCCTACAGTTGCACAAGTTCGGCTTGATTCCACTGTGGCTGACGGAGACTGGACTGGAGTTTAGTTAGGTGGCCTCCTATGGAGACCAAACCTAGAGGAGGAGTGTCTTTACCACTAAACCCATAGAATGGGTGAGGGCCAAAAAAACACGCCCCACCCGAGCTGCCAGAGTCAGGAATGTGTTGACAGGGTGGAGTGAATGAAAATGTGCTGTTCCAAATGGACTCTGTACTCTGTGTGTTTTGCTGGATTTCGCTCATAGTACGTTTCGCCTAGTTAAAGGGAAAACAAATGGAAATGTTTTTCTGACTGAGAGTGGCACTGTAGTTTTACCTAACTGGTTCAGATAACCGAACTATTCAAAGTTTTAAATGCACCAGAATAATTGATGCATCGTGCAGGTAGAGCACCAAAGCGCACTAGGACGTCTTGAAATACACTCTTAAAAATACGGGATCCTAAAAGGTTTTTGGCTATGGGGAGTTTTTAAACTTTAAAAAAGATCTTAGCTTCCACACCTCTCAGTTAAAAATGAGTCTTTGTTGAAACATTCATTTAAAGCTTCTTTAGGGTAAAAAGTGGTCCTTCTACGGTAATGGCCTGCATGGCAGCCTCACATATATACTTTATCTTTAAAGAGCTCCCTGCACCCAAAAATGTGTTTTTTAAATGGTTAAGCTAGCATTGACAATTAGCATTGACATTTGATGGGTTTATCTGTTTTACCCACCAGACACTGTGGCTGATTACCTAACAAGCTATATCAAATCAGCTATGGCTGATGTTTACACTGTTATGCTGCATGCAAAGGGAACCATTCACAGAAAAACATGGAGAAACATGAATTATACAGCAGGAATTATACAGCTATCACCGGAGTCCCATTTATCTACTGTTAAATTTAAATTCAATAAGTTTATCTGATTTTATTGATCACTAAATTGTTTATTAAGCACTAAGTATTTATACTACTGATACTACTACTATGACAACTACTACTCCAAATAATAATAATGTTTGTTGTCATCATAGAAATGGACTAAAATGTACATAAATTAGTTTACATACTATGTAGTTAAAATTTTAGTGTCAATTGTTTCAACTGCCCCCTTGGAGAAATCGAGATTGAGACCCCTATTTTAAGCCATTGCTTCAAAGAACCCTTTTTTGCTTTATTTTGAAGTATAAGTCATATTCTCTATAATGACAAGCTGGGGCCAGATGCCAGCTATCTCAGATCTGGTTGTTAGTGAGCTCCAGAATAGACATTGACCTTTTTTAGTGATATGGAGCTAACACTGAGTGTACTTTGAGCCATAGCTGAGAGGTGGGAGCATGCGCTAAAAACCAGACCAGACTCCAGGTCAGCCATCTGTAGAATGCTGCAGTTAAGGTTTACTGTGGAACTGAGTGGAGCTGAATCTGGTTATTTTCGAGAACTTCTGCTTAGCCACTAGTATCCACTGATGCCCGAACCTTGTCATATCCATGCATTTTTTCATTGCAGTTGTTGTGAGGTTGAAATCCTATTCAGCCTAAAGAAAAACTGTAGAGCACAAATCAGCTTTTCATAATTCATAATACCTGAATTTAAAGTGGCGTGTTAATTTCAAATCACATTTATTTTCAATGCATGTAAAAAGTCATACTGTAGATGATTAAAGTAAAGTTTTTTGTCATGTATTCAAGATTCTGTTTATCAACCTCTGGCCGATAGACTAGCAGGAAGTTCCCAGGCTGTTTTAACGCTGCTGTCTAACAGGGTTAATGTCTTGGCCTACATAATTAGCTGCAGTGGCTTTGCTGAATACAAATACAAATGAATACACATTCTGCCATGACTGTGGCAACAAAAATTTACAAGAACAGATTTTGTGGGTGAGCATCGATAGATAAATTGGGGTCAACAGGGACAGGAGGAAGGCAAAAAATGTTATCTTTTGACATCTCTTGAATTGTTTTTATTTGCTCCCCAAAAAACAGTTAAAACATGGTCCACCTTCCACAGATTTAATCACAGTGTTTCTATCGATCAAGACAATATAACCTGCAGCCCGTGAGTAAAGGGACAGTGATTTAACTTTTTGGTGTTTTGGTTTTGTACTCCAGCACAGTGGAAGTGCATAATGTTCCACTTTAATTCTACATTGCATCACAAGTGAATCTGCATCTGCATCTGTTCATTTGCCCATACACAAGAAGCAAGTGGTTAAATGTTGAATCTAGAGGTTAAATTTGCATCATGAGTCTGTTTCAATCACTGTCAATGATGCTGGAGAACAGAGTCTAAACAACAAAAAAGGTGTCACTGCACTGTAGTTGTATTACTATCACCCAGCCTGAGTTCTGCTCTTTAGGGAAGCATAAGTTGTTCCTCTATGGAAGAGGGTGCCAAATGTTTTGTCCTGAGGGGCCAAAGTTCAATAAGTGTGGTTGTCAAATAGACAAAATAGTATATAAATAAAGAAAATTGGTTCCAAATTGAACATTAACACATTTTGCAGATGCTCATATCCAGAGCAACGTACAAGTGAATAATGTTACAGATGTAGGCAAATGTAGCATTAGGAGTCTTGCCCAATGACTCTTATTGATATAGTATGGTTGCCTGGGTGGGGAATTAAACCCAAATGTGCTGTATGGAAAGCATCAGTATTACTCACTGCACTGGGCTATTCCAACACTTTTTTATTAGAATTTATTTTATAACATTACATCCTTTTTATGACTAAAATGTCTAAAAACCACTTTAAATGGAGACTTCTCAGCATTCGACATTCAAACAGGCCAACTTTGACCCTCAGCCCCACTTTAGACAGACCTGCTCTATGGCACTGCTTCAAAGAACCCTTTATTTTAGAGTGTAGTTGAACACCTGAGGCAGATTAGGAAGTGTACACCTAAGTATTACAGAGAGTCTGTCTGTCCTTCTCTTTCTCTCTTCTCTCCATCCCCTGGAAGGAAACAACCTCCTTCCTGTCCACTGAGGGCAGCCACACAGCTATTCCCCTGCTCCGGCTATCTCATTTCCGGCCCAGGATTCACACATCCTCACCCTGAGATCACTCTGTAGTGAAGGCCAAAGCATGTATGTATATATATGGAATTTCGAACACACAGATAACAGAGGCTGAATTTGCCAGGTTTCACTATCATATCAAAGATGCATAACTCCACCTGTTTTTTTACCCCATTTAAAAACACTATCTGCCTTTTATGTTGTGCGAACATTTTATCTCAAAGGGACCCAAAAAAATTGTTCAAAATGACTTAAAGTTGTGTGTACATTAATGCACATTAAGGACAAAAACATTCAGTCCCATTTTGAAGATACAGGGGTTTGTTATCCCAGTGATATGTACACTGGAAATACATATAATGCTTCGATATGTTTATGTTATACTGTCATTGTTACAAATGTATTGCTATTACACACACTATGGTATTGCTATTACACATGCTTTTAGTGGAAATATCCTTGTTTTTGTCTATTGTACTTCGGCCTGTGCCCAATACGGTT
The DNA here is from genome assembly GCF_015220715.1 of Pygocentrus nattereri. NCBI lineage: Eukaryota > Metazoa > Chordata > Actinopteri > Characiformes > Serrasalmidae > Pygocentrus > Pygocentrus nattereri. The sequence goes on along the minus strand of NC_051211.1, from coordinate 7,155,135 downwards.
TGCGCATAACTCAGTCTGCATCCAGTAATATGCAGTGCAAAGACTAAATGAAAGCAGTCCCATCAATTTTATGAAGCATTTTGACTTTTGCTTAGGTTCATCTGTTTAGTGCACGTTTTATCTATGTAAATCCCTTCCTTCATGTCATATTTTTGGCACCAACTGGGTACACAGCGCATTCCTGGCTTACTCATAGTGCTCTCTAATGTGTTAAGAAGGATTCTGATCTTACAACCTTGTAGTAATGAAATGTGCCCCTTTTCCAGCCTACAGTGTTACTGTTAGCACGGCTTATGACAGTTTTTGATTTGCTATCTAATGCTTAAGAGGTTTTTCTTGTTGAAATGCTTGCTTGCAGACCACACAGACCACGTTTCAGGAACTTTGTAGAGGCATGGATCATGCATTATAAAGCATAGCTAGAATCAGAAACTGTGAAAGTGATAAAGGTTGGTTACTCTTGCTTACCAGATTAACGGTCTTGAAGATAATGCGTAATACTGTTACTAATAATAGAAACGGATCTAATAATATGCAATAAGGTGCTTCCCCCCAACCAAGGCCACAAGCCCCGCCTCGTATTCTGTGATTGGCTAGTAATTTCGCATCTTTCCCACTAGGATTGGCTTGTAATTCGTACTGTAGCCAATCCCGGCGTAAGGGCGGGGCAAGTGTGAAAAAAGGAGCGCTGCTGACCCCTAACGGTGGTGTTTTGTATTACTATCAGATTTCCCCTTATAATCTAAGTCTGACCTATTTAAAAAAAAGTTATTAAAATAGTGAAAAAACGTAATGCAAATATTACATATATATATACATCCATCCATTTTCTAAGCCGCTTCTCCTTCATGGTGGGGGGGTGTGTGTGTTGTGCTGCCTATCCCAGCAGTCTTCAGGCGAAAGGCAGGATACATGGCAGGAGAACATGCAAACTCCACACAAAATATATTTTATTATTATTTTTTTTACCTAATCCCTAGCTGTGGCTTAGTTCAATGATTTCACCAGTCCAGTCGAGATAATGTCATATACATTTCTGTTTTATATTGTTTTATAGAGTTTTAATGGTGCATCCTGTTTTTGTGGGTAACTTATAAAATAATTTAATTCATATGATCAATAATAAATCTGTACTCAAATGAAACAGTATGTGTTACTGTTTTAAAGAGAAGTCCTTACTGAGAAAAATACTTATGTTTATGAATCTTCTAGGCCAGCAGTCATGTCCATGCATACTGTTTAAGGATGAGTTATATTTAATGTAGCATTTCCCTGCTAGAAAAAAAAAACCCACCACAGTGTTCCAATCTTAAACGTAAGCAACTTTGACCTTGTGCGAAATGCTCCACAGTAGAGTGAGAGTTTTTGACAGTGTTGGGGATAGGAACCAGGCGTCTGAAGCTTTAAAGCCTCTAAAAGCTCTCTCACAGAACGCTGTTACACAATGTGATTATGAGTACACTCCTTGATACTGGAGACGTTATATTATTCAAGGTGGAGGGGTACAGGCAGGGCGTGGTAAGGCAATGTAATCCCAAAAACTTATTTTTCTGAGATTTCCACCATTTTACTATTTTCAGCATTAAAACTCAGGAGATGTAGATTGACTGCTTGTTTTGACTAGTAAATGAAATGTGCATGGTTCCTTTCTCCACCACTGTGAACTAATTTTTGTGAGTACATTTGTCTACAATTAACCCTTTATATTAAAACACTCTGAATTACTTTGTTCACATTTCTGCAACTGAATTATACAGAAATTTCGAAAATCGGTGGAATTCCCCATTGAATGTAGCTTGAATCAGGCTTACTTTGCATAAGGGCTAAAGATTAACCAGTCTAGCTGGACTTAGCTCAGTGTTGAGAGGTTTAGGTAATCTTGAGGGATCTAGATCCTACCAGTAATCCGATAATGTGTGGTTTCCTGTTATGAGCTCCTGATGTAACACCTACACTCACCTTATCAATCTCAGTTTCAAATGCCTCAACGATGACATGGTATTTACACAGGAATACATGAGTGCATTGTTTGTGGCCTCAGGTACATGACGACATCCAAAAGTCCAAAGTGAAACACAAGAGTAGGTCAGATTACATCTACTTTCACACTGTCACCGACACATCAGGCTGCCATTTGTGACCAACTGATAATACACATACATATATGTAAAGTGAAGGTAAAAGACATTTTAAACATGAATAAAATGCCCTTTAAAACAGCCTATATGCATGTTTCAGACAAGCAACTGAAACATTAATGACACAGCATTTCTGCCTACACCATTCCACTACAACTACACATCACCTTGAAAACAATTATTAAATACAACTGTTAAATCTCGTATGTTAAATCTCTCGTATTATTCTTACATTAATGTGGGAATCCATTCAACATCTGGCGCATGAATAATCCATTACAGCTTATGAAAACATATATGCACTGTCCAGAATCATTCTCTAAACCCTGAGGCCTCAGCACATTCATCTCAGAGAAATATCTGGAATATTCCACAAGTCACATCTTCAACAGTTGCATCATCAAAGTTTCCAGAAGGTCATGGCAAGGAGAAAATGTCTTTGTGTTTCTTTTCCATCTTTTCAGTTATACTGTTACTCATCTGAAAATAACTGCGCTGTGTTAAAGAGCGTGTGAGATCTTTCTTACATACTGCTATAAGGCTCTACGGTACTGATCCTCTGCTGTCTGAAATGTGCTGAACCACATCACTGTATCTCCTCTCTGACTAATACACACTGTGTAATATATCACAACTATTACTGTAATGACACTTTTCACCATGCACTTTACTTTACACTACAGTATTGATGCAACGCAGAGTTAGTTTATGTCTATAATATGAGCTGTCAGACTACTTCATACCACTCAGTGCCTGCTGGCTTGTAAATACAGTGAATCTGTCTCATATGCCATGTAAATAGATATACTTTCATACTTTATTTTATTTCTCTTGTACTTTAACTTATGTCTAGATTTATTTCTATTTTGTATTTTTCTGCATAGTTTATGTAAGTTTATGTGTAATTATATGTCTTGCTACTGAAACACTGTAATATTCCTCCGGGAGATAGAGAGATAGTGAGTGAGTGAGTGAGTGAGTGAGTGAGTGAGTGAGTGAGTTAATGAGTGAGTTAATGAGTTCATGAGTTAGTGAGTTAGTGAGTTAGTGAGTGAGTTAGTGAGTTAGTGAGTGAGTTAGTGAGTTAGTGAGTTAGTGAGTTAGTGAGTTAGTTAGTGAGTTGGTGAGTTGGTGAGTTAGTGAGTGAGTTAGTTAATGAGTGAGTTAGTGAGTTAGTGAGTTAGTTAGTGAGTTAGTGAGTGAGTTAGTGAGTGAGTTAGTGAGTGAGTTAGTGAGTTAGTGAGTGAGTTAATGAGTTAGTGAGTTAGTGAGTGAGTTAGTGAGTTAGTGAGTGAGTTAGTGAGTTAGTTAGTGAGTTAGTTATTGAGTGAGTTAGTTAGTGAGTTAGTTAGTGGGTTAGTGAGTGAGTTAGTGAGTGAGTTAGTTAGTGAGTTAGTGAGTGAGTTAGTGAGTGAGTTAGTGAGTTAGTTAGTGAGTTAATGAGTTAGTGAGTGAGTTAGTGAGTGAGTTAGTGAGTGAGTTAGTGAGTGAGTTAGTGAGTTAGTGAGTGAGTTAGTGAGTTAGTTAGTGAGTTAGTTATTGAGTTAGTTAGTGAGTTAGTTAGTGGGTTAGTGAGTGAGTTAGTGAGTGAGTTAGTGAGTGAGTTAGTGAGTTAGTTAGTGAGTTAATGAGTTAGTGAGTTAGTGAGTGAGTTAGTGAGTGAGTTAGTGAGTGAGTTAGTTAGTGAGTTAGTGAGTGAGTTAGTGAGTGAGTTAGTGAGTTAGTGAGTGAGTTAGTGAGTGAGTTAGTGAGTGAGTTAGTGAGTGAGTTAGTGAGTTAGTGAGTGAGTTAGTGAGTTAATGAGTTAGTGAGTTAGTGAGTTAGTGAGTTAGTGAGTTAATGGGTTAGTGAGTTAGTGAGTGAGTGAGTTAGTGAGTTAGTGAGTTAGTGAGTTAGTGAGTTAGTTAGTGAGTTAGTGAGTTAGTGAGTTAGTGAGTGAGTTAGTGAGTGAGTTAGTTAGTGAGTTAGTTAGTGAGTTAGTGAGTTAGTTAGTGAGTTAGTTATTGAGTTAGTTAGTGAGTTAGTTAGTGGGTTAGTGAGTGAGTTAGTGAGTGAGTTAGTGAGTGAGTTAGTTAGTGAGTTAGTGAGTGAGTTAGTGAGTGAGTTAGTGAGTGAGTTAGTGAGTTAGTGAGTGAGTTAGTGAGTGAGTTAGTGAGTGAGTGAGTGAGTTAGTGAGTGAGTTAGTGAGTTAGTTAGTGAGTTAATGAGTTAGTGAGTTAGTGAGTGAGTTAGTGAGTGAGTTAGTTAGTGAGTTAGTGAGTGAGTTAGTGAGTTAGTGAGTGAGTTAGTGAGTGAGTTAGTGAGTGAGTTAGTGAGTGAGTTAGTGAGTTAGTGAGTGAGTTAGTGAGTTAGTGAGTGAGTTAGTGAGTTAATGAGTTAGTGAGTTAGTGAGTTAGTGAGTTAGTGAGTTAATGGGTTAGTGAGTTAGTGAGTGAGTGAGTTAGTGAGTTAGTGAGTTAGTGAGTTAGTGAGTTAGTTAGTGAGTTAGTGAGTTAGTGAGTTAGTGAGTGAGTTAGTGAGTGAGTTAGTTAGTGAGTTAGTTAGTGAGTTAGTGAGTTAGTTAGTGAGTTAGTTATTGAGTTAGTTAGTGAGTTAGTTAGTGGGTTAGTGAGTGAGTTAGTGAGTGAGTTAGTGAGTGAGTTAGTTAGTGAGTTAGTGAGTGAGTTAGTGAGTGAGTTAGTGAGTTAGTGAGTGAGTTAGTGAGTGAGTTAGTGAGTGAGTTAGTGAGTTAGTGAGTGAGTTAGTGAGTTAGTGAGTGAGTTAGTGAGTTAATGAGTTAGTGAGTTAGTGAGTTAGTGAGTTAATGGGTTAGTGAGTTAGTGAGTGAGTGAGTTAGTGAGTTAGTGAGTGAGTTAGTTAATTAGTGAGTTAGTTAGTGAGTTAGTTAGTGAGTTATTGAGTGAGTTAGTGAGTTAGTTAGTGAGTTAGTGGGTTAGTGAGTGAGTTAGTGAGTGAGTTAGTGAGTTAGTTAGTGAGTTAGTGAGTTAGTGAGTTAGTGAGTGAGTTAGTGAGTTAGTGAGTTAGTGAGTTAGTGAGTGAGTTAGTTAGTGAGTTAGTGAGTTAGTGAGTGAGTTAGTGAGTTAGTTAGTGAGTTAGTTAGTGAGTTAGTTAGTGAGTTAGTGAGTTAGTGGGTTAGTGAGTGAGTTAGTGAGTTAGTGGGTTAGTGAGTGAGTTAGTGAGTGAGTTAGTGAGTGAGTTAGTGAGTGAGTTAGTGAGTTAGTGAGTGAGTTAGTGAGTGAGTTAGTGAGTTAGTGAGTTAGTTAGTGAGTTAGTGAGTTAGTGAGTGAGTTAGTGAGTTAGTTAGTTAGTGAGTTAGTTAGTTATTTATCTAGTTATTTAGTTTTATCTAGCGCCACAAGTTCTAAACAGAACAATTTCACACTTAAGTTGTTCTTTACATGGTGAAACAGTTCATCAGATTGATGGAGAACGTCTTGTTTATGCTTCTGTATGGAACATTTTAGCATTTTGGTTCTATATAGCTCCAGAAGGAGTTCTTTTCTTGTCATGATGTCAAGCTTTTCAAGCTTACGAACCCTTTTTGGTGTCATATGGAATCATCTACAACACATTCTACAACAATCAGAAGATCCATTTCACCATGTAAAGAATGAACTGTTCTGTAGAGCTCCAAAAGTGGTTCTTTTCTTGTTATGATGTTAAGCTAAAGAACCTTTTTTTGTGCTATATAGAACCATTTACAACACATTCTCCATAAATCTGAAGAACCATTTCCCCGTGTAAATCTTGAAATGATTCTATATAGAACTGATGGTTCTAAATAGAATCATTACATATTTGAAGAGCCATCCTTTCATTTAAGCAAAGCGAAGAAAATAAGACGATGTAAAAAAAGAAAAAAAAGGAAGAAAAAGATATCATTCCTTAGATGTTCCTTAGGTTCCTTAGATTTCCCATTATTGAACTGAAATGCTATTTTTATAGTTTCAGTTTTGAAATGCTCGTTTTTATTCATGTATACATTACAATTCCTAAATGGCTCACTGCTGGCTTCATCACCCAATCAGTGATGATGTAAGAAAAGACTCACATTAGCATAAATTCCTCAGTGATGACAAAACGTTCGCGCGGGATATACGCAGCTGTTTTGTTTACAATGTCCGCTACATTACAGCATCAGTCCAGCCGAAAGTGAAAAATTACTCACTTTCATCCTTCAGATGATGATGTAACTCACGTTTGCATAGACACCTCAGTGATGACGAGGCAGGCGCGTGGGAATACACGCCTATTGTTTATGCTATCCAGTCGAAAGTGAAACTATTGCTCACTTTCACTATCCAGCCGCTCACAGCGTGGCAAATAACACCTCACATAATGTCCACCACGTCCCTCAGACATGACGTAAGACTGCGTTTCCCAAGATTCACGTTGCCGTTAATCCCTGATCGATGACAAATATTGACAATCACGAAAAGGCAAACCGAAGCGGCCGCCTGTATTTCCGCACGGGGATCTTAAACCAGCATCTGAAGCTGGGATACTACATACAGTGCTTTCATAATATTCATGTTTAAACGAATATTGACCCCTTTTCTAGAAATCACAGTGCGTTCACACAAAACATAATAAAACAAAAATTCAATCTAAATCCAGCATGCAAAAAAAGGATGCTGGCTCGTTCATGACCACTGTCACCACAAGAGACTATTAGTGTTCTATAGGACACCTTTAGATCCCATTAAGAAACCACCAAATGCATCAGTCCAAGGACACCTGTTGAACCATTAAAATAGACTGGGATACCAACCCATCAAAGAAAGCACTGGACGCCACCAGGTCACTGTGCAGTGTTTATTTAACACTGAAAGCAAACCACATTCAGCATTTACTCAGCTCACTTACACGTTCAGCAGGTTCACTACAGCGGGCGAATGCAATGCTTGGAGATCAATGGACTTGCATTACCGCATTACAGTGGTGCTCGCGTGGGGAACAAACATCTGCAAGGTGATTTCGTTACCCATTGCACTATTTTATGACCTCGCAGCAGTTTGTGACGACCCCTTCAGAACCCCCCCGCCCCCCAGCAGCGGATTAGTTCACTTATTGATGAGTTTTGATGAGTGTTTTTAAACGATAATGCTACAACCCGAAGTTACACTATAGCTAGCAAGCCAGTGTGAAACAGATGTTTATAATTTTGCCTATGATTTCGTGTTTTCTTACTGCAGACACACACACACACAAACACACAAATACACACACACACACACACACTCACAATCACACTCACAATCATGTCTATCTATCACAAATACACACACAATCACACTCACAAGCATACACACACACAAACACACAAATACACACACACACACACGCACACACACACAATCACACTCATAATCACACACACACACATGCACATAAACAAATATACATAAAATGCAGAATAACAATGATTTTCTTTTGTTTGTTTACTCTTTTTTTTTACTTTTTGTCGTTTGAATTCTGTTTAATGTGTGTGTGTGTGTGTGTGTGTGTGTGTGTGTGTGTGTGTGTGTGTGTGTGTGTGTGTGTGTGTGTGTGTGTGTGTGTGTGTGTGTGTGTGTGACATGCCAGCGCGTGTGTTCATCAGTGCTGGAAGTAAAACCCCTGAACAAAAGCTCTTTCATTTTCTGGTCCCTAAGAGAACTCGTGCGGGCTTCCCACTGCTCCTTTATATGCAAAGCACTCTTCTTTTTTGCTCTCATAAAGTCTCTGACACGAGCTCACTTCTCCATCTCACGGCGCTGGTGAGGATAGCAGAGATGGTGATGGTGCGCTGCTTGCTGGGACTCCTTGTAGTGGGACCTTTGCTTGCATCTGCAAGATGCACCAGCGAGCGGAAGCAAAAAAGAATATCGGGTATAATCCAGCACCTCTGTGACCTGGTAAGACTGAACTGAAAAGCTAAGAGGAATATAATAGCAATGATCATTTCATCTTTTCAGATCAATAACGGCGCGCTATGGTTTGTGTCTGTCAACAGCGTTGTATTTAAATTAAGAGTAAAGTCTTTTTACCTTAAGATGTTTGTTTGTTTGGTTTGTTTGCTGTTGTCTCTGCGGTTTTATATCTTACATCTAGAAACACATCAGAGCCTTCTGTGTACAGACAGATGTGCGGTCACAAATAGATGCAAGAAACGTTAAGAAAAGGAAAGTTAACGTTTAAAGTGATGCCTTTAGTACAACATATGTCACTTCTTCATGCGTCATATGCATGAATATGCATGAATATTCGTTTTTCTTTAAAAACGAATGCACCTGTTCATTACTGTACTCACTGAATGAGTGAATAACGACATTCATCTGCTTTTCTTCGTGTCAGGGGGAACTGCGCCCGAAGAGCTGCATGAAAGAGGTGGAGAACATGAGGGTGGTCCGTCCGAAGACCCCAAGCGAGGTAGGGGGGGTGGGACAAATAGGGGGGGAAAGGCAAGCGTATGCGACGCTTTCTGTGGGTCATATTATTTGTCCAAATGTACAAAGCAGATATGACTTGGACTTATTGTCATATATATATATATATATATATATATATATATATATATATATATATATATATATATACATTATATATATGTATATATACATTATATATATGTATATATATGTATATGTATATATATATATGTATATATATACAAAAATATATATTAACAATTTACTTGATTTAATTCAACATGAATAAAAAAATATTACATGGAATGTATTTCAAATACATGGAAGATATTTACTGGTGTACACACGCGACGCAATTAAATTAAGTAAATGAATGAAGTATATATAAATTAGTTTTTTTTTTTAAACTTTTTTAATAACTTTTTTATACTTTATACATTTAGGAATTTTATATCCATAACATTGCATGTAAACATGCATTTTTGGTTTTGTTACTTTTCCCAATGCGCAGACAGTGCGCAGGATTACGCCCGTTCATCAGAGTGAAATCAAGTAAAAGCTCTCAAAATGTTTTATTTCGCATATTTAGATGATTTAGACCGGGATTCACTCCATAGAACTTTAAGACTTACCGGCAGCCAAATTTCTTACCAAGTTAAAACATCTGCCCATACACTGTGCTCTTGTTGTAAACAGAATTAGTCAAGTAGTTTCTAACCAACTGTAGTGAAGGCTGTTTGCCATGATTCATTGATGTCATTCAACACCCTGAAGTGGTGTTTAGTCGTGTTCCCATAACCGCCTGTGTGCGCGTGAAAAAAATCTGTGGGCATGCAACCTGCCTTTTTTGTTTAGGTGCAGTGTTTTCTTTTTTCTTTGACTCTTAAACTCGCGATTGAAGTTCATGTGTCGTTTTTTTCCTGTAAGGGTGCAGCATCAGCCTATCAAATGAATGATTTCGACGGTAACCTGCTGGGAAAGTCGAGCCTCACGCGCTAAATCACCTCCCCAAGTCAGACTGCGACCACGTTACTCTATGTTTCTGTTCACTCTGGTGAAACTGTTTTGCTTCTTTGTTTGGGCAGAGGAGCAGACCCCTGGTGATGGAGTGGTCTTTCCGGCTCGCCTCTGAACTCTTCCTGAAGAGCGCAACTCCCACGAGCTGGAAAGCTCGGGAGCTGCAGCATTTACGAGACCTGCTGGGCCAGCAAACCCAATGCGTGAGAAAATCAGACTGGCGTAAATATCCTGATTTATCACGATCCTGCGGACACTGACGCCTTATTTCCTCTCATTTAGTTCGACTTTGCCGGCTCAGCTGCTGCTGTTGGTGGTGCGGAGGTGGAGCAGTGGAGGACCTTCTGGACCAGTCTGGATCACTTTCTAACAGAGCAGGTGACACCCTCGCTGGCCCCCTCTGGTCACCAGCCACTGCAGTATGTGTGATGTTTATATACACTTACTGACCATTTTTAATGCTGTTCGCTTTTTTTTTCTTCTCGTTTTCATCTCCGCAGGGTTTCAGCGCATGCGCGTGGGAGAGCGTGCGGCCTATTGTTTTGAGCGTCATGCAAAATTTGTGTCGATGCAAAAAATCAAGGACGCGCCGAAGTACAAGACATAACACACGGTGCACCTGCGCATAAAGCAGGAAACAGCTACTCCTCTCCATCTGTCTGTCCTACTAACGATTATCAGTTTGATTGTAAACATCGGGAATTCAACGGATTTCATCAATCGGGTTCAGATCATGTTATTTATTTTTTATATTGTTTGGTGTACAGGCATCTTGTTTATTTAACAGTTTCCAACTTATTAAATTATTTCATTCTTATGATCAATAATAAATCTGCACTCAAATGAAACACTGTGTGAGTGTGTGTTGCTATTTGAGCGAGACTGACTGAGAAAGATACTTATGTTTATGAATGTTCGGCAGCTGTTATGTGTGTGTGTGTGTGTGTGTGTGTGTGTGTGTGTGTGTGTGTGTGTGTGTGTGTGTGTGTGTGTGTGTGTGTGTGTGTGTGTGCGTGTGCGTGTGCGTGTGCGGTGTCAAACGTTGCTGTATGATTTTAGGGCAAAACGTCTGTTGAACATTAATAAAGCTGCAGGGTAAGAACTTCTGTGAATTGACAGCATGTATTTACAGTAAAATACTGTAAAAGCACTTTGGACACTGAGAGCAGCAGCAAAGTTAACAGTAAATTACTGTAAATTTACTATAAAGTAATTTTGAATGTAATATAGAGGAAACTGCTGTAAATGATCACTGTGAGTAAACAGTCCTCTGCTGCCGTTAAATTACTGTTTATTTTATGGTAACTGTTTTTTTACAGTGATCACTGACAAAATGACAAACATTTGAGAATTTCTAAAATATACCATTTTGGATTCAAAGGCACATGTAAAAAATGTCCAATAGCGCAATTATATTGTTATTAATAGCTGCGAAACACTATGGTCATCCAACGGTACATTCCTCTTTTATTATTATTATTATTATTATTATTATTATTATTATTATTATTATTATTATTATTATTGCTTTTTGCCCGCAGTTTTCAAGATATTGACACTTTTCCAGAATGTTGGGTCTGTTTGTTAATAGTTTTTACAGATATTTACACTTTTCATATAATGGACGATGACATTTTTCTTTATAGGACTGAAAGCGGAACTATACTGGCAAAAGTTTGTGGACATTACCTATGATAGTGACACCCCCTTAACAACATGGGATACTATAACACCTACTCGGCAATACCACGTAGGAACTGCGTGTGAGCTGCGCAGTCACCATATGGTTCTTCTGAAAATGCACTTTTTAATTTTTTTTATTATTTACGTTTTGCTACACATAAAAATTCGCAGTATTTTAGCCAAATGTGTCAGAAATATTACAATTACTCTGTTTTTCTTATCTTTCTGCACCACCTCCGACTAAAACAAAATTTGGGATACGATTTTTCATCAAAATATAAACATATATACTTTTTTAAATTATTAATAAAATTCATATTTTTTATATTTTTACCATTTCGACTGCATTATTGTTTAGAAAAATAATACTTCAGAATCTGCTGTTGTGGCAGGAATTGTTTATGAATTTAGGAACAGAACAAAGAGCTCACAGACATCAACTGCCTGTAGTTTATTTTTATTCGGAGCTCGGTTTCGAGGCTGATGTTAACTGTAAGATGTTTATTAACGCCTAGCAGGGCATCGAAGTCTATCGCAATGAGTCTTGATACGGTTTGGCTAATACATAAAAAAAAATCCAGAGTCTCAAACCCAAAGGCACCATGTGCTAATTCTAACTGAATGCATATGACAGCGTCTGCAGAGTGACTATACATTTATTTACGTGCTGTGACCCTTTTCATAAATATAAGAAATAGTATCCTGCCGACGATCCTGATGTTCAGTGTGGAAACAAACAGATGTTCGGTACTCTGGAAGCCAGCGCTCGTGTATTTGAGGGGGATTTTGTTAAGGGATGAACAGCGAGAACAGATTGCCACTGTACACCACCCTATAAGGGATCACATGAATTGGAAACATGAAAAAATGGTCATTTGAAATCATATCATGGAATACCCGCATAAGCCGGAATCCCCAACCATATCTCCTAAATATAAATGCTCTGATTAGAGCATTAAGGGCTTTTCCAGATAAACATAATGCACTGAAGAAAGGAGTACTTTGAAGTGACCTGATTCAGTGTGCCAGGTTGTACATAACTAGCTACAGTGCATTATGTCAGAACAGTAGCTGCCTCTCCCTTCACTTATTCTGGAATCAACTGTGTTAATCTAATGTATTTTATTAACGTGCATCCCAAAGTTTAAACCAAGTAAAGCGTTTTGTTTTCAGTGTGATTACACGGTGTTTATCAATTGTGAAAATGTGAGGTCTGTTAACTGTTGTGTGAATGTAAAGTAAACATTCTGATAGTAAAAATGGAAATGAAACGTCACCGTGTAAAAGGACGAATCACTTTCGGGGCCATAAGCCAGGAAATCTCTCACAGCGATGTTTCAGTATTTCTGCATAAGTCAGTGTTTGGGACGCAAACAAAGTCACTCAGAGTGGTCTGATGCGAAATAGTCCATAGAACGACTCTGATTTCTTTACAGTGGTACACAGATATGGCCCTTTTATTAACTACACAACTTTACCAGTACACACGTACACGTACACGTACACGTACACGTACACACATACACACACACACACACATTATATATATATATATATATATATATATATATATATATATATATATATATATATATGTGTGTGTGTGTGTGTGTGTGTGTGTGTGTGTGTGTGTATATATGTATATGTCATATGAGTCTTTGTATGTAATGTTGATCATCTAAATAATCTTTGGGGACTATGCTGCCATGCTTCTGTCCCTCCGCCATGGATTAAAAAAAAAAACAATCCAAACTCTTCTGACAAAAATTCTGGTAAAACAAAAAGTATTCATGGACAGTGCCTGTAATCACGTCATAACTTTGTTTTGTGGTGTAGCTTTTGAAGGCATTAAACTCTTCAGACGTCTGGTTCCCATCATCACCACTGTGAACAACACTCTAAAAAGTGATACGACAAATATACACATTTTGTGTCATATTGTTTTTCGATTTACATTTGCGGCATTTGGCTGACGCTCTTATCCAGAGCGACTTACAACTTGATCATTTTACGCAGATAGGCGAAGGTGGTGTTAGGAATCTTGCCCAAGGACTCTTAGTGGTATAGTGTAGGGTGTTTACCCAGCCAGGGATTGAACCCCAGTCTATAGCATAGAAAGCGGAGGTGTTAACCACTATATTACCAACCACCAACACCAACACACCAACGATTTAAATCACTCTGTGCGTCGCCCCCAACTGAGCACAGTGATGTGTCTAGTCACAGAATGTGTGTGTGTGTGTGTGTGTGTGTGTGTGTGTGTGTGTGTGTGTGTGTGTGTGTTTTAACATCACTTTTTAGAGTGAATTCTGAACTGGCACGTTTCTCTGGAATTACATTTCACACCAAAACCACTCCGAATGAGCTTAACCGTTTCATCATGCAGAAATTTGGACAAATCTGTGGGATTCCCCTTCCAGTTTCAATAAAAGTGCAAACGCACTCTCAAACATTATTTCAGTGCGTGGTTCTTTATGACTAAAGCCAGGAGCTTTTCATTTTTTTAGACCGTATAGTAAAATTTCGATTAACACTTTTAATCACTCTAAAAACAGATGTGTTAAGAAAAAAAAACACACATCTGTCTCACATCAGGCTGTTCAGTTGGAGACGACACATTTTTAAGCTACTTTTAACACAGAATGTGTTGAACTATTTCTGTGTCCATTTACAGATAACATGTTGTGTGACGCAGTTCTGAGGAGTTTAAACGCTTGGTAACGTTGTGAGGACAGAAATCTACTAATGCAGCCGTTGGTTTTGAATTCATGCTCCATTAGTGACACTGTCTTTGTTCTTCTTTTGAGGTTTATCGTTTTTGTTTTTAGACCGAGGCCACATCAGAAAGCAAAATAATGCCGTGCAAACTTCATTTCCCATACTCATAGATGACCGTGACGAGACACACTTATGCTGTACTGGACTTAAAGGGGAAACCGGTGATTTTCAACGTTTCTGCATAATTAAGTGGTTATGATGTAAAAAAAAAAAGTCATTCGGATTCGTTTGGCGCGAAATGCTTCATTCAGAATTAGTCAGAATGAATCACAGTGGTGATGATAGGAACGAGACGTCTGATTGCTCCTGAATGCCACATCACACAATGCCATTAAATGATACGCCACCATTTACCTTTCACACCATTATGTGTACAAAGGCACCAAGCACCTAAGCTCACTGGCGGTGTTGGATAGTATTACATGCATCGTAGACACTGCGACCCCTGGTCCCTACACTCTCAAATAACCAAATACAAAGAACCATCTGCGTGGCTAAAGGGTTCATTGTATGGTTGCATGTTCTTAAGGAGTTCTTTGAATGGCTCTTCAGATTGACGGAGAGTGTGTTGGATTAAGGTTCAATAGAGAACCTTTTTGACCTTTGTTCTTACAGGCTTGACATCGCAACCACAGCAGAACCTTTTCTGGTGATATATAAAACCACATATGACGCGTTCTCCATCAGTCTGAAGAACTATTGCGCGTGCAGTGCTTCTATATAAAACACCATGGCTGTAACTAGAAGTACTGCCTTTATAAAAGAACCCTTGAAGATCCGTATTTTTTAGCACCACCACTGTAAAGACGCCTGAGATAGTAGGCTTCCTTACAGCGCACCATCTCAGATCAAAGCACTCTTTGTTTACATCTCATTTACTGAATTACACAGAAATTTGGGAAAAATGGTGGAATTCTCCTTTAAGTAAGGGACAGAGCTTTACTGAAGTGTGGGCGAGGCCAAACACTGTGGACCGGGCCAGAACCTTAAAACCACCGGAGAGACGAGCGGAGAAAAGCGGAAGCAGCTATGGCGGTGCTGCGGTCGAGAGGAGCCACGTCTCGATTGCAGGCTTCCTCACGGTGAGAGAGATTCCCTGTTTACCGCTTAGTTCGGTGGAATGAGCAGGAGGATAACCAGAGAGGAAATCTGACCCAAACACAAGAGAAGATACACAACAAAAAGTAAAGAAATACCTTCAAATGTGGTTTTTCATCAGCATCCGCCTCTCCTCACTTCAGAAGACGGGTTGGAGCAGACGGCTGGCCTAAAACAACGAAGTGAAAATGTATTTAACGATCCGTCTTCGCGCATGAGTTACACACTGTAAGTAATAACAGTAAATATTAATGCCCAACAGTAAACATTACAGCGAATGTGAGGGTATTAATGCCCTGTATATCATAACAGTGTCCTATAAAATTTTAAGCATTCACTTTTTATTTAAAGAAAATGACCTAATTCTACTTTTTAAAGGAACGCAACTAAATAACAAATATTAGCAACTATTTAGCGAATATAATCAATAAATTAGGCCAATTAGTTCAAATCAATTTGTAGCAGCAGGTCAAAAAACAGAAGTGCAGGGAAACTACATAGAACACCCAACACCCAGCATCAGCAGACAGAAGTCCATTCTCTTTGATGCACGCTTGGTTTACAACAAACTGATAAACCAATGAAACGGTAGCAAATGAACAGATGATGTCAGCTATGTTAATGAAATGGAGCACAATAAATATGACTTAATTCATAACAATAATTCATTAATAATAATTAATAACAAATAACAGTAGAATTAAATGTTAAAGGTTTATCACAAATACACACAAATATACATGGTTAGACCAGCATTGTGAACTAGAAGCTCTCAACAAAGTATACATCTGTAATGTTTATTGTAGAGGCTGCCCACCTCTGATCACTTGTCACAGGTTAAGTCCCCGATTATTTCAACAATGGGAATTCGACATGCGAGTTAGCATACAGGTATTAATGATTAATGACGCGACACCAAGGGACTAACCTGGCATTCCATGGAAGTGCAACGGTGATTGACTTTTCAGGTCACAGAGATGCGAAAGGCTGTTGGGAAAGCACTTCAGGTTTTCGCTTTTCATTGGCTTTGGTATAAATGCACGAGCCTCAAACTCAACGGCAAAGCGAACGCCTCGCGCTCTCCTAACTTGTTCTTGTCCATCTTCAATATCTGTAATTCAGCTGCAGTCCTCCATCAGCTCTGGTGCTCTCAGTGCTGTAGAATGGCAGTGTTAAAGATGTGTCTGCTCGGTGTTCTCCTTGCCCTTAGCTGCTGGAGCAACGTGGATGGATGCACATGGATGAAGAGCAACTTCCACATCTTAAACAACAGGGCCATCTCGCATCTTCAACAAGCGGTAAGTAAAGAGGTTCGCTGGACTGTAAGTTATTTACTGCACTTAAATATGTGGTTCTTCAAGGATACTTCGTGCTTTGTCTGGTGAAATGGTTTTTCAGATGGATGGAGAATGTGTTGTCTATGGTCCTATATAGAACCAAAAGGGCTCTGCTGTTGTTATGATGTCAAGCTTGTAACAACAGCAAAACCTTTTTTGGTGCTACATAGAACCATTTTCATAAAGGTTCTCTGCAGGGTCATATACCATTTCAGTATGCAAAGAACCATTCATCCAAGCATGAAATTGTTCTATACAGAACTCATGGTTCTAAACAGAACCATTGCCTTGACTGAAGAACAGCTGATCTTATTAAGTGCGTATTATAAAGGAATGTAAGATAGCTGTCCATTAAAATTCTAAATTGAATTGCTATCTGAAGAAAACTGGGGAACCTGGACTTGACAAAGAGGATGTTAATGCAAACTAGTCTTCGTCGTTTTTTACACTGCAGATCTGATAGACCAACACTTTTCAACGCATTTGACTTAACTTTTCTGTGCAATTTCTGTTTACATTTCAGTGCGACGACGTCACGCATCGTCACGTCACTCTGACCGTGGAATTCCCAAGCAAGCTTTACAGTCACGTGACTCAGCTAAAGGCAAGGAAAGCACTTTTACTTTGTACTGAAAGCCTCGGGAAGGAGCTGACGGTGTTTTAGAGCAGCTATATGCAGATACAGATACACTGCATTGGTTTGAACGGTTGTACTAATGATAACAAACCTGTGTGGCTCTTTAGGCGAAGTCCCACGTCGTCTTTATTCTGCGAACTCTGAAGAACGTGATGCGGCTCTATGAGAAGTCTGAGAACGCGGACTGCGACCAGCAGAAGCTGCAGACATTCATCCTCGACCTCCACCGTCAGATCACGGAGCTCGAGAGTTGTGTAAGTCAGTGCAGTCAGTGGTCCAATCAGAAAGAAGTAACATGGTTCAAAGGACAACTTGGTCCCAGTCCTGCCTTAAAAGTTTGAGTTATTTGAACTTCCAATAATACATTGACAGATCATAAAATATGTTGTTATGGTAACTTACTTATGTTGTTATGGTAACTTACTAATAGACGTTTAATTAACTGGAAACGTTAAGGCGGCCGGGCAACTAACTTTTTCAAGTAAAACGCCCCTTTTTAAAAATGATCTGTCTCCACTGTCTGAACAAAACTTCCAAAAGCTTATTTTTAAAGGAGAATAACAAACTTCCCATCTTTAAATACAAGTTTATTTAAACATTTTCATTCCAAGCCATTTTGAACCATTTCTGCTGAGCCTTTTGCGATAAAAATCGGACGGTTTAATGAGCTGGCATTTTAAATGATGGAGAAATGGTGAAAATTTAAACTTTGATTAAGGTTTTGTTCCGACAGCGACGCTATAATAAACACTTTATATTATTAACCACAATGACACGAACAGATGGGCTGTTAAAGGGGGACGACGGCTTTATGAGGGGCATCATTTCTTCCTTTTTATTGTGCGGAGAGATCGAGCCCAGCACCTGCCTTCAACATGAAGTAGGCAAAGAAAGTGTTCAAAACGATTTTAACACGTGTTCGTTTTTTCTGTGAAGGCTACAAAAGTCGTCATCACTGAAGCGAACAAGAAGATAATGAAGAAGATGGAAATGCACTTTAAAAGTCTGATTTCCCACCTAAAGAACACGGTAAGCTTTCACACAGCAGAACCACAGATCCATCTGAATGTCTCATGAAAAAGGATTATTTAAGCAAACTCTCAGCAAAGAAAGTTCTGTATAGCACCAAAAATATCTTATCTAATAAAGTATCTTGGCCTGTTACAACAGAGGAACCTTATTGGTGCTTTTTAAAAAGGTTCTATATGGAACTATCGACAGCATGTTCTCCATTAATGTGAAGAACCCTTTCACAATGCAAATAACTCTTACATCATGCAAAGTGTTCTTTGATATAGAACCGTTTTCTTGACTAAGGAACCATATATTTTGAGTGTAAGATCTAGTTGGAGTCCATTCACTCAGTGGGCCTTGTTGTTTATGCCTCTTGTATATGCTTTGGGGTGACTGAAAATCGCAATAATAATAATAATAATAATAATAATAATAATAATAATAATAATAATAACAATAATAATAATTGTGGTATTATTATCAGTATGATGATGATGATTATTATTATTATATACAATGAGCTCAATTATTGTGCACTGGGGCCCAAAAGACTGAATACCCTATAAATCACTCAACACTGAACTTGCCTGACGCTGAAGCGGATCTTTCTCTTTGCAGGATTACAGCGCGGCAGGCTGGAAGGACGTCGCTGGACTGGTGCTGCAGCACCTCTACAGACTGGACCTGCTGGCCATCAGCACTAAACTCGACCCCAGCCTTTAAGATGAAACTGCGTCTGAAACTCAGTTCGAAATCCTGACCGCGAGCAGAACCACGAGACATTTTCTGTGAGCGTGAAAATAACTGCCAGTTGTTTCGCTTATTTCTATATTGTGATATTTATTGTAACAAAAATATTTTTATGTAAATATTTATTGTATTTATTTTATTTATTTCTTATCTCTAATGGCATTATTAATTTATGAATTTTATATGAGCTGTAAAAAATAAATACACACATCTTGACGTCCAGTGGTTTTGGTGTCACTCTTTCGAATAACGTAAAGGAAGACGTCTTGAATATGAAACTCGGCGCAGGAGCTTCTGTCACTCACCTTTCATCATTTTATTTTTCATTGATCTCATTGTTTAGGGAAACGCTGAAATACAGTAAAATAAGGAAATAAGTGTATCGAAATGGTCCAAATACTGCACTGACATGAAAACGGCTTTATCCACACTGTGGGGGAAAATAAATATATATATATATATATATTTTTTTTTTTTTTTTTCATTCATCAAGGTTCAAACAATGCGAACCTGACGTGATCCCACATTTATCATAGCCTCATAAATAATAACGAATAAAACAGGCTAAGTGGAGCCAACACAACATAAAAACACACCGCACCCTGAATAAAGCCAGTTTGGTACCTGTTTTTCTGGAGGAACATAATAAAGACAAAAGAAAGAAAGAGAAACATGATAGGATTCTGGGAGCCACTGTTGCGCCTGAAGGCAGCCTGTGACAGTTCAGTCTCTGATGTTTCAGGTGTAGATGGTTCACAAGTGGGTTCTCTAATCTAGTGTTGCAATATCTTGCTAGCTTGCCAGCTACGCTTCACACGGACTTAATGGTGAGTAAAATTAAAATTTCTTTGTGACTTTTGAGGCACATTAATGATTAAGGCTCGTTTTAAGAGAGAAATGTGGTGCTGTTCGTTTGTTTTAAAGCGTTTAACCCCCAACATTAGCTAGTAGTTGTAGTTAGGAAGCTTGCTAGAGGCTCGCTTCTGGGCGTAGAGAAGGAGAAGGCATTCGACTGTGTCCCCCGGGGTATTCTGTGGGATGAGCCATTCAGGCCCTGTACAAACAAAGCAGGATCTTGATTGGCATGGCCAGCAGTACAGTTGGACTCCATCAGGGCTGCCCTTTGTCACCAATTATATTCATAATTTTTATGGTTAGAATTTCTAGGCGCGGTCAGGGGATGGAGGGTGTCTGGTTGGTGACCTCAAGGTCACATCGCTGTTGTTTGCAGATGATGTGGTCCTATTGGGGACATCAGGTCGTGAACTTCAGCTTTCGCTGGATCAGTTTGCAGCTGAGTGTGAAGCGGCCAGGATGAGAATCAGTACCTCCAAATCTGAGGCCATGGTTCTCAGGCGGAAAAGGGCGGAGAGCCCTCTCTGGGTCGGGGATAAGCTCTTGCCTCAAGTGGAGGAGTTTAAGTATCTCAGGGTCTTGTTCACGAGTGATGGTACAAGGGAGTGGGAGATTAACAGGCGGATTGGTGCTGGGTCAGCAGTGATTTTATTGTCTTTAGATAACATTGTTATGAACAATAAAAATGACTCTACTTCAGCTTATCTTTTATGGGAATCCCTCAAAGTGTTCTTAGGAGGACAAATAATTTCTTTCACTGCCACCATAATAAAATGCAGAAGCTTGAGCTTCAAGATCTTCTATCAGAACTTACAAAACTTGATAAACTTTATGCTACAAACCCAATCCCCGGTTCTGCAGAAACATCGTTTGGTTCTTCAGACTAAATTTGATTTGATCTCAACATCCAGTGAGGAGCGGCTTCTTTTACATTCACGTAGTAATTATTATGAACATAGTGAAAAAACATCTAGGTTGTTGGCTCACCAATTGAAGAGACGGGCGGTATCTCGTCTGATACCTTGTATTAAAGATGAGCAATGTTCAGGCTCATCAACAGATCTTTCAAATCGTTTTATTCTGACCTTTATAGATCGCAAGCTGTATCTGATGTTGAGATTTCTCCTTTTTTAGACAAACTGGCTTTCCCTGTTGTGAACTCATTTGCTGATCAGCTTGACTTACCACTGACCCAAAAGGACATCAAAATTTCTATTTCTATAAAACCACAAAGCACCTGGCCCAGATGGGTTTCCCATCGAATTTTACAAGAAGTTTGCTGTGAAATTAGTACCGCTTTTATTAGCAGTTTTCAATGAGTCTCTATCTTCCGGCACCTTGCCACAAACTATGACTCAGGCGTCCATCTCACTACTCTTGAAAAAAGAGAAGGACCCCACCCAGTGTGGGTCATATAGACCTATATCTCTTTTAAATGCAGATGTAAAAATTTTGTCCTAAGCCCTGGCGCTGAGATTGGAGCAGGTACTCCCTAATATTATATCATGCGATCAAAATGGCTTTATCAGGGCATGCCAGCTCTATTTCAATATCCAGACACTCTTAAATGCTATTTTCATGAATCTGTCTCCTCTCTGACTCTGACTCTGAATGTCTCCTCTCAGGGATGTCCCATTACTCTTTGCCCTAGCCATCGAACCTCTGTCATTCGCTTTAAAATCTCTCCCATCTTTTAGGGGTGTTGTCCGCACTGGAGTAGAGTTAAAACTATCATTATATGCTGATGATTTGCTGCTGTATGTGACTGACCTGGTTACTTCACTGAAACATATAATGTCCATTTTGAATGAATTCAGTTCCACCTCAGGGTATAAGGTGAACCTACAGAACAGCGAATGTTATCCACTCAATACATTGGCATTATCACTGGATCAATCCAACACACCCTTCAAATTTGTCCCAGCAGGTTTTAAGTATTTGGGAATACAAATTTCACGTACTTTATCTTTCCTCTTCCACAGCAATTTCATTCCATTACTGAACAAGGTCAAATTGGATCTACAGAGGTGGAAAACTCTTCCTTTATCCCTATTAGGCCAAATTAACACTATAAAGATGAATGTACTGCCTACATTTTTATTGTTGTTTCAATCTATTCCACTCTATTTACCTAAATCCTTTTTTAAAGAGTTAGATCAGCTCTTCACTACTTTTATCTGGGACAGGATGTGTCCAAGGGTCAGTAAATCAGCTCTACAGACATTTAGAACGGATGGAGGTCTGTCCCTGCCCAATTTCCTATTTTACTAGTGGTCAGTCACAAAATATTTCACTGGCTCCAATCTTCAAAACTCTTGTGGTGCAAATTAGAAATCAAATCTTTCCTTCTCTCCTTCCCATTGCACTATTTACTTCACCTCTTCCACTTAAAGCCTCAAAGTTATCCAGAAACCCAGTAGTACTATCTACAATTTGTAGGACAATCTGTTTCTGAACCCTTTTTTGAAATCCTTTAAATCCGGGGTGCATTTACGTCTTATGGACTGGGAGGATTCACGCACAAATAAATCTAAAACTGCCTGGGAGGGTGAATTGGGCTTCTCTATCTCAGATCTCTGGTGGAATAGGGCAGTATGCCCTGTGCAAGGCTTCAATTAATCCAATTCAAAGTTTTACACAGAATTCAGAGATCCAAATCTCAATTGTCTAAATTTTATCCCAACACAATTGACGATCAATGTGACAGGTGTTCGATGTCTCCTTGTGACCTGAGCCACATGTTTTTCTACTGTCCCACTTTGCAGAGGTTTTGGATGAACTACTTTGATACCATGTCCATGGCCCTGGAAGTGAGGTTAGATGTCTGCCCTCTGCTGGCAATCTTTGACCTTCCTGCCCGATCACCCACTTTCACCCGAGGTCAGATAGAGATTCTAGCTTTCACATCCTTGATGGCAAAACGTCGCATTTTGCTTTTGTGGAAATCTTCAAAACCACCCTCTATTTTATCATGGTTACAAGATGTGATGTATTCTCTTAAATTGGAGAAAATTATACTCTGAAAGGTAATACTGACTCCTTCTTTTCCAAGTGGAATTCTTTTATGTTGTATATTGATTTGCTATCAGTACTGCCCACCAATGGATTATAAATACAATAAAATTAATTAGGTTTATTTTATTATTATTATTATTATTATTATTATTATTCCTAATTTAAATTTTTTTTATGGGGTGTGTTTGTCTGTCCCTATGTATAGATGTTGAGGTGGAGACATATTTGACTTTGTGTTGTCTTTTGGTCATGGCTGTTGGTGCGTTTGTCCTTGCGTCTCTTTACGGACTGGAATATACACTGCTCAAAAAAATAAAGGGAACACTTAAACAACACAATATAACTCCAAGTAAATCAAACTTCTGTGAAATCAAACTGTCCACTTAGGAAGCAACACTGATTGACAATCAATTTCACAGCTGTTGTGCAAATGGAACAGACAACAGGTGGAAATTATTGGCAATTAGTAAGACACACTCAATAAAGGAGTGGTCCTGCAGGTGGGGACCACAGACCACTTCTCAGAACCTTTCTGCTTTCTGGCTGATGTTTTGGTCACTTTTGAATGTTGGTGGTGCTTTCACACTCGTGGTAGCATGAGACGGACTCTACAACCCACACAAGTGGCTCAGGTAGTGCAGCTCATCCAGGATGGCACATCAATGCGAGCTGTAGCAAGAAGGTTTGCTGTGTCTGTCAGCATAGTGTCCAGAGGCTGGAGGCACTACCAGGAGACAGGCCAGTACACCAGGAGACGTGGAGGAAGCCGTAGGAGGGTAACAACCCAGCAGCAGGACCGCTACCTCCGCCTTTGTGCAAGGAGGAACAGGAGGAGCACTGCCAGAGCCCTGCAAAATCACCTCCAGCAGGCCACAAATGTGCATGTGTCTGCACAAACGGTTAGAAACCGACTCCATGACGATGGTATGAGGGCCCCATGTCCACAGATGGGGGTTGTGCTCACAGCCCAACACTGTGCAGGGCGCTTGGCATTTGCCAGAGAACACCAGGATTGGCAAATTCGCCACTGGCGCCCTGTGATCTTCACAGATGAAAGCAGGTTCACACTGAGCACATGTGACAGACGTGACAGTGTCTGGAGACGCCGTGGAGAGCGATCTGCTGCCTGCAACATCCTTCAGCATGACCGGTTTGGCAGTGAGTCAGTAATGGTGTGGGGTGGCATTTCTTTGGAGGGCTGCACAGCCCTCCATGTGCTCGCCAGAGGTAGCCTGACCGCCATTAGGTACCGAGATGAGATCCTCAGACCCCTTGTGAGACCATATGCTGGTGCGGTTGGCCCTGGGTTCCTCCTAATGCAGGACAATGCTAGACCTCATGTGGCTGGAGTGTGTCAGCAGTTCCTGCAAGATGAAGGCATTGAAGCAATGGACTGGCCCGCCCGTTCCCCAGACCTGAATCCGATTGAGCACATCTGGGACATCAAGTCTCGCTCCATCCACCAGCGCCATGTTGCACCACAGACTGTCCAGGAGTTGGCGGATGCTTTAGTCCAGGTCTGGGAGGAGATCCCTCAGGAGACCATCCACCACCTCATCAGGAGCATGCCCAGGCATTGTAGGGAGGTCATACAGGCACGTGGAGGCCACACACAATACTGAGCCTCATTTTGACTTGTTTTAAGGACATCACATCAAAGTTGGATCAGCCTGTCGTGTGTGTTTCCACTTTAATTTTGTGTGTGACTCCCAATCCAGGCCTCCATTGGTTAATAAATTTGATTTCCATTGATGATTTTTGTGATTTTGTTGTCAGCACATTCAACTTTGTACAGAACAAAGTATTCAATGAGAATATTTCATTCATTCAGATCTAGGATGTGTTATTTGAGTGTTCCCTTTATTTTTTTGAGCAGTGTATTATCAGTGTTACCATCTTATTTTTATTGTGATTGCTGCTCCTGCTTTGAGAGAAAAAAAAAGCATGAAAGCAGGTTTTAATCATAATGGTCTATTTTCAGTTGCAGCATGACGAACGAGTCAAATCCAGAATAATGAAGGTGCTGGGATTCAAGAAGAGCCTGAAGAGTTTGAAGGTGGGATGTTGCACCTCCATCTCTCCCGAATCCGTGTTTGAAAATAACGTCACCAGCTAGTCATGTAATTACTGACACCCACGTCATTACAACAGCAAAGGAGGCAGATAGGTCGGTGATGTCTGGACACACAAATCCCATCTGATCACTTAACAGTGCAGTCAGGAGACTCAAAAGATCTGATTTGACAAACAAATCCGATTTGCCTGTAGTCTGAACATGGAGCTACAGCACCACCTGCTGAACAGCTGAATAGTAAAAGTTAACGGAACACATCTTCAGTTTTCATTCTTTAAAAATCCTGTGAATAAAACTCTTTATCTAGAGCAGGGACCCCAGAGGACCCACATTTTTGCGGCAACATAAATCAACCTGAACATACAGGGACGAAGGGAAAATGCGGACTGTTTGGGGGCCACTGAGGGTTGGTTTAGGAAACGCTGAACTAGGGCAAGCGTCATGTTGTGTGAAGACAACTGAACTACATTAAAAACCTTTTGGCCAAAAAATGAAACACAGATTTAATTCGTTTTAGATGAAATGCTTCTTTATTCAAAAAAGTTTTTTGCTCATACTTCTCCCCATTATTTCAGAAGTAAACAAACAATGTTATACATCACTCCTATGTCAAACTTTGAAATTAAGTTATGATTTTCATTTCCTTCCATCTTTCAGAGGCAAAACTGAGGAGGATTAGAGAGGGTTAGGAGCTGTCAATCATCATCTACAGTTCAAAGGTGAACAACAGGCAGGAAACCAGAGAACTGGTCCAACTGGTATTGTTTGAGATAAATATCTGACTGGCTAATTATGCAATATAGTACACAGTGACAATGTTGTAGTGAACACACTCAGGCATGAAGTCAACTCGTAAAAATATGATCCAAATACAACACCATTTCCAAATGGTTGGGATGCTGTGCAAAATGTAAATAAATAAAAATTAAATAAATACAAAAAAAATGCAAAGATGCGCAAACCTTTTAAAACCCATATTTAATTGTAAATAGTACAAAGATAACACATCAAATGTTAAAACTGAGAAATTTTATAGTTTTTTGAAAAATGTATGCACATTTGGATGCATGTTGAATTTAATGCCAAAAACACGCTCCAAAAACAGGGTTTAATGGTAAAAGTTGTGTAATGCTAAAAAAACACCTAGTGGTTGCTTGGCAACAGGCCAGTAACAGGATTGCTTATAAAAAGAGCATCTCAGAGAGGCGGAGTCTTTCAGAAGTAAAGATGAGAAGGAGCTCACCACTCTGTGAAAGACTTCACGATCAATGTTTTTCAACATAAAATAGCAAATAACTTTTGCTTTTCTTAATCTATGGTACATAATATCACTAAACGATTCAGAGAATCTGGAGAATTCTCTGTATGCCAGGGACAAGGCCAAGAGCCAGTATTTGCTGGCTGTGATCTTTGGGCCCTCTGCATGAACAACAGACATTCTGTTGTGGAAATCACTGCATGGGCTCAGAAACACTTCTGAAAACCACAGTCTGTGAAATAACAGTTTATTGCTACATCCACAAATGCAAGTTAAAACTCTTAAATGCAAAAAATAAGCTGTATATAAAAAGGATCCAGAAATGCAGCCCCTGTCTGGGCCCAAGATCACCTAAAGTGGACAGAGGGGAAGTGGAAAACTGTCCTGTGGTTTGACGTATAAAAATGTTAAATTCTTTTTGGATATCACGGACACTGTGTCCTCTGGGCTAAAGACCACTCAGCTATGAGTGACGGCACCATTAATGCTGAACCGTTAATCCTTCCGGAAAGGTTTTTGCTTATTTCTTGCTTATTTCAGCAAGACGATGTCAAACCACGTTCTGTAGGAAATACAGCAGTATTGCTCCATATTAAAAGAGTCCAGGTGCTAAACTGGCCTGCTTGCAGTCCAGACCCGTCACCAGTGAAAATATTTGGCGCATCATGGAATGAAAAATACGACAAAGGAGACCCCGAACTGTTGAGCAGCTGAAGTCTGAAATAAAACAGGAATTGGGAAACATTTCACTTTCAAAACTACAGCAATTGGTCTCCTCAGTTCCCAAATGCTTAGAGTGTTGTTAAAAGAGGAGTTGATGAAACACAGTGGTAAATATGCCCCATCCCAACTTTTTTGGAATAACATTTTCAGTTTCAAAATTTGATATCTTGTCTTTGTGGTATTTTGCTTTACAAATACGGTTTACATAATTTGCATATCATTGCATTCTATTATTATTTACATTCTGCACAGCGTCCCAACTTTTTGGGAAATGGAATTGTAATTACAATGCCTGAAATGACGCTTCCCGCTCTCCCTGCCACTCCAAATAGAAAACGAAGGGGACTGCTCATAAAGAATGATGTTACGTCAACATGATTATTACGAAAAAGCAGAACTGAAACAAAACCAAGTTAATGTGGTACTTCACTGGAAGTACACAGACTGACACAGTCATCTACGACCACAGACGCCGGGGTTCTGAGCCGGCCCTGGACTACTTAGCTTGTGTCCACACCAAGATGGTTTTAAGGGATATTCTACTTAGAATGCTCTGAATATTTTGATCTTTTTTGTGTTTGTCAGTGTCTCTCTCTCCCTGTCTCTCCCTTCACAGGTGGAACTGCTCTGCCACCAGTGATGTCAGGAAGACCTCTAGCCAATCCGAGGCCTGGCTGGCAATTTGGGGAGGAACCTATGTTTTCAAAGAGGTCTTCAAGATGGCTGAAGACAGAAAGGACTGATTACATGGGCGCTGTGTTTTTAATCTGTTTTGATCTCTTTTGTTGAGAGTCTGCATTTCTTTCAGGTATTTTACCTGCACACTTTCAAATTTGGTTTACAAGAGCATGGATGTTTGTATCACCTGGGGTTTCAAACAAGTCTCTCAAGCGCAGTAAGACTGTTAACCGCAAAATGACATGGAACACACATACACACATACACACACACAGATATTATACACACACAGTATCTCAAAAGTTAGCACCTCACATTTCTGCAGATATTTTATTATGTATTTTAATGGGACAACATGAGTACACCTCACAGTTAACATGTCCAAATTGTGCCCGATTGTGTCGTCACTCCCTGGTGTCATGTGACTCATTAGAGTTACAAGGTTGCAGGTGTGAATAGGGAGCAGGGCTGTATTTAGTGTTTTGGGTACAATTCGCTCATATTGGCCACTGGATATTCAACATGGCACCTCGTGGCAAAGAACTCTCTGGGGATGTGAGAAATAGAATTGTTGCTCTCCACAAAGACGGTCTGGGTTATAAGAATATTGCCAACACCCTGAAACTGAGCTTTGGTACAGTGGCCAAGGTCATATAGCGGTTTTCCAGGACAGGTTCCACTCAGAATAGGCCTCAGTGGGGTCGATCAAAGAAGTTGAGTCCACGTGTTCAGTATAATATCCAACGGTTGGCTTCAAAAAATAGGCACATGAGTGCTTCCAGTATTACTGCAGAAGCTGAAGAAGAGGAAGGTCAGCCTGTCAGTCCTCAGACCATATTCCACACAATGCATCAACTCGGTCTACATGGCCGTCGTCCAAGAGGGAAGTCTCTTTTGAAGCTGACGCACAAGAAAGTCTGCAAACAGTTTGCTGAAGACAAGCAGTCCAAGAACATGGATTACTGGAACAATGTCCTGAGGTCTGATGAGACCAAGATAAACTTGTTTGGTTCAGATAGTGTCCAGCATGTGTGGTGGCTTCCTGGTGAGGAGTACCAAGACAACTGTCTCTTGCCTACAGTCAAGCATGGCGGTGGTAGCATCATGGTCTGGAGCTACATGAGTGCTGCCGGCACTGGGGAGCTGCAGTTCATTGAGGGAAACATGAATTCCAACATGTACTGTGACACACCTCCAAGTTGACAACTGCCTTGCTGAAGGTAAAGGTGATGGACTGGTCAAGTATGTCTCCAGGTGTGTCTCCATGTGAGGTGTTTCACTTGTTTTAGCAGCTATTAGACATTAGACATTAGGCTGTGTGTTGAGTTATTTTCAGAGGACAGTAAATCTATACTGCTATACCAGCTGACTACTATAAGTTATATCCAAGTTTCATTTCTGCAGTGTTGCATTTCTGCAGTATATATATATATATATATATATATATATATATATATATATATATATATATATATATATATATATATATATATATATGTGTGTGTGTGTGTATGTGTATATATATATATATGTGTGTGTGTGTATATATATATATATATATATGTGTGTGTGTGTATATATATATACACACACACACATATTCTTTTGCTTCCTTTCTCTTGTCCGATTCTGTTAGAGTTCTTATTTTATTATTCATCTTGGCTTTCAATAAAAGCAAGGACTTGTTCTTGCATCACGCCTCTTTATCTCCCTGTTACATGAGTATTGCTAATATTTATGTATTATTTATCTATTATTATTATCATCATCTATGCAAATTTTACTATTTTACTTGTAAAGTACATTTGTGAGGAAGGAAATCTATTTTCACTCATTTAAATGTAGTCATTGGGTTTGATTTCATGTTCCATAAGTGACAGTATCTGTTCTGCTTTGTGACTGGTCACACTTCTGTCCTTTGAGGTTTATCATTTTTGTTTTAGAGACCAAGACTGCATCAGAAAGGAAAACAAAGTCTTTCCAACTTCAGTTCCCATGCTCATAGATGGAAATATTCAGAATAAAATGTTATTTTCTGCTTAAAGGTGAATTCCAGTGACTTTTCAACATTTCTGTATAATTCAATGGTTATGATGTACACAAACTCATTCATAATGGTTCGGTGTGAAATGCTTCATTCTAGAGAAAATTACAGTCCAGGTTATTCACAGTTGTGTTGATGGGAACCAGACATTCTTCCCAAAGGCTACATCAAACAAAGTTATTGCATAAAGTGGTTATGAATATAATGCCTGAGCCACTGTTTATTAGTAATTTCATGAGAGTATTGTAGCCAAAAAATGTCATTTTAAAAAGCTAGTCATTGCAGAGAGGTGCATGTAGGGCACTGTAAGACCAAAACAGTCCACAAAGAGAAGGTAGGGGCTTTTATTCAGATTTACCACTATTTACCTTCAACAACATTAGACAGGCTATAAAAACTCAGAAGACGTGTAGGTTTACTGGTTCTGTAAATACACTGACTATATTTGCAGACATTGAGACCCCTGGTTCCTACACTCTTAAAGAAAGATTCTTCAAGGGATCTTTAGTAAAGGTAATAGTTCTATTTAGGACCACGAGTTCCTTTTAGAACCATTTGCATAGTGAAATGGCATCAGTTTAATAGAGAATGTGTTCTCCTTTGAGTATTTTAACCTGCTATGTTGTCTTTAGTTATTATTTCTAAGCAAGAGCTTTACTAGAGTGTGGGCTTAAACTGCTCCATACAGTGCTGTTGACCCCCCCACCCCACCCCCTCTCTCTCCCTGCTCACCACTAAAGCAGAATATGTCCAGCGACCAGGTGGATGACGAGAGAAGAAGTCTAGCCCAAACATGAAGATGCACAGTAATGCATAGAAGATTCAAAATAGAAGAAATACCTTCAAATGTGCTTTTTATTCATGAGCATGTCCAAGAGACGTCGAAGAGTCACCGTCATTTCAATGGTTGCGATTTAGAGCAGACTTAAAAAAAAAGAAATGAAAATGTATTTAAACGGTTGAAATGTGGTCAAGGGGTTGTACACGAACCACGGGTATTACATCAACTCTACTGAGTCAAGTGTACCATCATGCATCGTCATGCAGTGTGTTTATACCATAATAATATATTTTGCATTATAAGCCTCCTCAGGCCCTGCACACGTTCTTTCACGGGCTCTTTTGATATCTATTGATATCTATTTTCTGTTTAACTTACTATGTTTACCACACTTGCTTGTATTTGCTCTCATCTTGTGCACAACGTGAATGATTATAGTAAATCGTAATGCAAACGCTTAAACACGTTTATGCTGTTTTCATTGAGTAAATTCTGTCGAAAATGTGTTAATAGTCTTATATACTGTAAATAATAACAGTAAATATTATTACTCAACAGTAGACTTTATTGTGAACATAAGATCATCACAACGGAATGACCTTCAAATGTTTAGGCAAGCTTACTTATTTTGAGGAACGCGAAATGTTACTCTATACATTTTTCTCTGAAAAGGAGTACGTCTAAATAACAAGTATTAGCACATAATAAATAGATGGAAATGAAATGGGCGA